>NC_084766.1:26993000-27299333 GCF_028858725.1 Colius striatus
ACATGAAAAAATAGGTTTTTCTGGGGTAGAATTAAGCTTCAACCAATGTGGTTTGAAAGATATTAGCAGTGAGATCTTAGGGTACGATAGTTCAGGAGTGATCAGTTGTGTGCTTTCAGAGCTACTCAAAACTCACAAGCAGTTGGTGGGGAAAAGAGAGATCCCTATGTTGAGCATTTGCCATATGGACCACAATCGCTTACTAACCTTGATAATAAATATCCAGTTTACCTCTCTGGAAAGTCTATATAAACTCAAGGTTGGATCTCAGTGTCTGCATTTTGAAGACCTGTTAACTAGAATCGAGGCTGTTAGTCCTTGTGGTGAGGGAATGAATAAGACTCAGATTCAACCAGTGGTGGTATGAAGTGTCTACATGCGGTGTAGCACTGGATTTAATTGTGTTATGAGGGGCTTAATCCAGCTGCTGATCTGACTGTTGCCCAAGCCAAGAAACTGGGTGACAAATGACTAGTCTCTTCCATTTGTACCCCTATCCTTATATTTTTTCAAACAAAATTCTCAGCTCTGAGGAGCTAGAAGAGAGTGTAGTGGCATAACAAGAATGTCTGGATGACAAGGGCCTGTCATGGATGTTTCAGTGGTAAGTGGAATACTCAAAGGATATAGGAATTTTATATTTTGTTTTATTTATTTGTTTGTTTGTTTGTTTATCACTGTCGTGGTTTTGCCCAGCCAGCAATGAAGCGCCACGAGTCTCTTGCTCGGTGCTGCTATCCACCCCCACCCTTGTTAGGGTGGCAGAGGCCCCAGTGAGATGGGAGTAAATAGATAAGCAAGGTTGTTGTGGATTGAGACAAGGGCTGGGAGGGCTCGCTGCCAATTACGGTTCCAGGCAAAACAGACTCCAGTACTCGACTTAGGAAAAGTAGGAAATTTTATTCTACTACCTACAAGAACAGAACAGGAGAGTTTTAAGTAAATTTTTAAAGGAGCCATCTTTACAGCCCCCTTATTTACAGTCTTTTATGGCTCCAAATTCTCTTTTCTAAGTCTAGAGGAGACTTCTTGTGTTGTCAGTCCTCAACTATCTGAGGTGGCTGCATCTCGTAAGCTTTTTATTTTTTCAGGGAACAGTAGGAGCCACTCTTTTTCCGAGAAGCTGAGTTAATTAAATGGGAAACTGGAGTGCTGAGGAGCGTTGCCTGGGGTCAGGAAGGATTTCTGTGGTATTTATGTTCAGGTTGTGTGGGTGTGCTGCTGAGGACAGTAGCCTTTGTGGGCCACAAGTTAAGGGAGTTGCAGGTAGACATAAGGCTTGTGGGAGACGGGTCAGCTCGGGTAAGGAACGGAACAGAACGTGTTTCAGACTGGCTGCAAGAGTAGGTTTGGGAATTGTCTACTAGTTTAAATATCTGTGTCTAAGGAACTGAGTTAAACTACCTCCGTCACTGCCCTCTTTCTGAGCTACATCAGTTTTGCAAAGATTGGGTGATAGTTTGAAAAAGTTCACATGCCTTCTGTGACATTAAAGATGACTTGGGTTCATCTGGTGTGTCCACAGTACTGCCTATCCCGGATCCTAAAACAGGCAGAGAGTGTCAAAGACAAGTTTCTGGTAAACCTTACCCACAGCCACCGTTCCAAGGGGCATGAGTGTTAGTATGATGTTAGTATTGACACTGATGTTAGTATTCCCAGCTGGGAAGCTGTAATATGAGTCACTTGTCTTCCTCTCTGAAAAGTGGGGCAACCTGCTGTCAGGGTAGTTTGAACTTACTCTTTGAATGGTTTTAAGGATGCCTTGAATGATTGAAAAGACTTCTTTGTCATCCAGATTTAGCACATAAATACAGAGTTTAGTGATGAGGCAGTTCCACAGTCTTCCCTCGACATTTTGTACAATACATATTTAAGGAGAGTTCCATGCATCCAAATGCATCCAATAGCATGGATGTTAAATTCAACCTCTACAAATGCTTCATAAAATCCTGCATTCAGAGCACTTTCCTTTTTCTACCAAGTGATGCAAATTAAAATGATTATCTACTTAAGAAAATCATTATAGAAGCATTTTAGTTATAATAATAAAAGTAGAAAAGGGCCAGGGAAGGGCCTTGTTTCTAATTAATAATCTAATTAATATCTGATTAAGTAATGAGGTTTTGTCATCAAAGCTGCCTTTTATCTTTGAGGCTATTAAAGTGTCCTCTAGACCAAATTTCTTGAATGTGTCTTGATAAGACCATCTTTGCTGAGTCAGTCAAGTGCTTGGAATCAAATCAGTATGCTGCCTTATCAGGGATGCATAAAACACCTCTTTGGAAAATTAGAATACTTCAGAATCAAGAACACAATAAATATGTCAGATCTTTAAGTACAAATGGGAAGTGAGTAATGGTAAGGTGTAGTTCTTCAGAGCTGTACAAAAGTAGTGCTTTCACATAGAATTCATAGTAGTGAAATGAAAAAGGAGAAGCCTTTGCGAAGCCAGACTGTCGTAGCTCCAGATTATCTGTTTCACAGCAACTGAACTGTGTCTGGAGTAGTATCTGCACGGATGTGGTGTCCTAGTCTCAAGTAAGGAGCAATAAGATGATAATTCGGATTCTGGTGTCCTTGCTGAGGCTGCTGATGTGGGTATTACACAATACCTGTATAACTTTCATATTCTATGGGGTACAGTTTCTACCAGTGGGCATCACCTTTGCCTGACCATGATAAGGATTGCCAGCAGGTCATCAGTGGTGTGATAGTACAAGCATGCAATGAAAGGAAGTGCTTATCCCAGCTTTTGGGGATAAACCATTTCACATTTCTTAAAATCTTTATTTCTATTCTAAATTCTGCCAAGTGTTGGGAAATCTATGTCACGTTTCTCTGGTTATCTCTCCTCTTTGCTTTGTAATGGTATAGAGCAAAGCACAGTGGAGTCCTGGTATTGTTTGGCACCTAATTCTAGTAGTAATTCTCATACATATCCCCACAGAATAACATCATTTAAAACAAAGAGCACTGGTACGTTACAACAAATGATGAGCTTTTGATCTCAGCCAAGATGACTGAGGTCTCTCCCTTCATTTGTACTGCCAGCTCAGTGCATGAACTTTTCCAATCCATTTAGTGTGAGATGCACCTTGCCTTGTGCTAGCCATGTAACAGTTGTTGCTCTGGTCTCTCTTTACAGTGAATGGAGGAAGACACCTTAAGAGAGCAAGTTATCCTCACCTATTTTAGGATGGAGAAGTCATCCTCTAAAGTTAATAGTCTCTGTCTGTAGTTAGAGAGAAAATGTGGGCTCACTTGGGAGCTAGGTTTGTAGGTAGCTAAATTTAAGATGAGGTAAATGACAATGATATAGAAAAGATGGGAATCTTATAACCGGGGAAGTACAGTTATTTTAGTATCACAGTAGGAGGCATCAATTTTTGTTGCTTTTGTGCCTCCTTATTGTAGGCTATTCTGCAGCAGAATATAATGATGTTAAGTAACCACTACACCTGCAGCTTGCTTCATTTGATCAGAGTCCCAGGTCCTCAGAAAGAAGAGCATACTTTGCTATAGGCTTTCATAGTTTAGTCTCTTGCCTGCTCTCGCTGTTAGGAGCTGTCAGTTTGGTTGATGTTTATCTCTGCTTCAGAGGGAAGATTTTACCAGCTTTTGGCAGAAGCAAAATGCCGAGACAGCTTCAGAACTGACTTTAGCCAAATCTGTCTCATGGTAGTTGAGGGATACTGCCTCCAAAAGTCCTAGACCAGGGGACAGCAGACTCTGGTGCTCAAAGTAGTTCTTTGGTTTGATCTGGCAGCTCCTATTTTTGCTTTGCCAGGCATCCCTCACTTTCATTCTTTTCCTGCCAGACAACCCATTTTATGCAACTCCCTTGCCCTCCCTCTTTGTTTCTCAAAAGAGACTCTTGCAGGTTGAGTTTGTTCTACAGATTATTTTAGATTTGAAACTGATTCAACCTTCCCAGGTGCAGAGAAGAGAGGAGGTTGGGAGGAAGCAGCCTGTTTGCTGATGGCAAAAGTTCTGTAGGCACTCAATGGCACAGTATTCTGGACAGTCAGTGTTGCTGAGGATAGCCAAAGCACCACTGTGTTGCCACAGCACAATTACAACAGTGATGCATACATATGACTTTCAAGTTAGTCCCCACCATCCCTGTAGGCTAAATTTACAAAAACTGCATCTCCAGAGACTGTTCAAGCCCATTGGAGTAGTCATCTCTATCAAGGATTGTCTGATGTGACCAGTCCCCCTGCTTTGTAGGATAGTGATCAAATGAAATGCTGATGAGCAATCAGCCGCTAGACATGTGACTGATAGTCCTCTCAAAGGCTTGTATTGAATAAACAATAGAGGATACCTTTCCTATCAAAAATAAAAAAGGAAGAGAAGAATCTGCAAGAAAAAGAAAGAGGAAGCCTATCCCTTTCATTTTGAGCTGGTAATTACAAAAGCTGATGTATCATGGCAGCTCATTTTGCCTTACCTGTCTTCACTGTATGTTATCAATTGAAATTTATCAACAAAGTTCATCTTCAAGTCTTTTTGATATTTGTGATGGGAATTGTCATTCATGAAAAAAGAAAGGAGGTGGAGAAGGATACTGGTATCATAAGAGGAATTGGAGAGGGCGTTTTGCTGTTTAGATGATGTGCAGATTAAAAGAAAAAAACCCCAATAATTTTCAAGAGAAATTACCAAAACTATGATCAATTTGAACTTCCTTTTCCCCAGTGATATCTCTGGTGTGTAGGAACTTTTGAAACTTTGTGGAACTGGAAATCCCCTAGAACTGATGGATAACGCAAATGTTTCCAGAAGTACTGAAAACGTAAAACTTTGTGTATGATGACAGAAAGTGTTTTTATTTAGGTCAATTTAAATACTCTGGGTTTTTTTTTTCTGGTAGACTTGGATAGTTGGTTGGTTTTTTTTTTTTTTCAAGAAAGATCTTCTTTTTAAAGACTGTTTCTGAGGCATCCAGCTATCCATCCAGCTATCCATCCAGCTATCCATCCATCCAACTAGCAACAGGATAAGGGGTAATGAGATGAAGTCGGAACACAAAGAGTTTAAATTAAACATAAGAAAAAACTTTTTCACTGTTGAGATGAGGGAACCTTGGCACAAGCTGCTCAGGGAGGATGTGGAGTCTCCTTCTCTGGAGGTCTTCAAGACCCATCTGGACACGTTCCTGTGTGACCTGATCTAGGTGGTCCTGCGTCTGCAGGGGAGTTGGACTGGATGATCTCTAAGGGTCCCTTCTAACCCCTACCATTCTATGATTCTATGATCCATGACAAAAGGTGTAATTAAACTAGAAAGAGCAGTTATGGAATGATCAGAGACATGAGTAAGTTGTACAAGGTGTGCCTAAATAAACAGAGAGTCTTCAGACTGGAAAAAAATCTGTGGGGAATATGACAGCAGACAGTGAAATGACAAATGGCAGCATAGGGTTCTTTGGTTTTACTCTTGTTAAGTGGTAGCAAAGGGCTCTGAATTATATTATCAAGGTAAAGCAAAAAGGAGCAGCACTTCATACAGTACACAATTGTGGTGTTTATTACCATGTGATAATGAAGTTGCCTAAAGTTACCCCGTGGATTTAGATTTATGGAAGTAAAAGCTCACCAATGGCTCTTGCATACAAAGGCATCATCTTCCATTTAGGAAGACTGTGATATTGCTATAGGCTGGGAAACTACATCAGGAAGCAGTACCATATGCTTGCTCATTTTTTTTTTTCCCCCAGACTTCCATTGTTGTCTTTTGTTTTCTCTAGTGGGATGGGGACAGAGACAGTTGTTTCTGTTTGCAGTTGTAAAATATTCTGGCTTTGCAGGGGGATTAGACTTGATGATCTTTAGAGGTTACTTCCAACCCCTACCATTCTGTGATTCTGTACATTTATTGCAGTCACTCTAAAGTCATGGTTGGGTAAAAACAAGCTCTCAGCACAGCAAATGTGCTTTGCTAAGTTAAAGATTCACAGAGTACAGATAGATACTTGGATTTCCATGTCAAACCATGGCAGTAGCATAGCTCTGCAGGGCTTCTGTGGATACTTCCCTTGTAAAATGTTCACGTACAGACTTATGCTAGCTACAGAGAGGGAAGGACTGGATTTTCTTAGCTCTACTGCAGCCATTTTTGTTGGTATAACAGTACTCATCACGTTCTGGCCGTGGGCTTAGAAGGTCTTTCTACTTGAGTAAACTGAGAGTGGAAGAGTGGATCTTTCTGGGCACTTTCTCACTATAAGTGAAATTTAGGTTCCACTGTCACAGGCTGGACTTGGCTCAGTTGCCTTGAGTTTGGGAATGAAATAGCCCTTGAGAGACAGAGGGCCCAAGGAGCTGGAGTATCAGTGATGGGTGGCACCATGAGCACTGCTCTGTGGGAGCATTGCTAGACTTGCATTCATTCCTGGCCTTGGCAGTGGCAGTGGTCACCCTGCCTTTCCAGGGCTCCAGCTGGGGCTGTACAAGCTGCAGCGCCAACTCTGTGTTTCCATCCCAGGCATTTTGCTGCCCAAGGCAGATTCTGGTCCCATCTGGGCCCATAAACAGCCCTAAGAGAGGAAAAAGTGCTTTCCTCCATTGTATCTAAATGTGAAAAAGTCTTTGGGAGTGGAAGACGTTCAGACACTGACAGCAGTAGTCACCAAAAGCCAGGAGTTAGTCTAAAATGTTCAACAAGGAAGAGGAGGAATTGTCTTGGAGAGTTCAGAGAGGTAGGGCCACAGAATGCTAAATGGCTGACATCCTCTCCTTCGAAGAGGAGCAGCTCTCTGCCCTGCCTGTGAGTAAGTGACACCAGTTTCCTTTGTGTTGTGGCAATTTTTGTGTGGTTGGCCTGATTCCTGATTTAGGACTCTGGATTCCAGTAAGAGCCCATTTGTCCATTTGATGCCAAGTAGTGTGGTGGGGTTAGTGCTGAGCCAGCTTTTGCCTGAATCCTGAATCACTTATGGTCACTAGGGCAACTAGTCAAATGGGTTTGCAGTTTGGGCTACTGCAGGGGTTAGTCAAGCTGGACTGACTCAGGAAGGGTCTCTTCTCAGTGCGTCATAGCTTCAGAAAGGCCTTTATCTAAGGGAGGGTAACTTGAGGGGAAGGAAGGGGAAGGGAGAGATGGGAACAAATTGTTTGACAAGCAATGGAAGTTTGGCAGCCTGACTTCTTGTGCAGTTGGGTTCTTTGTAGTGTATTAATATGTGAGCTGTGTTTGAATGTTTTACTGCATCTGGATGTTCAGAGAAATGTGCCTGCTCTCATGTCTCGTGGGATTTGGTTTCATGCTGAAGCTTTTCTCTGAGCACTAATAAGTTTGCTTTCTTTTTGCTGTCTGCTGGTTTTCCTGAAACTTGTAGAAACTTTGTTCCTCTTGGGTTTTTTGTTTCTCTGTCAAACTGGGAGAAAATTGGCCAATGGGTAAAAAGAAGAAGTTGTTTGGGGGTATAGAAAGACAGGCACACTGCAGACAGACAGTTTTCAAGCACATGAGAAGAGAAGCAAATGTTAATCTGGGCTGTGTGTGTTCCTGTTGCTCTCTGAAGTGTGCAGAGAATCAGGATATTCTCCCACTCATTTAAGTGGAGCTGTGCCCACACACAGTTCTCAATGTGGGGCTGCAGGTGTGTGTAGTGGGACTGATCTGGAGATGAATGCATAAACTTTAGTATCTTAGGAGAAAGGATGAGAATTTTAAATCAAATCCATACCTGCTTCTTCTCCACAGTCAGAGAGTCACAGGCGCAGAGGAGAAACCCCCTGACAGGAGAGTCAGTGGCACATGTACACTCCAGGAGGTTACTTGTCCCTCCTAGCCATCCAGTGCCAGCATTTGCAGCTCTTTTTCTTCTGAGAGACTAATACATATTTTATAGCCTATCTCCATAGCTGAGTAGCTGAGACTGCAAACAAAGAAAACCTCCTTTCTCTGCCTGACAGAGCCCTGAGGAGGAAATCGTCTGAGAGGATGACTTCTCTAAAAGCTATTCAGATGGCATTCTTCTTCTCCACACCTCTACTTCATACCCATAGGATGAGCAAGTCTTATCAGAATTTTGTCTCCTATCTCAGGCCTCTTTGTCAGATTCACAGGGAATCTCAGACTCAGACCTACAGGAACAAGCTGGATTTTGTTAGCTCTTAGTGCACTGAGTTATGACCAGGTTTTGTAGAGTGAAGCTTCCCTGCCTAGGTGTGCCCCTTGAGCCCTGTTCTGCCAGACTGTGGGACAACACTTGCAGCAATGGCTGAAAGATGTCGTAGCCCATCAGGGGAGGGCAGTGGAATCAAGCAGGCAATTATATTTTCCAACTGTTCAGAAGAGAATATGGTTATGGGAGAATTTGCAGTCTCCCAATAAATTAATTACATTATAAACTTTGCTTTTCCAGAGGGAATATCTGGGATTATTTGGTCTCACAGCCTGCTCAGGGGAAGCCCACATTTATTTGTTTATATGAATATGACAGTTGTGCTACACTGGATCAAGTCTTTCTTTCTGTTAGCAGAGATCCTTCCTCATGACTAGTAGGAACTGCTAGTTATAAAACACAGGAAGCTGGAGGTAAAGGTCTTTTCAAGACTGGACTAGCCCTTGAGATTTATTGCTTTTCACTGTAAAGCCCTTCTTGGGCTATGGCCAGCAGCTTGGTTTCTAGGATGGAAAGCAGGCTAGAGAGGACAACAAAATCCTGAAAGATCAGTGTGTGAGGGACAAAATGCATGGACTGAGCTTTTAAAATCTCTGTATATATAGACAGTACATTTCACATTGTTTTTGTGCAGCCAGTGGCATAATAAGAGGCAAGAATTTGTTTTATGAAATTATTGTTAACAATACTTCTATGTATACTTGTGTGTGTGGTTAGTAGCAAACTGCAAATGTCAATTTGAGCCTGAAGGCAGTTAACAGTCCCTCAAGATGATGAAACTCCAGTGATGGCTTCAATGGAGCAACCCTGAGGAGAAAAAATCAGCAAGATCAGTTGGCCATAAAAGGCCCAACTAAAGTTAAAGCAGGCATTTGGGGTGTGACTTATGGAAAGGATCCTTTATATCACTGAACCTTTTGACATTTTGATGTAACTACAGTCTTTCTTCTCCTCTACTCCTTTAATAATGTGCTTTGAAGTGAACCCTATTCTGGCCAGAGGAAGGGGAGAAAATATGGTATCCAGATAAGTAATTAGTAAAGGAGAAGAGTTCAAGTTAAGATTAAAAGCTGAGCCAGGACTGTTCTGTTCCACCTGTGGGTCACAACTCTTCAAATGTCTGGGCTTGGGCTGCTAAAATTGGGCAGCCAACATTTTTTTTAATTTATTTTTTATAAATACTCTTTCAAATTCAACAATTTAGTGGTAGGAGTTTAGAATCATGGACTCAATTTCCATTGGAGAATTTATGAGTCCAACCACTCACCTCACCCTCAGCACCTCATCTGCGTGTCTTTTCAATACCTCCAGGGATGGAGGCTCCTCCACCTCCCTGGGCAGCCCGTGCCAGTGTCTAACAGCCCCCTCGGTGAAAAAGGTCGTCCCAAATATCCAGTCTAAACCTCCTCTGGCACAACTTGAGGCTATTTCATCTTGTCCTATCGTTTGTTACTTGGTAGAAGAGATAGACCTTCACCTTGCCACAATCTCCTTTCAGGTAGTTGTAGGTAGTAATCATATCTCCTCTCGGCCTCCTCCAGCCTAAACATGCCCAGCTCCCTCAGCCACTTTTTATAAGACTTGTGCTCCAGACCCTTCACCAGCTTCGTTGCCCATCTCTGGACATGCCTTAGCACCTCCATGTCCCTCTTGTAGTGAGAGGCCACAATCTGGATACAACATTCAAGGTGTGGTCTCGCCAGCGCTCAGTACAAGGGGACAGTCAGTTCCCTGGCCCTGCTGGACACACTATTTCTGACACAAGCCAGGAGGCCCTTGGTCTTCTTGGCCACCAAGGCACGCTGCTGGCTCACCTTCATCTGCTGTAGATTAACACTCCCAGGTCATTTTCTGCTGGTCAGCTTTCCAGCCACTCTGCCCAAAGCCTGTAGTGTTGCCTGAGGTTATTGTGGCCCAAATGCAGGATGTAGCACTTGAAACTTAACAGGTTTGAGTATCAAGCCATACACTAGATGATTACAGAAGCTGAAGTGGCTAATTGTAGATACCTGCTTTGGAAAAAAAAGAGAATTATTACCTATGCAAGCTTTCAGTTTCTTCATCTCTAGAATAAAGATAATATTTCCCGGTATGGCTCTTGGGATTTTGTCAGTTTGAATGGATTAATGTGAGACAAAAGCTTCAGATGGTTTGGATGGGAAAGTGCAACGGAAATACAGTATATTATTGTGATATCCTTTGAGGTGTTTCTGTGAAGCCAGTGGTGACTGTCATGATAATAAAGCAAGCTTTAGAGAAGCTAACGAAATAATGATCCTACTTCCTTTCTAGCTATTCTTTGAAAGGGCAAATGCAATGAGTGATAATGGTTTAATGAGAAAGAGTCATTAGGGCATCCAGCCTGCATCTTCAGAAGTGCAAGGCATTTTGGGAGATCTGAAAATGACTCTGAGAACAAAACCAAAGTAGCTCTGTCAGAATATTAAACTGTTGCTTGTATTCTCTTTGAATGCTGATTGAAACGAGTGATCTCTTTCCTTGGCTGGTGGCTGGTACATGTGTAGTCACAAATGTGGCTTGTTTGGAGCTTCAATGCTATTGGAAGGGTAAGATCAAGGAATCACCTCAGTGCTTGCCCTCTGCTTAAGTTTAATGTTATTTGAAGATTCCTGACCTGTTGAATTTGCATGTGTAGGAGGCCTCGTGTAGTGGAATTAATTGGCCTGGATTATTCAGTTTTATTAATCAAGCTGCTTCAGTTTCAAGCTTGGCTGGAGGGGGAGAGCTGCTACAGGGGTTTTTTTTGTGTGTGTGTGGTATTAATACCTAGCAAGACAAGAGCTTCAAATTCTTCAGATGGGAAAGTGTTATGGAAATACAGTACATTGTTGTAATATCCATTGGGATGTCTCTGAGAAGCCCAGGGAGCATTTGTGCAGAAGAGTACGAAATGTAAATAGAGTATTAACTCCATTCTAGTATTAAAGAGTTAAAGAGGTTTTTCTGACTTGAAGCACCCTGACTGCCGAGTGTTCAAAGGAGGAAGGTTGGTTCATCCCATTTAAGGAAAGAACCAATTTGCAAAACATTTAGGGATTATGCTTGAAAGATGCACAGAAAGAAATGCAATGGAGCCACATCAGTGATAAAACAAACTTTTGACTTCATGAGTCAAAACAGAAAGCCTGAAACCAGCTGTTTGGTTTTGCAGCATGGCTTTCTCACTGTCATTCTGGACTCTACTAGCAGCAAAGAAATCAGCAGAGCTGGGGGCAGATTCTGGCATCGCTCAGGTTCTGCAGCCACTTGAGTAAGAGCCCTAAACCTCTGGTCACAGTGATGGTTAATGGTGATGCCAGAAGGGTGACTTGGGCCATTTCTCTGCTATATGGACAAGGAACTGGTCTTGAGCTGAACCACAAAGCTGCAGATGCTGGAGGCTTGTTGAACTTAAAACCCCAGAAAATTATTTGAACTAGTTACTGGGCAAGGCACCAAATTCCTATATTTTCTCTAATAATCTATTTCATAAAAAGCATGATTAGGGAGGAGAGCAGCGGCTGTTAGTTCTCAGGTGTGTCTAGGTAGAATTTTTGTGGGGGTTTGTACTTGTCCACTTGATAAAGATTGTGTTTATGTAGGGTTGGGAGCCACGCTCTCCCCAGTGTTTGGATGGGGTGGGTGGACTTTCTGTGCAGGTTGGGACACCTCACCTGAAGCAAGCTGGTGCTGACCACTCTTTAGGTGTGAGATCCTGCAATAGGTAGCTGTTGATTTGTTCTTGTAGGAAAAACCTTATTTGTTCAGAAAAATATAGTACAAAACTAGCAGAGAAACAAGCAGGGCAAAGAGAAGTTTCAAACATGCCCACAAATGAGGAGGAGGAAGCTGCAGAAAACCCTCTGTGATGAAGCAGCCCTTTTCCCCAGTCACGAATGGGTGATGCCACCCCCAGAGCATCTGCTCCTCCGGGTGGGATTTGCTAGTGTAGGGGCCTGAATCTGTCTCTGTAACTCAGAAAAATTAAATGCCTGGCAAAGTAGGATGGGGGTGACTGAGGACTCAAGATGCCGTTTTAGGCAAATTTTTATCTAGACATGAGTGCAGCTGTTACAATCCTGAGCCACATTTGGATCCCCATCAGCCTACTTAAATAAAACTGTTGTTGATGGTTTTAATTTGGATTCTTCTGTTGGATTTGTCTGAAAAGAGAATTTGTGCTAAAGGTGCTGTTGAGGTCAGAATCCTTTCATTTGCAGTCTCACGCTGGCACATGTGAGCAGAACATATCCCCAAAGTCCATCTTCATGAGTGCACCACAGCTTCAGTTGATGCAGAGACAGACCCTGCCCCAAAGAGCTCTAATTTTCTTCTCTTTTCTGCTGGTAAACCTGAATGAAACACAAAAGCTTGAGTTCTAAGGGTAATAATGCTCAAGCTGTAACTTTGAGCATCTGTTCACACATTTCATTCTCTTGAGTTCCAATAACCACATAAACTCTTTTTGTCTCTTTTCTCCAGGTCAACAGACTATGGTACTACCTATGAGAAGCTAAATGACAAAGTAGGCCTGAAGACTGTGCTGAGCTACCTTTATGTCAGTCCCACTAACAAGAGGAAGGTAAGGGAGAGCCATTGAGCTGGTAGCTATAGAAACAAAACTACAGCATTCTGTTCATTCTGAGAGGAATTATGATCCTAAAGTGCAATCTGTTGGTAATTCACAAGATCTCAAATTTGTTGTCTAATTTGCTCTAGTGCAATGCTGTGGAATCCAGACAAACAATACTTATTTAACTTCTGATGGGAATGGAGCACTTAATCTGCTGAATGTGTTAGAGAAATAAAAGGGTTACTTTTATTTGGTTGTGAGTATTGCAACTTTAAAGAAGCTGAACTCTCACAAATGTTTCTGGGACTCGGGTTTACACTGATTTTGGCTGATACACCTCTTCCTGTCTTCTCTTTCTTCGTATTATTACAAATAGAGTAAAAAGTCATTTATTTTTTCCTTTATCTCTCTTCCTCTTTATTCTTTCCCTAGCTAGAAGTTGGAGGTAAATGACATTTTTATGAGTTACATCATGTAAGGGGGCTGAAAGCAGAATGTGGCTGGGAGAGTGGGTGAGAGACCTAAGATTTGATTTGAATGTGTAGGAGAGAAGATGAGGTCATAGCTTTCAAACCCCCTGCTCACACTTCCCACGTGATGCAATTAGGGCTGCAGCTGGCTCACGGAGCGCAGCCCAGGAGTTACTACTCAGTGTCTTTTCGGTTTAAAATTATTGCCTGTGTTGATTCAAGGAAAGTAGTGGAACAAAGACGCTTTCAGCTACCCACAGAAATCTACGTGGGAGGGCTGCAGCGTGTAGCTAATTGCTGGCAGTGGGATTGGGTTTGGATGGGATGCAGACCTTTCAGCTTGATCACTTCCAAACTGCCTATCTCCTGTCCAGGGATAGGTTTCCAAACTAGTCTTTTGTTACTTGTACTGCTCTTATTATTCTTCTTGTGTTTTCCATCAGTGGTCAGCCTACAGAAATTTCAGGATTGATGTTTATTTTGGTGTTTGTAACCTGAAGGCAGTCATAGTTCTGATTACTGTCGATAGCAAAATGTGTATGTTTGGATGTATAGAGGAGAGCAAGAAGGCAGTGGGCAAGGGTCAGCTTATATTGTTTTCTGATGCAGAAGCTGAATTATTGTGACTGCTTTGACTTATTTTTTCTGAGGAGAATGGAATGCAAATGTTTTGTAATTAACTCTTCTGGCCTTTGCACCCCTCCCATATCTAATATGGTGGGCACTGAAGAGTTAATTCTTCTTCATCCTGTCTCCAAAGCAACTCTGCCCACCCAAAATCAGAGGCAATATGCTCAGTTACAAATCCTACGTCACTGGTCTGCCTCACAAATCTGAGTACTAGGATGTAAGATTCTCTTCTAACACTTCCTCCAGCTATCGAGCATTACAGATAAGCAGTCTTTTCTCTTCTTTAAAAAAATAACACCACCTACATTTCATCATCTAGTAGCATGCACACCTGCCTTTACCTGTTGTTTTCCTATTTCTGATGATAGTTTTCTAAATTTCTTTCTTTTTTTTTTTTTTTTCTGAAGGAAGTGATTTCTGGACCTGTCTGTCTGTCTGTCTGAGCTCTTCTCCCTTCTTAAAAATCTTTTGAAATGGAGAGATGAGCTGTAAGGAAAACCATAGGAAGTGAGCTTCGGTACTGAGTGCTGTGGGAACAATTTGGTTCCGTTCTTTCTACCTACGTGCATAGTGGAACAGATGGTTTGTCTGAACCCAGAGCTGCCTTTGTTGACAGGCAAAGCAATTCCAAATATCTAGGCAGTATTTAAAAAATGCCTGGAGAAGGTGTCATTGTATCTAGGATTTGCAGCTGGGATTTGTCAAATTCAGTTTGGGGTTTGTCATCCACCCATCCCTTACAGATTCATGAGGTTGTGCACTGCAAAAAATGCACTTGGGTTGTAATCTCCTCTAGGTCTCTCTGGGTGAATGTCGTTACAGTGGTCTGCACAGTAAGCAACATGTTTTTGCTGAGTTCTTGAGGGCAACCACCAATAATGAATTACAAAGCAGTAGATGAATCAATTGCACCTCAGTAGAGAAAATCTAGATCCTTGGTGTTTCATCTCTAACAGCACAAGGGCTGGCTAGTTGAAAACAATACAGTGATCTCTTGGAGGCCTTAAAAAAAGAAGTCTTTGAGGCAATAAATTGAGAGGGAGGTACCAAAAGTAGCACATGTACACAGGACCTGTGAGCACACAGTCAATCCTGCAGACCCTTTCCAGGCAAGGTATTTTCTCCTGAGGCATGATCTCTCAGCTGCTGATTGGACCCTGTATGCCTTGCAGACCCTGTCGATTTTTGATGGGTTTCCACACTGTTGCTAGCCCTGTCTGCTCATTAGTGCTTAGAGGATTAGCAGTTACTTGGAGGAGGAGAAAAGCTTTCCATACATTCACTCCTAATTGATTTACTAGTGAGAAGGATAATTACCTCTCAGCTACCCTGCAGAACTACAGTGGGAATTACCTGTCAGAGTTCTTTGAAGACCCAAAATGCCTCTCTTCAGCTGTTAAATAGGAATTATGCATTCAACCAAATGCCAGTTATATAAACATCATTTAGCTGAATTGTGGCGTAACCCTGGGCTCAATTGTGAGGCAAGAGGATTTAAATGCTGGCTTTTTTCTTTCTTCTTTTAAAAGAAAAGCGCTTTGTTTCCAATTTCTTTTTTTGATTCTTTTTTGGTGGAAATATTCTAAGTTTTTTGGCAACCGCTGCAGTATCTCTCAGTGCTGCCACATCATGGTGGGACACTGATTTCTCAATACCAACATCTCTACTTATTGCAATATGAGGGATCAGACAAAGGCAGAGTTAAATGCAGAGGCTGAGTGGCTGGGTGAGACACGGCTACAACAAATTCCCCTTCTCTTTTGGTTAAAAGAAAGCCACATGTGATGCATGTCTTACACTCCTGAATTATAGCACAACAACACCGTTTTCTTACAAAGTGGATTTGCTTGTGGAAGAAAAGTTGAGCATAATATAGGAATGATTTAGTGAATGTGGAGCATGTGTTAGATCTGGAGGTCAGACTTGATGACTTAAGGCTCTTCAGGCCTAAAGAATTTAATTCTCTTTGTGTTTTATTCTGCTCCTAACAAAGCATCTGAGCATCTGCTATGTAACATTGGTAGCAAAAGCAAGTCTCGGTTAGCTTCATGTATCATTGGCCTTCGTCTTTCAAACTAAAACCTCTTGCTTCAGTTTGGGTTATGTGTTTAGTCAATTTTATTTTTGTCATCTTTAGGCTTCCTAGTAAGCTGCTCTTGTATGTGTCTCCCATACCTAACTGGAGGGCCCCAGCAGGATATTGAATATTAGCCCTGTCTGTGTTTAGTGTCCTGCCAGATATTGAAATGACTTTCCTGACACAGCAGACTGGAAAATGCTGGAGTGGCCTGGAAACAGCTGCTCCTTTAGTCCTGCCCTTTGCTCCTCAGTGAAACACATCAGTGTCATGGTTTAACCCCAGCAAGCAACTATGCACCGTGCAGCTGCTCAGTAACTCCCCTGCCCCAGAGAGATGGGGAGGAGAATTGGGGAAAAGGAGTAAAACCTGTGGGTTGAGATAAGAACAGCTTAATAACTGAAATGAAATAAACTATAATGATAACATCAATCACAATATATCATAATTATAGTAACAAAAAGAAATATAACAGAGATAAAGAAAAATAAGACCTAAGGGGAAAAAAACTCCCCAAACCCCAAGTGATTCACAATGCAGTTGTTTACCATCCACTGACTGATGCCAATCCTCACCTCTCCAGCAACTGCTCCCCATTTACAGACTGGGCATGACATTCTGCGATATGGAATAGCCCTTTGGCTGGTTTGGGTCAGCTGTTCTGGCCATACTCACTCACAGCTTCTTGTGCACCTCAACCTATTCACTGGCAGGGCAAGAGGAGAAGCAGAAAAAGCCTTGGCACTGAGTAAGTGTCAAGCCTTGACACTGAGTATGCTTAGTGATAAATCAAAACATCCCTGTGTTATTAATAGTGTTTTCAGCATAAACCCAAAAGTTATCCCTGTACCAGCTACTAGGAAGAAAATTAACTCTTATCTCAGCTGAAACTAGGACAGACAGTCACTAGTGTTCATCAATGGGCAAATCACCATGGAGAGATCATGTCTTTGTGCCTGAAGAGGAAAAAGCCAGCTGAGAGGGGAATAGGTGAAGGAAAACAACCTCTGTGATTACATGGTGGTAACTCTAGGACAGCCTCAGTTCTCCCTGGACACTTCTTGGCTGTGCCAGTGTTTAGCACTTAGAGGCCAGATTTAGTCTATGGATGTTCCTTGGTTTTACATGTTGCCACTGGGAGATATCAACCTGCATGCAACAGTTAACCAAGACATATAGCTGCGTAGGCAAGACTGGGCTGAGGTTGGTTTGGCTGTGCTCCCATGTGAGCATAGCCAGGGCAGGGTCCCAGAGCACCTGCTCCCAGTTGGTGACCCAACCTGCTGGTGTCTGTTTTTGGAGCTGTCCATTTCCCAGAAATTACAAGAAGATATTTGGAAAATGCACTTGGCTGTTGTGCAATTTTTGGTTTGCAGATATAATTAAACCAATATAACAACATGAAGACACCAAAGGAGGTTTCTGAGAATGCTTCTTCCCAGCTCTGATTCCTCTTACCTCTCAAATGTCATTGCTAGTGATCAGAGCCAGCTTGGTGATCTGAGAGCACCCATCATTTGAAATGGGACCACCCTGGAGTGCTGACATAAGGAGACAGTCAAGCAGGCTACAGCCCATTTTGAATCCATAGTCTCTTGCTGCACCAGAGCCAAAATGCTTCCTGCCGTGAGCCAGGACTACTTCATCTTCCTGTGGAGCAGTCATACTGCTAATTCCCTTCTAGGAAATAACAAGCTCAGGGTTTCACAACACTTTGCAACTAGGCGTACAGCCTCTGCTGCTGGGAGCTGAAACTGCCACGCTTGTATCTGCTCTCCTGCAGATTCTTGGGCTGTTTCTTCTTTCATTTGCACACTAGGGACTTGTATTTGGATCAAGAAATTCTGCATTGAGTTCTCATTAATACTGTGAAATTCCAAGTGATCATTAGACCTAGCAGTCAGACAACTCTGAAGTCCTAGGGGCTATGGCTTTCTTAAGAGTTACTGTTTTGAGCCCTGGTGAGAAGCAAAGTGCCTGCAGTTTTGACACTTCTGCCACCATGAAGTTGCTCTAATAGGCAGAGCATGTTCCAGGGCACATCTTCCCCTTCAGTGCACCTGCCCACCCGAATGCTTGCTGGAGAGACCACATGTGAAGCATCTGCTTTGCCCCATTGACACATAGATTGCCACAAGCCTGATAATTCTGTGGTGAACTTCAGAAAGGAGAAATTTTCATACTTGTTTAGCAGCACCACTCCCTCGCAGATGAAGGGGATTTAAAGGCAGATGGTTGAGTGCTGTGAAAAGCTGAGACTTGCAAAATGCATAGCTTTGGCTTTTCTGTCCTATAGCCTCCTGTCTGTCTTTAGGGATATGACAAAAGGCTGCCTGCTCTCTGCTGGGCAGAGATCTGAGTTCCCTGCTGACCTTTAATTTAATGCTACATTTTGGGCATTAGTTACATTTTACTAGAGGCAGATTTTCTCAGCAGTGTGGGAATTAGAATTGTTTATTTCTTCTAAAGCACTAAGAAAGAAAAGCCTCTTCTCTTTTAATAGGAACATTTCTCTTGACTTTTTAAATTCCCATTTTCTTTCTATCCCTTTTGGTTGTGGAAAACATTCTGTTAGAAAATTGGATAACTTCCACAAAAAATTAAGCCTGTGGTTCTTCGACTAACTTCCTACGGTTCCAAGTGTCACTGGTAGGAGCAGATGTGCTACGAGTCCCTGTTTTCCAGCATGTGTTGGTCTGCTGGGTAAGATCCTCCATCCCTAAACATTTTCTTTCTTCTTGGTTGTCAACAACAGGATTAATTTTAGAATTGATGCTTCACAGAGGGACGCAATGTCCTTCCACGGGGTGAAGAAAGAAGATGAGAAGTCCCATGCACTGCTCCTTTCAGACACTGAGGTGCCATTTTGAATCTCAAGGAATCGTTGTTGAACCCTAGTTTTCATGTATTACTTTTTCCATGAAATGCTCTGTGAAGAGTGCATATTCTTGGTGAAGGTGGTGTTCAGTTGAAAACCCCGTTTTCACTCTGAAACTTTTATCTCTACCCTTGGGATTCTGGTGGAGGTTGGGTGGATGGAGTTTAAAAGCATTTAAAAGAAAGGGAGGAAAAAGGAAGAGAATGAAAATTTTGACAAAATCAAACTAAAAAGCACCTGCCTGGATATAGAACTGTTCAGATGAGATGTGGATAAATGTGAGGTCCTGATTCCATTTAAGATCTGGGATAACAGTTCTGATGTCTTAGAAATACCTTCATTCGTGAATCTGCTTTGCAAATTTCTTGCAGTTGTCTCTAGTTTTTCTCTATACTGTTACTGTTGTAGGTTACAACTCGAAGAATTACTAAGTCTGTAGTCTTTTATGATGACTCTACACAGAAATATCACCCAGGTGCAGTGATTGAAATGAGGATTACCCTTATTTTTCCTGTATAGCAGAACTGAAGCATTAGATACTATTTATAGGTAGACATTCTAGCTGAGGGATTTGAACAGTAGTTGCAGACAGCATAAAGCAGAAATAAAGTTGTGGTGTTCAGTTAAAAGAGCTTTGAGAAAATGGTTTTGCAGACTACTTTCCCAGTTGTCATAGAGTCAAAATGGAGAGGCAGTCCAAATCACTGAAGCCATAAAAGCCAAATGCATGCCACACCTCTTGTACCTAGTTATACTTCTGAACTTGGCCCATCAGAATGAGAAATGTTTAGAGGTATTTTGAGAGTCAGAAGCTCTGAAAGCTAATTCTAATTAATTTGTTCATTTCTGTGCTGCTTCTTGGGGATGAAGCACAGCAACTGTTTATGAGCTGGCAGAGAGCAGTGCTGTGTTGCAGTTCAGGTTAATGAAGGAGGAAGTTAATTGTGACTGTAACGTGGAAACTGCAGAGGAATGCATCTGCCTGACTGGAAGCTAGCTAGCACATTGGGAGTGACAACTCCTCTTCCAGAAGTTGGAGATCCTAAATGAGCATAAGTCTCTTTGAGTTCTTCTTTATTGCTTCTTGCACACTTGGAAAGTAACTGAGAATAAGCTGTCCTGGCTTCATGTATCTCCAAAGGGAGTTCCTCAGCTGTGATTGGAGCCTCAGGGCAAACCGTGGTCCAAACTGTTCTTACTTTTGCCTTCATTTCTTGGTTCATTTGATCCCCAAGGGAATTCCACAGTGTTTTGTTTTCTCCTTACTCATGAAATGTGTAGTGGACTGATGAGGCAGAAGTTCCAGCATGCACCTGATGCTTGCTAACCCAGCCCGAACTGAGCTACCATCCTATGCCCCAGCTTCCATTAGTCATCTGGTGCTTTTTCCTGAGACTGTATCCCAAGCTATCAGTGAAGAACTGAGCTCTGGAGTATCCTAAAGCCATTTGGCAAATGAAAGGTTTCTTTGGACACTTTTTCCTTATGCTGACACTGTGATAAACAGCATGTGCTGCAAACTGGCACTTGTTGATGGGATCTCAGAGAATGTATTTATAACACAAAGGCAATGGGACTGAGTGCTTCAAGGCAGGCAGGAGTGATAGAACTAGTTATTTCTGATGTCTTTTGTCCCTAATCTTTCCCTTTAGCCCAATGAAATATAGTTAGTAACTAGCTCTTGATTTTGTAGCTGCTGTTAACAGAGCCTAAATCACTTGTCTTGCAAATACAGTTTCAATCATCTCTTCATGCACCCCTTCTCTGGGCATTTTGAGCTGCATAAGATGTTCCTGTGCACTCCAAAAACCACGCCAGCCAGTCCAGAGCCTATATGAGCAGAACCTGCCTACTGCTGTAGCTCTGAAACACAGCATCTGGGTTATCGGAACTCAGGTTTGTCTGCTCTGGTTATGCGGGTGGATTGCACAAGTGTGACTATGATCTGGTTAACATTGTAGCATCTTCTGTCCCCGCTTCAGGGAGAATCACTGGCAGTCTCCAGAACCTAATTTAAATCAAACAGAATTAAATTAATCAGAATTTAAATACAGGAATGAAACAGGAATGAAGAAGTAATGTTTTCCTTCACTTACTGATGAAGCAAAGATGATTTCCTCATGGTCACCCACAACATCCATGGCAGAGTCAGAGGTTATGTGACATGATGTGTTTTATCTACAAGGTGTAGTCTTGTGGGCTGTTGTGCATGAGATTCTCTCTGCTTGTCCAATTAATTCAGCTTGATTTTGTCACCCGAGAAAAGGGAGAATTTTTTGTGAATGTTTTTGTAGAACTATGACCTGAAACTGTGTGACAGGAACCTCTTGAGTTACAGATATGTTGTAATACTTGGAGAAGAGGACTTCAGGAATTTCTCATTTTGAAGGGTTTTTTTGTCTCTTTTGAATCCAGGAAAGTAATATCTTCAAAGTAACTTTCTCTGACCTTTACTCTGTAAGAAATATAGTTTCACAACATTGGATGACTTAATTGATTAATGTTTTAAACATGGTGCAAGATCAGTGAATGGAAGAAATTGAGATGTAAAGGCAAAATATATGGAGTATTGGAATATTTTTTTAGGATCTTTTTCAGTATGCCTCCAAAAATTTGTTTTTCTCCTTTAAAAAATTCCTGTATTTCGAGATTGTGCTTTCTTGTGGATCTTTGAAGTCCAGGGTCTCCTGTCAGAGACACTCCCACAGCCTGGGGCTGCAGTGCCTGGCATATCAGACTGTCCACTGAGACCTGGCCTGACTGACCTATAGGCTCCTGTACTTAACAAACTGCTATCTGTTTGCAGGTTTTCATTGTATTACTTCTGACTTAACATAAATCATAGAGATATATGGAAGTCTTACAGAATATGTGGTCAGGGATATGACCATCTGTCAACACAGGCAACACAGAATTGGGACCCAATCTTATGAGATACCCAGTGGCAATTTTCCCCTTTCTTAAACAGGGAGGATTTGATTACCATACTCCAGGGAAGGCTGACACTTAATATGCATGAACATGAAAACTGAAGATTCCTGGGGCTTTTTCAGTTAATTCTCTGAAAAAGCAGATGCACTAAAAAACAACAACAAAAAACTCTCACCCTACTGAACCTCACCCACTGCTCATCAGCTGTTTCTTAAAACAAGCACAATTGAAGTAATTAAAAAAAATACTCCCATATGGCATTTTTTAATGGAGGTGAAAGAGAGAAGTGTATTTGTTTCTGTTTATTTTAAACATACTACATTGAAAGCCATCTTTTCAATGTTCATGAAGCAAAAAATGTTCATATATTATGAAACTCCAGAATTCAGCTTGCCTATGTGTGCCTGTATTTCATGTCTCTGTACTTAGGCATTCCAAGAGCTTTTACTTGCATTTTTCACAGGTGTCTGTGTTTGGTTAGTGCTGAGGTAAGTATTTAAAGTGAATGGAAAGCTAGTGCAAGATTTAATTAATAAAGATAAGTAATAAAATGAAGGCTAGTTGGCTTTATGAAAAATGATTTGTTAAATAAATGTCATATTAGCTTTCACAGATATTGCAAGTCTGGTTGATAAAAGTAGGCATGGAGACACAAGATGTGTAAATAAAATAAGAAAAAAGGAGTCAGACACCTGCCTTCTTGTTTATCCACCAAGGACTGGAACTGTGATCCTGAAATCCCTGCTTGAATGCTGCCTGGGGTTTTGGGAAAAGATAGGCCATTTCAATGAAAACAGGCACAGATTTTAGGCAAACCAGAATTCAAATCCTTTGGACTTTTTTACCATGCACACTTCTCTGAGGTGCTTTGTGTGCAAGAAACAATGAGCAGTGTTTAGTGTTGCTTGTGATGTTAAATGTTGACATTTACCACTTTAAACAGACTGATCCCAACCCCATCATCCTAAAAACCCCCTAAAATTGGTTGAAGAGGATATCACTGCACTTCATTGTCTACTGGATTGGGTGGAGATTGAAATTGCAGGGTTAAAAGATGGGAGGAACACAAGTCAGTATGTCTACTTTGATTTTATAGGACTTGCAAATAATACTTGGAGAAGAAATGCCAGTTATCAGCTAAGAGTCAGCTTGGCAGGATACTGGTGCATCTCAATGACAGGGCTGCCTTATTTGGCCTCCTAAAAGTCAGTCCATCTCTCCTGTTGCTCTTTCTGCTTGCTTTACCTTGTATTGCTAGAGTTAGGATCCTACAGAGTCTTGTGAATGGTAAGAGAAGGGGTGATGTAAAACTGGGAAGGCCACATCCCCATTTAGATGTAGAAGACTTCCCAGAGCTGACCATCAGTATTTAATAAAGAGGTAGCTTGCTCTCATTTAACCAGCAAGTGTTAAAGGACAGATCAAAAGTTATAATAACAACTAAAATCAACTGAAATAAAGCTGCATTTTTGTCAGTTATCTTGGCCACTGCATTTTTGAAGTGAGCAGAGTGGACCTGCATGAGCTTTCAGAATGCCCTGTGTTGGTTATGGGGACAAAGAGGGGCTGTCAGGATGCATCACGTCGTAAGGAGCTGCCTGTACTTAACACACAGACTACCAGTGTGGTGGACACAGCTGCAGACCCTATGTGGGGGAGGTTTATGAGATTTGCTTCCTTTCTCCACCCTGCCTACCTCTCTACTGCTGCAGCTCCAATAACGTATTAATTTATGAAGTATGAAAAATGAGGTAGTTTTCAATTTATGAGGAGGGGAACGGTACTTCAGACAGCAGGATAATCAATCAATAATAATGAGTCAGCATGTCCTGTTGTTAAAAAAAGAGGAAAGATAATAGAATGGGTGGAGAGCAGCTCTTGGAAAAGTTGCAGGTGGGTCGTGCATCATGTGCTGACCTTGATCTTTTGTGACAGGAGCTGGTTCACCCAGACAGTTATTTTTCTTTAAGGAAAGTCCCCCTCTCCCCCCACACACTGTATCCCCAAACCCATTAATTGATTGCAAAATGGTTTTATAATTTCATTATTTTCTGAAATGAAGAACAGATAAATTCAGCATTATTCATTGAATGCATTCTTATTTTTAATAGAATAGATTAGCAGAGTCGGCAGGGTGCTTGTTGGCCACTGTCTCAGTTTCTGCTGTATATGCACATCTGCCTCATATAGTGTAAAATGTAATAACTCTAATTTCAGCTCTGAGATGATAAATTCAGTATAAAATTAATTTTTCCAAGCACCGCCATTAATCCAAGAAGCCTTTGCTGTGTTAGGAGCCTCTTTTCCTTGGTATGGAGCTTGACTGGACTAGATCTTGGATATACATTTCAGCACATCTCTTGGTGCTTGAGACTTCTTTTTGCACTAGGTAGAGTTGGTTGCCTTTGACCCTATCTGTCCTAAAATGCCTTTTTTCACTGTATACAGCCAGACATTGATGGACTCATAAAGTAATGGTAGGGATTTTCTAAGTGGTGCACAGATGCATTTAGAGGAAACTCAGGTTGTAGTTTTCTTACACATCTAGGGAATCAGCGCTTAGCCCAGTCTTCATGTCTCTGAGGAGAGATCGGTGCTGCCTTTTGCAGTGGGCCCCACAATATTTCAGTTCTCTATTGAAACAGATCAGGTTCTTCTTTTTCTGACAAAAAAAACCCAGCTTGTCTGACATCTTTTGCCTTCCTTGGAGCCATTCCATTGCAGGCTAATGTGATTCTTAAAAATGACTGCAAGAAAGCACCAAAACTTACAAAGCATCTATGCTAAGAGACTTGAGTGACAGTGGAGTGGAGACAATGAACTCAAAATGGGTAGAAAGATGGAGTCAGCTTAGCAATTTTCTGGCTTTTGCCAATCAATTCCTAAATCCAAGTATCAGAGTTGTGCTGCATATAAAACTTTGAACCCCTCTTCCAATTTCCTTTCCCCTTATGCAAGCTCTTCAGAATGTATGCTCATGTATGTGCGTGGAAAGGAAAGTATGTGATTTTCCCAAGGCTGCAAGGGGTCTGTGACTGTTGGAATAGAACATAGTGGCTGTGTTTCATAGTCACTGGGGCAGTCACTAACTTTCTTAGGGTCTATTTGCAGACAAGTCTTCTACCATAAAGCTGCAAGGGCTGTATTATTGGGAGTTAATTTTGCAAGTGTAATGGAAAGTATCAAAGCCAGCCTCTAACAGAGTCTTTGGTACCTGAGTTAGTGTGTGGTGCTTGCAGCCACTATGAGTATCTTAGAGCAGAGTGCTACTGTGCTGCAATGCCATCGTGTTTTGAAAGTTTAACCTTTAGTTTTTGGGGGCCTTGGCCTTCTACCACTAAATGGATAGACCATCTCCTGCCTCCTGGGGATGCCAGGAAGAGAACTATGTTAGGGGCAGTGAGGGACATGAGTAATAGGTCCCAGGTAAGTATATTGAGGTAGATTATTCACATTTGGATGTGAACATTGATAAAGCTGACTGTTGTCTATGTTCTCTCTGCAATCTGACTAAAAAGCAGAAAAATAAAGTGTGTAAGCAGTGGAGAATCAATGATGCATTTAAAATCGTATTCAGGTTTAGTGGCCTCAAGGGAGATTCATAATACAATTTTTATTTTTCTAAACAGCCATGAAACACTGCTGTCTTCAAATGAAAGAGACTGCTGTGTATGGGCTACCTCCATGAGTAACTATCCATGCACATCTCTTTGTTTTCTGTAATGGGGCAACTACTGTGAGTAAACTTATTCCCACATGTAAAGTGGTCTCCCAAGTGAGACCTATAATCAGAGGAGTGTTTTGATATAAATGGTGTTCTCAGTTCCAGCAGCTGTGGTGCACACAGCCTCTCCTTAGTGATAACATTATTTTCTGTAACTACTTCTGCTTACATGGTAAGTTACTATAATGGTGAAAATTACTTTGTAGTTCTATGGAGAATAGGACAACCGTGCATTTACTTAAATGCCATGTAATTATAACAGTGAATGCTGCTGTTCTCTTTCTGTGCACACAGTTTGGGATCAGAGCTGTTTTGTGCCTCTAAAAAAAGGTGGTGACCACAAAACAATGTGTCAGATGTTGCAGCAGTTGGGGATTTCCTAGGTAGAATTGAGAAGAATAAAAAAGCATTGTGCAGAACGTGCAGAAATAGCAGACCCAGAGCGAAGTGTAGTATAGATGAGAAGCTCTATGCTTCTACTAATTTGCTGTGTGTTTTTTCCTATGGAAGTGCTGGTGTTGCCTGAGGACATCAGCCAGGGTTCTTTCACTTCTGATACAGGCCCATTCAAAGAAGTGCTGGTCTAACTGGATATGTTAAAACCAGCCATAACTGGTGATGCTTGTAACCTGTTTGGCAGTTTGTAGAGGGGAGCTATGCATAAACATGCTGTGAGGTGGAAAAGCCTTTGGCAAAGAGCTGACCAGCACAGAGTTGGAGTGGCCTCAGAAGGTGACATTACTGTGCTGGGCTACTTTGCTGTCATGATGGAGTTGTAGAATGTGCAGCTGTAGCAAGTGTATAATGGGATGGAGTAACATTGGGTAAATTCTGCCTTACCGTGGGAGTGAAAAGATTTTACAACCAAGCATGTGGTTGTTGCCAATCAGTCACTCTTTGCCAGGTCAAACACATGCTTTTTGGATGGCTTCCATCCCCACTGGCACCTGAAATTTAACAAGCAAATGCTTGCTGTGCCTTGTAATTAAAAGTGAAAAGTACATGTGTCCAGTGCCAAAAAGACAAGAGAATGCAGGGAGACATGTTGTTCTGACCTGCTTAGCAGTAAAACAAAGATGAGACGTTCTGCTATGTTGAGTCTAGTACGATAGCTTATTCCACTCTCGTGCATGCAAATTGCATCCAGCCTGGGATTTGGCATTGTGAGCACGTTGGGATGATAGAATTTAGAGTATCTGAATTCTTTCCCAGCTCTGATTTTACCTAAACCGTACAGCTGTGATATATTTTAATTTCCCACTTACCAGGGAAGATGGTGTAGTGGTTTTCCCTGAGAAGCTCTTGCTCTGCATCCAGTTCAGCCTTGAGTTTTCTCCTGATCCTCAGGGTATCCTGCAAGGTGTATTTGTGTTCTTGCACAGCTGCTGGAGGTGGTAATTAGTTGAAACTCACTCTTCATACGGGATGGGGTGTGTGAGCTTGGAATTCTGTGAAGTGCTTTGTTTTGGTATGGCAATTTATGGCAGGTATGGCTGCAATGCCAAGAGCCTGTTTTAATTTTGTACAAATGAGAACAATTAATTTTAATTGTGATATAATTAGATTAGAAAAAATAATAAAAGATTAACCAGAGTTACTCACTGTAAGCAAGCATGGGAGGCTGATGTACATCTCCTTGGAGAAGGCAGGGTGGTGCAGGACATCATTTGACATGCTGTTTTTCCTCCGAGTTAATGATGTAAGTACTGGGTGGATATGTCTCCTATGGATTTTCAGAGAGGAGGACAATAGATAATTATTCTTTTGCCACCAAACTGCTTTAGTTTAGAGTCTCTCTCTCCAAAGTCCTTTTCAATCTTTGCAAGAAGCAAATGAAAGAATTACTGAGATGTTGTCATCTGAACTCTGCACCCTTCTTCTCTGACTGAACCAACTGTATGTAGCCCATGGTGAGACTATCTATCCAATAGCATGTTTAGTGTCTGACTGTAATGCTCATATCTCATGTGTGTAGGTTGTTCATCCTCACAGGCCAGATTATTCTCTCTTGGACTATTGGTTCCAAGTTCTCAGACAAGGCAGGTATTGGGTTGGTTATAGGTAAAATTCTTAACTTTATTTCTGACAGTACCAGGAATCCTCTAAGGGCCTTTTCAAGTTAACAGTGAAGCTGGGGCTTATGAGCTTGATCCTGATGGGAAGGGTGTACCTTCTGAACATTGGATTTCTTTCTGATTGAAAAAATACCCTTGATACCTCTGCAGCATGTCATTGTGGGAAAATTATGAATCTTATGCTGAAACTTGCTCCCAATTTTGAAGATGGATTGTCTAAACATACAGAAGAAGGGGATAGCATAATAATTGCATATTGTATTTCAGAAGAGGATTTCATATTCATAAAAATGAGCAAGCATCCCAGTGATGGCCTCTTTTGTGTTGCAGTATCACCAGAGGACCCTGCTGGCTTTGGTTTTAAAAAAAGAAAGTTTTTCATTTTATAGCTTATTACTTGCTATCTTGTAATGGCCCTCTCCTTTCATGTACCCTCTGCAAAGGACAAAACCTTCTACAAAGACATAGGACCTGCATGTAACCTGAACAGTAAGATGTGCTTTCATCAGTCTCTCTATGCTGGAAAGATGAGAAATTCACAGATGGAGTCCCCCTGACTTTAATGTCAGATCTATGCTATCTTCTTAAATTGAGTTACTGGAGTACACAGCTGCAGCCTCCAGCACAGCTGAGGGAGTCTATGGAGGATATCCTTCACCAGAGTTAGATGCTTACAGAAACAGCTGTTGACATCTGAAAGTTCAGCAAAAAGCAATGGGATTCTGCAGAGTAGAAGTTGGTTTGTAATTACAGAGAAGTCCTCATGAAAAGGAAGTTCTGGAGAGAGGTTAATATGAAGTACCTGAAAGGTCTTGTGAGAGCTATTTGGTCCTTTGGTCACGGTACATATAATGTAGACCCAATGCAAAAGTTTCAGGAACCTGTATTTCATTGCTCAGTTTCTATGGGTATCTGACTCATTTTTCATTATCCAATAATAAATACAGTAGTGAAAGTCACCTTTAACACTTAAAGATTGCTTGGATTTTATGGGATTGTATTGAAGTGAGTGCCAAGGTATAAAAGCCTTATGGTTGAGGTACCTTTATAACACATGCTTCATAAACCCTTATAAAGTGAGTGCCGTGCACTTCATCCTTTAAGATTACAGCATTATGGTTCTGAGAGGTGGTGATCTGGTGCTATATTCATTAATTAAACCTGTTTTTAATGTTAAGTTTTGGACAATAAGTGGTGAAGTTACAAGAAGTTAAAACAGGGTAGGTCCAGACAATTTTCCACTCAAGAAAGCTTATTGCATTTTTTCTACTTGCCTGATGCCCATGGTGTATCTGTAACATGAAGGAAGTTTTTGAGCCACATGAAGCAAGAACAAGCTAAAATCTGGAACACAAGGGACTGCAATGAGTGTTTTCCTTTTAAGATACAAAGTTAGTAATTATGTGGAAGCTGTTACCCTCTTCATGACTGTCTTGTTTGGCTTCTCAGAGAGCAGATGTCCTTCTTGTTGTGGATGCAGATCATTAAGTAATGGGGTGGGTTGCTGTACTTCTATATAAATAACTAGGATTCTATATAGAGCAGATTGTCATCTCTGCCATCTCCCATTTTTTTCCTGGCTGATATGCAGGTTGTGGTGATGGGAAAGTAGGGGATATCATCCTTTTTTCCTGATTGTGGCAGGACTTAGAACATCTACAGGGCAGTGAGCAGCTATCTAGCTATTTCTAAACATCCGTAAAACTTTGTATAAGATGTGCTTTCTAAACCAATGCAAATTGTACAAAGTTATATTTTTAGCTTAATGATTATTTACATGAGTTACTTTCATAGAATCATAGAATGGTAGGGGTTGGAAGGGGCTTTTAGAGATCATCTAGACCAACCCCTCTGCTAAAGCAGGACCACCTAGATCAGGTCACAAGGTGATGGAGATATCTGAGTGTGTGTAAGATTTCGTTTGATGTCTCAGTCCATCAGTGAGCTTTGTTTGTAAGTAGACACTTACTTATGACACCAGTACATTGTTGCCTCAGAGGAGTTTGGACTGATTTAAACAAACTGAAGGTTTTTTTTAATTCAGCTGAGAATGTGGTGAGGGAAAACTGAAGAAAGCACAAGGTTTTCTTAGCAAAGAGTTGTGTTTGTCCTCTATGGGATTGGCATAGAAGGACTTCAGGTATACTATGTACATGTGTTCTGAGAGGTTAAGCTTGTATCTATACCTCCAAGAACACCCTTCAGACTGCTTGGAGTGGGAGGGAAATGAGCAACCAAATATTTGTCAGTGAGAAGTTTCTGATGGTCAAACATTTGATCTAAAGGCTTCACCAGTAAAATATTACTTTTCCCATAAGAGATTTCCAAACTATTCACATTGAATATACCTGTGATAAACTGATGTTTTGACAGGAGAAAAATATTTTTGTGTCTTTAAACCTTTAAACCTGATTTGATTTGTTTTTTATTTATTTCAAAAGGAGGAAAGGACATCATAAGTCCAAACAAAGCAAAAATCCTCCATTTGCACTGACAATTCAGCATAAATTGTTCAAACTTTTGAAGCTCAAAGCTAATATAGGATTTTGTTGGGAAGTAGGCTTAGCTCCAGATGTCTCATGGGACCAAACAGTCTTTTAAATGTTTTAATTCAAAATGGGAAAAAAGAGAAAGCCTTTTTTATTTTAAAATCAGGTTTGTGTTTTCCTGTTGTTGATGTAGATGTGGCCTTGCTATAGGAAAGACAATTAGTTTTTTTATGAAAGACCTAAAGTGCTTTTGAGTTGAGAGTCTAGTGGGAGGAAGTCCAAAAAAATTGAAGAAGCCTTTTCACATGTGAGCTGAGCACATTTGATGTGAAAGTCACTATGAAGTTGGAAACATAAAACTGTTAAGTTTCTGTTTTCTGCAGCAATATTTGTGGTAGAACTGCCTTTTCAATTGCAGAAGAGGACAATGCAGTGCTACTGAGCAAATTCCTAATACTTTGCGAAGGAGCTGGGTTTCTTTTGTATCCATGGAGGCTTGGGTGGCTTGTAGGTGTGTTTTTAATAAACTGTTTTATTTCTTTTTAGAACAGCACTGTATATAGGTGAATGAGACTGTGACTGGGACCTCTGAAAAGGCCTGCTTAGGAAAAACACATTGAAATGAAGAGGAAAAATGAGAAGGCAGTACACAATGGTTTAATGCTATCTAGTTATTTCTGGGAACAAAAGACATTTATTTTGAACCTGTCTTCGTTTACTGGGATGCTTTGTGCTAATGCAGCTCAGTGGTACTACTGCTACAGCTATTGTACCTATAAAATTTCCCTGTGCTGATTTAAAGAGATGTGCTTTGGTAATTTACAGTGAAAATTTATGTTGTCTGAGCAGAAAAGAAGTATTAAATGAGAGATAATATTAATAAAAATGCCTTCTTTGTGGCACCTTGTTTCATTTTTTTGTTCAGAGGTAATTATTAAAAGATTCATCTGTGTACAAAACAGTTCTCTGTTGTGTGGGGATAATGCAGAACAAAGGAGCAAGAGATGATAAAGCTTTTGAATCAGATGCTATGGATACAGGTGATTTGATGAAGATGGGGGATTGTTTTTCTTGTGCCTTGGGTGCAGAAGAGGAAGGATAGCAGTGATGTGCCAAGCAGGCCTGCTAACCTGAGGGCAGAGCTGTGAAGGGTACGGAGAGAACTCTCAAGCTGTAGGGAGATCTTTGGAATTACTACACGAGACAGATGCAGGCAGAGATGAGCTCAAGCTACTTGTAGCTCCAAACCAGTAGATTCTGGGCACATTGCAGTGTTGTGCCCATGAGAAGTGTGCTAGCTAATTACTGGTGTGATACAGTATTCCAAATCAGTTATCTTTGTGCCTGGCTAGATTGGAGTGGAGGTAGAGGAGTGTGTCATCATCTCATCTGCCTGGACATAACCTGTGTGAAACCAGTACTTAAGAAGATGCTTACATTAAGAAAGTGATACACCTGAGATTTTAATCAGGATAGCAGGAAGTCAGTTTCTTAGTTACAAATTTTGCCTTAGTGTGTGTTATATTAGTCTCATCAGAAGACATGCTGGTTTATTGGACATGTGCTGTGATATGGTGTCGCTTTTTTTTCTCCCCACTTCAGCATTTGTTCTGAGCTCCTTTAAGGGTCCTACACACTCTCCTACAAATATGAGTGCTTCTTAGCTAGTTCTGTGGTTTGTTTATCATCCACATCATGGCATGTATAGACATGACGCTTCCTCTCCTTGTTCTTTCCTTCTGTAATGTTTTTGCTGGGATAAGTCCTTTTGAAGTATTTGGGGATGGATGTGTTTTCTGTCACACACCAAAGATCTCAGTCTCTATGTAGCAGTTTATGTTGTTCTTGCAAAGTGGCCTCTCCGAATCTTCTCCCTTCTGTGTGCTTTCCTCACTGGTGTCTGGTATTCTACTGAACTGGAGTTTCATACAGAGCTGTTCTGTATGACCATTGTTGCCCCCAAAGCTCGTGCTTTAAAGGAGATACACCGTGTAACAGCCAGCTCTCTTCCACTGCATTCATCTCCTAAGGAGTTGCCTGAAGTTCAGTCTGATTTTCAACCTCATTTGTTTTGCCTGGTACTTGCCACTCATTGTCCACTGAATTTCGCAGGTCAGGAAATAACCTCTGGAGGAAAAGCTGTGTTGTACAAACCATCTCATCTCATGTATGTTTTCAAGGACTTAGTCTCAGTAGTAATCAATCCTACCTCCCCTTCCCCTCTCCACTTAAACTAGAGAAGACAGCAACTGAAAATGGTATTTTATATATATATGTGTGTATATATGCATTCTAGAATGTAGCAAGGTGAAATGTAATTTTCTTTTTAATAAAGGCTGCCATTTAATTTAATATTATAGAAAATGATTAGATCTTAAAAACCTATAAATTACATTTGACAACTCTCTGGTGCTCCTTTGCTGTTCCTTATGGCAATTATAAATGGCAACACAGGGTGCTGGCAGAAGTACTCATTCTGACTGGAGCTTGTTTATTGGGTCTTAATGAAAAGCAGTTAATCTAAATCACTGCTGAGGTGGATCCTTTGGCCTGGCCCCATAATGAGAAGTGGTGGTTTCAGGCCTTTGAAAAATGTCCTGCTATTTCACCTGCCAAAAGTTGTCCCCTCCCCACCAAGCTTCCAGCAGAAAAAAAAAAGACAATAAATAAAAAAAGGCCAGAGTCTCCCTGTCTCTTCTATATCTTGCCACATTACAAAACTATGCAGCAGTCCCTGGTGCATGACTGGTGATGGACTTTTGTTTTTGACTCTGAGTCCCCCGTTTCTTCCATCCTGCTTTGTGTAGGATCAGCCTTGCCTGGGAGGAGGGATGACAACAGAGATATTTGGTGTGTTCTTTTCTCCATTTGAAGAATGATGAATTGATATCAGAGCTGGGTGAAGTGGGGTGGGCGACTAAGGTGGCAGCACCTGCAACACCTGTATGACTTAGGCTCTTCCAGCTTTCTATCTAGTTCTTAATTTTCCTAGCTTGATGGTTTTATTATTGGCTCTTGCAACTGCTGTTACGCTTCCATAGGAACAAATTGCCTGGCTTTTTGACCCATCTGGTGGAAACATCACTTTTTCCATCTCATCTGACCCATTTCTTGAACTATCCACTGAAGTGCTGCAGATTGTGTGTGAAAGGGCAGAGTGGATGTTTTGCCTGTGTACCACATCAGGTCTACACAACTGGTAGCTGTCCTGTGCTCCTTATCTGAGGGCAGAACTCTAACAGTGACCTTTTAATATACAGCATTATTAACTTTGTCACCTTCTGCAACATCAGGTAGAAATTCTTTTTATTCCTGAAGTAGTCTTCCTTTTAAATGTAAGAGCTCTCTGGGATATCTTGTTATATTGGCAATCTTACATCCTTCCTCCATTCTGCAGAAGCAAGCCATTTGTACTAAACTATGTTGCAGTTCTCTGTCTGGCACAACATGCTTTAGGTGAACAGGGGTATACTTGGAGGACAAAATGTCTTTGAAGTCAGTCACTAGTGTCAGAAAAAAAAATCTTGAAATAGTGGGGAAAGCTTTCTTATTTGGATAAAAATTAAATACTTACTTTGATCTGATTAGAAAGAAGAAATGTACCAAGACTTCCTTCTAGGTGGAAGCCATTGGGACCTGTTCTCGAGACTAATCCCAGGGAGTCAGTTGCCAGTGGGGACGTTTCTCGTTTCCAGTGCTCTGCACCAGAGCACAATGCAAGTGTACTTTTCCAGGACTTGTGATGTGGCTTTCTGTGGGAACAGGTGGAGTTTTTTTAAGGCAGGTAAGCAGTATATGTGAGGGATGTTGAAGGAGCTCTGACTTCACCCCTGGACAATGCTCACTTCTAGTTTTAAAAGCCTTTCTTTATTTCTCAATGGAAAGGATCAGAAACCATTTACATTACATTGACTTTCCCTTAGTGGCTTCATAGAGTTAATGAGGTGTTTAAGATGAAACAAGCACTGAAATTTTTTGCCTGATCAGGATCCAACATACCAAGGATCTTACCACTCCTGGCAACTGATTTTTGCTGTTAAAATTAATGTTTTTCCCCATTTTAGTCCTGAAGTTGGAGCTTGATGAAGTTGGGTAAGAAAAGTTAACACAGACATGTGAGCGTAACAAAACTGCTGTGGATCTCAGCTAGCTGATCATTCTGCAGCTAGCTAAAAAAGACAGCTCTTGGATCTGTTTTCCATCTGAAAGGCAGTTTCTATATTTGTTTCAGCTACTGTATCAATAACCTGCTGTGTTTAGCACAGCTTTAATTTATTTCCCACAGTTTGCTGTAATTTTATGGTACTGGCATTTGCTTTAATGTGATGTCGTTTTCTCCAGATGTTAATAAGATGGTGTTAATGTTTCCACAACATTTTTCTTTATAACATTTATGTAGAGCATGCCATCTGATAATATGGAATCAACTTATGTTAAAATATTGGTAATAATTTTCTAATGAAAATTAGAGGCTCAGAAGTGTTTTCCTCCCTGTACAAATTGAGGTCAGACACTTGTCCACCCTTTGGAAAAATTACGTGTTCACTGAGTGAATTAATATCTCTTACTATGTAAGTTAGAATCATTATATATGAGATTGTGTTTGTGCACATCTGCATGAACTATTTTCAGATGGCAGTAGCTGACCCTAGTAGGAATTCTGTGTTTCCAGTGAGGTGATGCACTCATTTATAGCCCTGTGAGCTGCCAAATAATAAGCCTTGAATCTCAGGAGAGTCCTGTTGTGTGCTTTTGGAGAGAGTATTCCACATTTGGGAAGCAAAGTTGATAGACTGGAAGGGGACCAGGAAAGCCTGGTATGGCTGTCAAGTTGCTATACCCACCAAAATCAACTTTACTACCATCCTAGTGTTTTTCCTTCTTCCCAGGCTTTCTGAGTTTATCCGGATAAAAATATAGTGAAAAAAAGAAATAGTGGAATAAATCTATGACTGAATTGCTGAATAAAATGGAAGTGAAACACTGAAAGAAGGTTCTGTTTGGGAAATTCTCTGGACTGTTAACACTGTTTAATCAATGTTCTGAATAAATTTAATAGGAATCAGTGGTGTATGACCACACTTTCAAATGATGTTCAATTTCGCTTATCATTTTTCTGTTTAGATCATGCTTCTTAGTGATCCAGAGATTGAGAGCAGCATCCTTATCAGCTCTGATGAAGGGGCTACCTACCAGAAGTACCGTCTGAACTTCTATATCCAGAGCTTGCTTTTCCATCCCAAGCAGGAAGAGTGGATCTTGGCCTACAGTCTGGATCAAAAGGTGAGCAGTTGATTTGATATTTTGATAGTTCTTCAACCAGATGTTGAATGGGACAGTGTCTAGGACTGCATCTTCCAGAGATGAAGAAATTGTGATGTGTCTTGCTGATCTCACCTGGCAAGTTTAACTGCAAGAACCCACCCCGTGATTGCAAAGGAAGCTTGCTAAAGAGAGTGAAAAGCTACAGTGATTGTGATGGCTATGGAAACTTTAGTAGTGGTGCTGGTACAAAAGATGAAAAGAATCTGAGATTTGACATGACATACAGATTTGTTCTAAAAATCCATTGATTTGTAGGCCTTGGTGATTGCTGAGATGTCTTTGAAGCCTGAGCACTCAGGCTGAGTTGGTCTATAACAGCTGGCTGTTGCATGTGAGAGAGTGGTCTTTCTGCTTGTAAATGGAATTCAGTTACCTGGAAATTACTGAGCAGCAAGAGATAACAGACTCTTCTGTGCCACTTTTTAAGTCTATTTCCACTGCCTTCTGTTAAAGAATGAGACAACTACATAGCACTCATCTGTCTTGAAAGGTGCTGAGCAATGCAGATGCAATGTGACTTGTAAAGCTGTGGCTATTGAGTGTGTTCTTCAGTTCTGGAACAAGAATACTCACTACAGCGCAAAGCTGAGACGTAGACTAAGTGATCAACTTACACAGTTTAGAAAGCCTAAATCTTGCCAAGCTTTTATCTTTCCTCTCTTCTGTTTTTGACCTCCAAAGATACTGAAAAGTAAAAGCGTACTGAATAGATACTATGACTGTTTTTGGCATCATCTGTTTGTTGTATGTGTTCTGGGTGGGATTTTCAGTTCCTACTGTTAGTTCTGAAGTTTTCTAAACTGGTCAGTCTCACATCTCTCACATAAGAACAACACATTAAAATATTATGCCTCTTGTATTTGACACAATTTCCTTTGAAAGGCTAGTGTGAGTCTTTACCCAAGTAGTTACTGAGAGTATAATCAAGTAAATTACTGCTGCTGTAGTTCCTGATGCAACCTTTCCATCCACTTGTTAGCTGAACCCAGTGGTAGGCACCAAGTGGTTTGCTGCTGTTCTACTGATGATGTCTGAGTGACATTTGCAAGCGCAAAGCTATTGTAAATCTACTTCTTTCAAAGTATCAAGTCCTTACTGTATGAAGGAGTTAGTCAAATGTCAAATAGTTTTATGCACTCAGATGTTTGGTGTAATGGGCGTTTTGAAGCGGACTAGAGGCTAGAAAGACCAATCTATTTATTTGATGTCACAGAATGGTTTGATGCCACTTTTAAACTCAAGGTAAAGATTTTAAATGGTCATGGTGTTTGTACAAAGTGATGAAAGAAACAGACATCTGATGAGGTGCTCATGGATGTCAGAAGCCAGATATGACATGCTGAGTATGTGTTTGTAGAGAGATGCAGCTGTAGTGAGTGTGGAGCGTCTGCTTTGGGGTTGAAACACGGTGCTTGTTTCCAGTGCTTTGTAGTCTGTTTATGTCATGTTAGCCACTAGGAGAAATCAACATACCAAGTATGGACATGCACTTGACTCCGAGATTCTAATTGTGTTCTCCATGTACAGTAAAGCAGTAGTGGGCAGGAGTATTTTTGTTTCTGTTCTTTCAAACTAGGGCATCTGAGTGCTCACATCAGCTGTTCTCTTCTGAAAATGAACTGTGCATTAGAAACATCTTGAATCTGCTTGCCTTTTAGCCCAGGAACTGAAGAACTTTGTCTGTAGTATAAGAGCAAAGATGAGGTGCTCTGCAGCTTGTTGATTAAATGGAAATGGAGCAATGCAAAGTTCAGGCCTTGCCTTTGTGTCTGCCTTTGCATTCAAGGCCAGTCATCGTGCTCTTCTTTGGTATTCAGAAAGATGGCTTCAAGTGCTGGTTGAAAGTTGGTCTGTGAGTGGAACCATGGAAGCAGCACTTTCCCCAGTTGAATCTTTTGCTTAACAAATCCCAGGTATGGATTATGCTCAGTCACATCTTGGCTTAGGAAGAGCTGTAAAAGAATTGTCACTGTGTCTCAGAGTCATGCAGCTTCCCTGCAGTTACAGCTGATGCTGAGACAATGGCCAGTGCTGTAGCTTGTGACACCGGTGCTTTGTGAAGTCTGCCGATGAAGTCTTCTGAGAGGCCAGTGTAATACATTCTTGCCTGTCTGGAAACAGAAGTACTGCTGCAGCTGAGTGGGAACCAGAAGTCAACCATGACCTTTTGTTAGATGAGAGTTAGGTAGATTACAAGAAGAAAGTGCAGCTTCAAGTCTTGTGCAGCCTAATAAGATTGGTGTGATTGTTCTCTTCTCTTTTTGTTCTCTTTTTCTCTAGAAGCCAGATCTGGATCTCTTCCTATGCTGCTATGCCATGCTCTCTCTCCTAGCTGTGATCATGGGATATCATGCCAGTGGCAATGATCATTTGATCTCTCTGCTGCTGACCAGAAAAAAAGATATCGAGCTCCTAAAATAAGTGACTAGAGAGGCAGCAGTAGTGCTCAGTAGTTTTGAAAAGACTATCCAAAGAGATGCCATGACTGATCTAATTCTCCAACTGCAGCCTGGTTCTGCTGGTACTCCTCTGTCCTTTGTTTTTGTGCCCACTTTCCTGTGGAACTTGTGCCAGGAACTTACCTGGCACAAAACAAGTGGTGTTGGATCAAGTAGTGCTTGCTTTCTCACTTTGTGTATCCAGGTTTTTGGGATATAACAACACAAACACTTTAGATTTAAATACCTGAAAGTGCAATAAGATAGAGAGTTTATCAGTAGTCTGTAACCTGAAGGTAACATTCATCTATAGATACTGTGACAAGGAAGATGCTGATGAAAGTTGGTGGTGCAGGCACTCCTACAGTGGGAGAACCATAATCTTACACCTCTCTAAGCTTTAGAAGTGTGTTTGACCTTTAAAGTCGATTTGTAATGACTACTTTAGAGGCAGATATAAAAATACAAATCTGAAAACAAGGCAAATACATAGTTTGACTCTCAGCAGTAGGGATTATTAAGGGAAGTTCTAATCCATCCTCTTGTAACTGTGACTGTTTAAACAAATTTACAAATTTAATTTCATTTCTTAGATTAAAGCATAGCTTTCTGATTAATATTTATTTTGTTAATTTTCTCTCAATTAAAAGTAATAATATGGTGGTGTAAGCAAGCTGTGGTCAACTTGGAAATTAATGAGAACGATGAACCTGAAAATCCATTTTGTCTGCTGTGTCTTTCCACACTGTACAATGAAATACCAACAGCTAGCACCCTACAAATAGTTGATTTGCTCACTGCCTTGATCAAAACATTTTTACAATTGTTTTGTAACAATAGAAAACAATAATAAAGTTTTTGTGTGAAATAAAAATAGTCAGTGTATCAGGTTTTTGTGTGAGGAAGTTTTCCTGTGAGGTCTTCTGACCTAAAGTTCCATGGCTGTTATTCAAGCCTCTTTTTCACTCATTTTATCCTAGGCATTCCTCCTTCTTTTTAGCTGACTTCTACACATTTGACAACAATATTAGGCTGTTTACTTAATTGATTAAAAAAGAAAAGCCAACCAACTGAAAACCCCCAAACATTTTGAATTCTGTCCTCTAACAGTGTCTTTGTCCCATCCAAGCTGGTGTTTCAGAAGGTGTATTTACTGTTCCAGACTTAGAAAGTGTACTCACTATTCTAAGATGGTAGTGAATAAATGGAATCACGTAGAACTCTTAGAACTCTGTGGCTGCCTTGTGGAACCATAGTAGTCTCTGTACATATTCTCTGCACTCTGACAGAGGCCAAATGATGAGTATTTACCAGAACATGGATACCAGTTAGGTTTTTACCCAGATAATATTAACTTCCTGCAGTGTTTCAGCTTGCTTAGGAGAATACTGTGAGACCTCGGACCATGTGTATGTATCCATTACATGCAAGGCCTGTCCTCTCTTTGCTAAGCAAGGGATGCCTTCCTGTGGCACTGTTCTAGCTGTGAGTTTTCCCACTGCTTCTCCTATAGCCTTGTTGTTAAATAACCCCTAGTTTACCCCTTGCATGGATCTGTTTTTATACTCATCTGTGGACCTTTCTTATCTCACATGATTACTAGTTTAAATCCCAAGCTTCACAGCAATTTTATGTCCAAACATGACCTTCCCTTTCTTCAACAGAAAGAGCCCATCTTTTCTCAACAGAACTTCTCCTTGAAATATGACTTCCTAGCTGAGAAAGTCAAAGGCTTTCTGACAATCTTATCTCTTCCACCAACTAAATTACTTGAAAACACCATCAGTTCAGTCCTCAAATCTTTTATTACCATTCCCACATGGGTATTGTCTCTCTTCTTCCTGACTAGGGCTATTCCCAGAAACAAGAGTGAAGATTCAGGGGGAGGAATGTTGCTCAGCAGGCATTCTGAAAGCTGTTCTGCTGTGTGGCTGCTGGTTAATTCATTCATTTAAGGACAAATTATAACCACCACTATTTGTTTTCTCTTTGGAGTATCCAGAGTGTTATTGAGGATACTTTCTCAGTATGAGTTGACAGTGTAGCGTTCCAGTTCTTAATTTTTGTAACCAATTATGACCCTCCTCTGCCTTGCTGACTCTTGTATTATCAAATAAATACAGTATGGCTGAGCCAAGAAATCTGTTTGTGTGGGCACAAACTTGTAGCAAGTTCATAGACCCTAATGTCTTCTCACAACATGTAAAGCACAGACAGGAGGAATTCTTGCAGGCTTTAAGCAAGGATGAGTGGGTGTACTACACCCCCATGAGCTGCCGTGCGGCATTGCGCAATTATCAGGCCCTGGGAGGTTAATTGCATCTTGTGAGTTGAAAATCTTGGATCTCTTCCCAGTAGCTTTGTGTGTGTCTACTTTATTGATAAAATAGTGCAATCTGATGTGTGCACATGTTGGTTCTGTTAATGGACCCCTGCGGCCTTTGCCAGAAGGTGGACACTATGTAAATGTTGTAGCCAATTTTGCTGCAAGTCAGGCTGGGTCTCACTGATAGTGTCCATATGGACACTTGGATATATGAGCCAATACAAAGGGAAAGAGGGGCTTCACCCTCCATCTTGCATTTTATTGCAGAAAAAAATACAGCAAGCCATTTTTAGTGGCCGTTGTATGAAGGTGTGATGGGAAGGGGAACATGTGGAAAAGGTGTGATATTTGCAGTTGGAAAGTATTGGAGACTGCTTTGTGGAGTCCTGTGAGAGCTCAGAGTCTACCAGTGTGTACTTGAAGTATAGTTTTTGATGCTGCCATTCATAGTGGCTGGTGATGAAGATCTTGAATAGGTTTTGCATTTCTAACACTAATATTTCAAATTCCTTATGACTTGTCTCATTTATCCAAAGAACCAACTAATTCTCTATAAGCTCAACTTTCCACTCCCCAGTACCCCTTTGGGGAATGGAGCAGTATGGAGGTGGAAACAGAGGGGAGTTTTCAGCTCCATGGGATTTCTCTCAGAATGACATTGAAACTTCTTTCAGAGCAACAAGCACAACTCTCTTGCAGGAATATTTGTTTAAAAGATATTTCTTTTAAAAAGAGACAATATTAGGGAAATAGATGTTTCAGTTTTTTTCTAAATCACCATTGTTAGGAAAGGAAGGAAAAAAAAAGCAAAGAAATATGATTCCACTTGTTCCTTATGGGTCCAAGTGTGGTTGGGAACCTGAGAAGAACAAGTGAGAGACTGAAAAAGTCATTAACAGACCGATTTAAATTACCCAGCTACACCCTTATGAATTTGAGAACATTAGATAAACAAGAAGCTTGGCAATCAGTGGCTTATCCCTCCATAAGGTTTAATCTTCAGCAGGAAGAGAACAAAAGAAAATGAGTGTCTCGATATCTCTTCGAATGAGGTGATAAATAAAATGTGGAAGATAACATTCTGCTCTATCACCAAGTTGCACCTGGCAGACAGTATCAAGATTCACTGTTGAGATTCCTTCAGTGTTGGAAATGTGGCAAGTTAAGATCTGAAAACTGAATGTAATGCATGTCAGAGCCTTAGACTTGTCTTGACTAGACATTGCTGAATTTATCAAAACGAATCACAGATAACACTGGGACTACATGGGCAAGTTTTTTAGTAGCCTAGATACAGAGAGCCAGAGCCATGAAGGCAGTGCCTCTCTGCTGCCAAGTGAAATTCTCCTGTGGAGTTTGAGCCCAGGCTCCCAGTGTGACATAGGGCAGTTAGGCAGCTAAGAGTGAATTTTTGGGGGGATTTTGGTTTTTTTAGGGTTTTTTTTTTATGGTGTCCAGATGGGTGGGATGCTGCCAAAGAAATACAGTGGGGCTTACTGAGAAGAGGACAAGGCTGAATTCATGGGCACCTTATTTCTGGCAGTCATCCATCTTTGTCTGGAATTCTTTATGATGAGCCATTTCCACAGGTTTCTAGATCATTCCAGGTCAGAAGGGATCTTTAAAGACCATCTGGTCCAACCTTTCGTGGAAAGGGAGCCTAGATATATCTAGAACCCTGTCCAACCCTATCCAGTCATGTCTTGAAAGCCTCCAGTAAGGGAGATTCCACTATGCCTTTGTAGGGGTGAGATTATAGTGATTGATCTCACTGTAAAAAATGTTTTCCCTGTGCCAAGATGAAACCTCTCCAGGTGCAATTTATACTCCTTGCTTCTCATCCTCTCCATGAGCTGTGGAAAGAGGTTGTTAGACCTTTATACACACACACAACACACACACGGGGAGAAAAAGCCAACTAACTCTTCCTCCTCTTTTTCCCATCATAGTAGGTCACTGAACTTGGACGTTAGGGGAGCCCTCAGTGCCCTGAAGGTCCCTGTGTCTTGAGGTGCCTGTGATGCAGGGTTCCGAGCTTAACTCACCCTCCATCAGCTCTGCATAGCTTCACCAGCACAGAGGCTGGGAAGTTGTATTCTCCTTCATTTCCAGTAAGTGCCTCAGCCCCTGGTCTCAGATTTTCCAGTGCCTCTCATGGAAACTTAGGCACATGGGGACTTCAGGGTTGTGTTCAGGTGAGAGTATTGCATGTGGAGTTGGAAGACCTAATGTTGGACAGTGCAATTTTAAGTTAGCAGCTGCAGACTGCAGATGGGCTGAAGTTAAACATTGTGTGCTGTTGTGTGTCCAAAGTGAGACATGACTCCAGCGCAGGCTTGTAGGTTTTCTTTCCTTAGGAACTGAGGTATGGCGTTGATGAGGAGAGGTGGATTGGTGGCTGCAGCAGGCACCCAAAGCTGTCAGCTGGTCTTTGACAGCAGTCCTGGTCCTGGAATTTAGCTGTAACTCTAGTTGTCAGAAGCCTGAGTAACTTCTGCTTTTATCAGCACCAACTCGAGACTGCACCTCTTGCTTTTCTTAGCAAGATGTGAACATTATATTTAACAAGGAAAACAAGCTCTTTCTGCTCCTGCATGGATCCTCGTGGTAGAATCACCATTTCATTGTATGGTATGAGAGAATGTACTGGGGCTAATTTATCATCATGGCTCGTTGATATCTGAAGATCATGATGACTGTGGTTTCAGTCTTATGGATACAATGCTCAGCTTTCAAATTTATCTTGCACCAGTCATTTGGCATTTGAGCATCCTGCAGAGTGAAGCTGGAGGCACACCTAGTGCATTCTTTGTGTCACCTAAAGGGGAAAGAAATTGAGGAAGCTGCCATTATGACAATTACTCCTCCAGGTCTATCACACTGAGGAATGAAATAAAGTGAGTATGTGGCCCAGCTATAAAGGAACACTTAGTGTTTTGTGTTTAGTACAAGCCATGTTAGAATAACTACTCTTCAAATCCTTACTATACTGAGTGTTCCATTGTATTGCACATTCATATTAAGAAGCAATCCCTGCCCCAGACAGTTTGCAATTAAACGTGAAGCTGACAGACAAAGCACTGTCCCTGGAGTATCCATAGTGTATTCAGGCACAGGTCATTAAAGTGTTTCATTGCCTAACTACCACTGAGAACTATTACAAAGTCAGAGACTGAACCCAGATAGAGTCCTGTTCCCATGACTTAGCCACAAAAAAGCCTTTCATCTCTTTGCCTTTTGAATGCTCTTCTGAGAACATCAGGTTCTACAAACATATCATGTGTCCTCCACTGGTCAAGCCACCTGCCAGCAGCTCTCCTAGGCAGACAGGGCTCCATCAAACAGATAAGCTGAAATGTTAGTAATGTTTAAAAAACCCAAACCAAACAAGAAACTCACCCCACCAAACCCTTGAGATTGGGAATATTTAAAGGCAATTTACAGAAGTCCATTCTTCAATATGATAATGAACTGAAGAATCAAAATCACTTAACTTCATTTACAAATCATGAATATGTATCAGTGCCTTTAAATGAAAGGAGACTAAAACAGATATAGTGTTTGTTCAATTCATTAAAAGGAAGACAATTTATCAGGAGATTTTTTTTCACACTCTTAAACCAAAGCTATATGCAAATGTAGGGAAATCAAAACCTTGCGCTAATTCTGCTGCATGATGAATATTTTTATAATCCTAATTAGAGCCAGTCATTTAGTTCAGCAATTTCCCCCAATCTAGCCAATTTGAAATTAAAATAGATGCCTTGATTACAAAACTCATTAGCAAAGAAGCACCCTTTTTGCTAACCAGTTCATTTGGAATGCACAAACTGAATGAAGTGAGGAGCACTTGTGTTGTCAATTGCCGTAAGTGAAGTGAGCCTTAATTGTTAGCATTGTGAAGTATTTGTATTGCTGCATGTTTCATTGCAGTATAATATATCATTCATTAAATGCAACAAAAGCAGTTTTTAAATGATTTAATTAAGTGGTGTTGGTGCACCAGGTAATTTTTATAAAGTCAAATGTCACAATTGCTTGCATTTGAAGTATTGATGGGCATTAGTGTCAGAAAGAAGACATATGACTCTGCATTTATCATTCTAATTATGGTAAGCCTGGCAGTTCTAATAGGAGATGAGAAATTAGATTATGCAATCCTCTCTCTACTTCAGGAATGCCCAATGAATTTTGTCCTAACAAAACAGAAAACTTTGGGCTTTTGCTGATTTGTGGCGACAAAAATGAAGTAACTGCTCATGAAACTTGGTTTAGCTAGAACATGCTTTCCTGTTGCTTTTTATTTATGTTTTATTTTTTACTTCATGAACAGGTTTTACTTTGAAAAGGAAAGCACAAAGATAAATGGAGCGAGACACATTTGATGCTTGAACGTGCTCTTCTGCTGAAGCAACCTAGTTTACTGTGTAACAGAGTAAGCATCATATGGCTTATTCTTGGGCCATGCTAAATCATGGCTGTATATTGATTTTATCTGAAGCCTAAGTGGAGTGAGGGGTGGTTATAAATATAGCAGTTGGGAATAAACATGAAGGTATGAAGAACGTTGAAGAATAAGAACACCAAGGGCATGATTTATATTGCCTGATTGTAGAGATCTTAAATTTAGCAATGTATACCTAGGTGCCGAGGCTGCACATAGTTGCTGGTGATCTACTGAGTGGTTTTGATTGATTTCTGGAAGCAAATGTAGGTGACTACTTTAGGATGAGGTAAATTGTACCTTAGACTCGTTTGTATTGACTCGGCCTCCACTGGCTGTCAGGAAGTAATTTCTTTTGCTGGGATGTAACTATTTGTATTATTATCTGAGATTAGGGGACTTGAAACAACCCTGCTATCTGGATGTGTGCAAAATGGATTACAATTGAGATGATTCCAACTGGATCAAAGCAACAAAAACCGTTGTTTCCTGGTTCCTGCCATTGTGCCTACAGGTTATAATGATCCCCTGCCCTGGAGGAGAGAGCAAACCATGATATGTAAACAAAGCTGGAGTTTCCAGATGTGATTTTTTGTTTCTTTTTGTTTCTTTATCAGTTTGTGTGGATGTGAGTTACAGATGTGAGTTACCTACCAGGCTGCTTCAGTGAAATGAGATGAATCCAAAAGGGTTTCCTTTGCTTTATTTTCCTTTTTCCCTTTTTTTTGTTTCTCTTTTTCTTTCTTTTTTTTTGTTCCCTCTTTTTTTTTGCATTACACATTGCTTTTCAAAGCTCTGTTTCAGTATTTGCTTGGCCTGATGGCAACATTAAGTGTTCTTGAGCAGAGTTGCAGATTGTATCACTTGCAATTGAGGAAGGAGCACAATTCAGCCCTTGACTGCACTCAGGTGTCTGCAGGTGTTGACCACAGAAAGCTTCAATCTGGCTCCTTTCCTCTCATTGAATTGACCCAATGTGGTGCTTGAGTTTAGAAGTATGATATTCCAGGACAAGGAACAACAGGATGAATTTTACCTGAAATATCACAGCTGAAGGAACAGAGAGGAGCCTGTAACAACAAAAATAAACTTGTGTGAATTGTCATGTAGTTTTCATTTTGAGTAGCACTGCATATGGGCAAATCTGACCCCAGAGGCAGCAAAATGATTTAAATTAATTTTAAGGTTATGCATAAATACTTTTGAGGATTAGGGCTTGTATGTAAGCCTTTACACATTAGGGTGTGAAGTGGTTATACAGACAGGTTCTCACTATTGCAAAGTGCCTGCAAAGACAAGAAGTCATGCATGAGCTTTCAGTGTTGGGATTTTGGGTTTTGCTATTTGCTTGAGTTTTACTGCTCTATTGTCTGTCTTTAATGCTTCAGGACCTTAAAGTCATAGCTTGAGAAAGATGGGTTTGCCGGCACCTGAAATTATCACTGTAGGCACATAGAATTCAGTAGAGAGACACTGTTTAATTCCTTTAGACTAAGTATGCTTTCTGGAAGGTGGTGATTAAGAAGCTGTTATGTTTTGTTAACCAAGAAGGCTCATCCTTTATCCAGAAGGATTTCGGACCCAGCATCTCCCATTACTGTCAGTGGTTCAGGCAGCTGAGAACTGTTGGAAGTCTGCCTGACAGGGACTATTCTTTCTGTCTAAGTAATGGTGGCACTAATTAGTATTTGCACATTGCCTTGACAATACAAGACCTTGCTGTTTGGAAGTATTGCACATTAGGATGTCAGTGGGCTACTTAAAACAATACTTGAATCTTGAATGTCCTCAAAGATGAGTGACTGGGACGGGAAAGACCTGTATCCTTGAGGGATGAATGATACTAAAAAGTGAAAGTACAGTCCTTCCCTTCCATGCAAGCGCCTGCACATGCCTATTTGTTAAGTAGTCAGCAACCAAGAGCTGGAGCAGTCTGTGAGGGTGCTTCCTGAGGAATGCATTTCTGGGTGTCAGATCATAAGCTTGCAAGCTTGCAGTCAGCAGTGGGAATTGAAGGCTGGGCCCTGCACTCAGTTCTGCTTCTAAGGCAGGAGTGTTTTGGCTTCTTGTTAGCAGCTGCTGAACCTCTGGCATTGTGGCATAACCTGATAAAAGTGCTAGTTCCTGGGAAGAGGACTGTATGAACCATCCAGGATCGGGAACCTTTGGGAAGTGTACAGTTCTGATCCTGACAGAGCCTTGGCTGTAGTGCCAAGGATCAAAATCTTTGCTGCTGTTTTGCTTCTAGCCATGCTTTCCATTGCAATTGAGGATGTGTGTGGCCCAGTCAGGTCATCACATCCTACAGCCTGGCTGTGGACCACAAAGCAACAGTGACTTAATTTCAGTCGAGCTCTGTTGATACAGTGGCAATAACTGCATAGTGCTTTCCTGCTGGGCATGTCACATCCATCTAACAGGACACCATTACTGTATCTTATCTCCATCAGGGTATTATAAACATCTTATACAGGTGAGAGATGTGTATCTGAGAGCTAAAGGAACTCCAGAAAAGGAGCAGGAGGGAGCTGGGATTTCCTCTCCACCACTGTGTGGTGAATCATAACTAGATTTTGCAAATCTTGGGATGCTCTAGTGATTTTTGCACCTTGCAGTTCTTAGTAGATCCCTTCATGCCATAACCAGGAGGACTCTGCTTTACTCATCAGTGTCAGTGTTAACAGTTACAGTGTCTTGTCCTGGTCATGTTACCTACCACTGTCATGCAAAGGGTATTTAAAAAGCTCAGAAAACACAGCTTGATGGTTGCCAATAGAGAGGCAGAGTCAACAAGGCAGCAAGAGAGGCTGAAGGGAAGTTGAAGCACAGGAAGACAAACTGCACTATACAAGGTTAACCAGCTAAGCAGTGACAGAGCTGCAACGTTGCCCAGACTTCTTAAAGCGTGGGCTGTTTTCCTTTCCACTATCCCAGGTGGCCCTACAGAGATGTCACAGTACTTCCCTTTCTTGCAGCCTTGGCTTCAGGCTGTGGCAGCACTTCCAGGGTGGTTGCAAAGGGGACCCCATGTTGCAATTTTACATCAGCAGGTGCTGTATTTGTAAATATGCCACAAGGCAGAGAGGACCCTTCTTTTATATTGGGGCACAGCAGTATGCTAAAAAGCTAAAAATTTAGTGGCTATTCTGTTAAACAGATTTCTGTAATACTGGAAACTCTTATGTGGCCCTAGTTTTGTCTCATATTGCCCTTTGCTAATAGGTTTCTTTCTGTCTCTCTCCCATCCCACTTTTTGAGTCGCTACAAATCATCCCTGACTCCAGTGCTTGGTTTCAGCAGGGAAATGGACTGTTTCTGATCTAATAGCACACCTGAGCTGCTTTACAAAAGATGTGTGCAGTCATATGTGTAGCAACTGAAATGCAATGTGAGTCCGTTGATTTTAGTAGGGAAATGCTGATTTACGTCACTGGAGGATGTGGCTTGAAAACGTGTAGTATTCTGTTCTCACAGAAAACAAGGTAGATGTAGATTATTCCTTCCAGTTGTTTTTGGGTTTTTTTTCCCTAAAATCTGCCTGCTGACAGATTCAGAGTCCTTGAGCTCATCTGCCTGTGTACAAGCTCCTGCTTATGTTAAGGCAATTATTTGTTTCCATAGTTCAACTCTGTCATATAAAAATTCACCTTGTTTTTCTTCTCTTTTTCCTCCTTCCCCCCCCCCCCTTTTTTTTCCCCCCCCATTCTGATAGAAGCTGCATGTAATCAATATCATTCTGGGAAATAAAGGTGCCAGAAGAACTGCTGTAAGTCCTTTGTCCCCTCAGTAGGCACAGATGATTCAGATGTCCCATACCCAATGTGGGTTTCAGCTTTTTGTACTCATTGCTTCAGTGGTGAAAAAGGAGGCCAATGCCTAGATTTCTGGTCTATCACCTCAGAACTAACGAACCCAAGCAAGAAGTCATGAGTTGAACCCTTGAAAGTCATGAGTTTGACATGAAAAGATCAAGATTGTGTTTGAATGATTTTATTTGTCCTCTCTTAGATTCCTCTTGACACTTCTGTGATTAGGAAAGGTGGGAATCACATTTGTCAAATACTTCCTCACAGTTAATCCAGGAAGCTTTATCTTTAAAGGGGAAAAAAAGAGCAGCAAAAAAGCCAAGATTTTCATAATGTCCTGACTCCAGCACTGTCCTGCTGGGGCCCATTTATTCTTCTAAGGCAGATCTTTATTCATCCTTGCAAATGCTGCATAGCTTCAGTTGCATATTGGTGCATATATCAACCTGATCTTCCATATAGGTTATCTAGGGGAAGACTGGTGACCTGTCTGTTTGAGGTGTGTACACATTTGTCTGCATGTTTGAATTTTTCCAGTAGAAGCCCCACAACAGTTTTGTGACAGTTACAAGAAGTTCTTCCAGTGTAATAAAATTCATGAGGTTTCTGCTCAATTGATTTTTATAGGACCATGGGTGGCTATAAAGGGAAAGTTAGGGCATGATGCACGAAAATTTTGGCAAATTCAAAGGATTGTGAATATGATAAAAGAAGGAGCTGAGGCACCAAAATCAAGGATGATATTTTTGAGAGAAGGACAATTGATAAAACAAATAACAATACTTGGAACCATACAGAAAATCCTTGAGAGGAGGAAAACCTGATCCTTCCCACAGCCTCCTACCTCAGGCACCTCATTTCTGCCAGAAGCTCAGCGATAATAAACTGTCTGAATGTAGATTTGGTAGCATTTCATACTTGCAGTGTTCAAGAGATAGCAGCACGTACAAATAGCATGTTAGCAGAATATACTGTACCCAAGGGGACTTTTCTGCTGTATAGGAAGAGAACAATAATGTCATCAAAAGTTTTGCTGCCAAAACAGAACTCTGGTTTTGTCCTTTGACTAGCACAGCACTTGCTTCAGGCCAGTTGATTTCCTCAGATCTTGATGCAAGTCCACAAGAGTCATGCACAAATACCCAGTGGCACAAATGTGACAAACCTGAAAGTTCTGCTGCACAGTTGAGTCTGATGTTCCCCTGCTTGATGAATTGTGTTTTTTTCTCTAGTGACAGCATGGAGAAGGCTGCTTTATTTTTCTTTTGCAGCCTTCAGTGATCTAATGAATTATACTGTACCATCACTGTGAACGTTGGTTAAATTCTCATTAAAGTTATGTTATATGAAGTTTGGTGAATTGTTGACTGCAGCTTTTGCCTTGAATTGGATTTGTTTATTGTTGGGGTTTTCTTGGGGCTTTTTTCCTTCGCCTTGTTCCATAAAGTGGATTGAAGGTACCTAGAGTTTGAATTAAATGAGATAAATAGCTCAAATCTAGATACCACAGAATATATACAAACCTAGAGAGCTGCTGAGAGAGGTTAGAAAAGAGTGGTTTTTTTCTTGCATGATCTGCAATTGCAGATTAATTTATTCCAAAGGTAGAATTTTACACTGTTTGATGGCAGGACCTGGATGATGGATGAATTAGAGATGACACTGTAAATGGTGTATTCCTGGCAGCCCGAGGGGATCCCTAAAACATGCGAGTTTCTCATTTGGTGATTTTTCTGTCAGTGATGCCTCAGTGCAGTGACAGTTTCTGCTACAGCTGTCAAGCTAAATTGTTTCTGATGGTGGCTGGCATTTGCAATGATGCTGTTCATTTGGGTTCCTCCTGTAAACATCTGTATGCTGCCCTTCATGCCAGGGTGTTTGTGGTTTTGTCAGTCTCCTTTGCACATTTGGATCAGGATGAACTGGGTCACTGTGAAGTACAGGGAGGGCACCATCTCTTGTCTTCCATGAGACCACTTGCTGTTCAAGGTGAAGGAGAGGATGTCCCCTGGAGCTTGGCAGGTTTGAAACTCCTTCCTACACATGATCTCTGCCTTTTGGCCATGTATGTGTAGAGGTAGGTAGATGCCTGTGTGATCAGGTTCTGCTTTTCCTTTCAATAGTTTTCTGTTGTCAAGACATGGATTGGCAGGGAATCTGGCCAGTGAGAAATCCATCTAGAAAGAGATGAACTTAATTACCCCACAGGATTTTAAGAGTGTTATAATAAGAGCAGTGCTGGAGAACATCTTCAAGCTATCAGAGCCTCTGGTGGAGGCTGGAGCTGGCTGGGGAGCAGGAGAGTGAGGCTGAAAGGAAGTTGGAATGAGGTTATTATGTTCAAGCTTGCAGAAGCAGGTTTACTTTGACACTCGAGGCATCCAATGAATCAAGATATATTGGCCATTTCATCTTAAATTTCAGCTGTCTTGATTTATTATTGGACAGGGTATGAGAGACATGTTGAAGATGGCCTAAAAGAATGAATTATAGAAGACGGTACAAGAGCTAGGGTTTTGGAGTAGGAGATGATATTTACTGGAGTTCTGTCTTCAACACTATCAGAATCTGGAGTTCTTTACCTTGTTTTATAATTTCTTTTATCCATTGAATACATTTCACAGTCACAGTTGTCCTACGGGTGTTTTTGTGTTCTATTTTGAGGGCACAAGAGTCCCATCAACTACTACAGAGGGCCTTTCTCTGGGATGGTTTAGTCCAGTATCTGGCCTTGGAAGAGGGATTTGTCCAAGTGCAGGACCTGTACACTTCCGAAGCAGTGGCCATTCATCCACTGTAGCTTCCCAGAAGCCTTTCAGGATAGCACTGGGTTACATCCCCATGAGCAAAAGAGTTGGAGGTAGCATGATGTGTTGTGGCAGCCTACAAATGTCTCCGTAAGGCCCAAATGGAAGAATCCAACTAGAGTGAATCCAGTAAAATTCCAGTTGTGCCTTCCTTCCTGACTTACAGATCTCCTAACAGGTAGAGCTGAGAATATGACACTTTGGCCCTTTTGCAGACTAGATTGCCATGAGAAGTAATAGATGCCAGCAATAAAATGTAAAGGAAGTGATTAAAAATTAGTATGTGCAATTCTTGTATTGAACTGTCTTAGAAAGTGTATGTAGGAAGGGTTTCTAACGATTAGAAATGTCTGTCTCTGCCTTCTCACCAAAGCTTCCCATTCCTGTAGTGTTTCCCTGCTCATATACAGATATTCTGTGCTTCCTTTTTGCAATCCCAGGAGAAGTTCTGCACATTCAACCCTCAGAATCTCTCACCTTGGATCACTTTTATTATTACCTTTTCCTGACTTCTCTCCAACTTACCAAGCACCCGTGCCTGTGATGCATTTCTTGGTGTGTACTGCCTTCCCTCAGACTGGGTGAAACCTGTACTGTGGAGAACAAAATGCTTAGCGGCTCTGAATGCACTATGCTGGCTTGTGAACCTGCTGTGATGATGTGCTAATGCCACTGAGCAGAGAAACCCCTCCAGCTTTGTTACCATGTGTGCATGCAGAGAGGCTGCAATGATCTCTGGCAGCAGAGAAGGGTGGTATCAGAGTGGGAATAATTGCAGCAGCTTGTAGTTATTCAGTGCCCATCCACAAGCTTCCTCAGTCATCAGAAAGTATACATTTTGTTTATCTCAGCCTTTGCTCACCCTGATTTTAGGTGCTTATAAGAAATGTGCTTGGCACAATGGGCCAGTGTGATGTTGCTGTTTTCTCACTTTTCCTAAGGATGACAAGAGCTACTTGTCAGCTTTTGACATCTGGTAAGATCTCAACTGAGTTCCTTCTTCTGTTAGGAGAGATGCAGTTTCATGGTCCTAAACATTTTGCAACAATCCCTTCTTTGCCACATAAATCCCTGACAGAACCCTTGGCCTCAGGCTGAGGGGACACAGTGTCCTCCTAAGGTGAATGGGGTAGAAGAATGTGGATAGTTTCTGAGATAACTCTGACTTTGTGAAGAAATAAGAGTTACACAACACCTCTGAGAAGCAAGCTCTTAAAGGCCCGTGAAGTTTGCTGTTCTTCAGCTGGTGAGAGGGTGACATCCACTCTCTTCCAGGGCTCACCTGGAGTGGAGCAGCTTTACAGAATTTTCACCTGTGTGAGCTGGGTGAGTTTCATGTGTATGTCTGCTCAGTGTCTGCAGGGTGATGAGTCACCTGAGAACTCTCTTGAGTAACCTCACTTGCCTGTCAAAATGCTGATGAATGCAAAACTGAAGCTGAATTGTGTGGCAGGTGTGTGCGTTAAACAACATAACAATTTAACATGGAGCAAAACACATCGCTTTAGTTTTGGCAAAATTACATGTTCTGCTTGAGCCCAAACTTGTATTTATTTCTTTCAAGTGATTTGAATTTTTAGACATAAAATACTGTCCTAACAGCAGTTTCAAACCTTTTTCATTAATGCCTGGGTACATGCTTTCAGAATTTATTTTTCCACATAAAGAAATAGTTCATCAAAATATTACATGAATTTGAAAGGTGGTTTGGTGGTGTCAGATCTCTTTCTTTCCCTAGTGTGAAAAAACCCCTCTCGCATTAAATCCTGTTCTGTGTAATTTAGAGGTTACCCTAGAGATAGCACCACAGGGTTTTATAAAGGAAGGAGGAGAGGAAGAGCAGTGCATGTGATTGTAGTTTTATGACCCACTTTGGCTAATGTCTGAGCCTCTTTTGCTTTGCCCGTTGTAGTCTTATGCTCAATAAACATGAAAGATTGGTCTGTAATAGCAACGAATGTACCCAGACGCTTGCACTGTAATTAAAGGCATATATCACACGATAAAGCACATTTGAATGAAAAATCTTCCCATTAGACATGTGTTTCCCATTTATTTCCCCTTATTGTTAAACTTTTGGAGTATAAGCATTGAAGGAGTGTAAGGAGTGGTTTTGAAAGAGCTACAGTGTGGAGCCCTAGGCACAGACAAGATTTTTCTCTTGGGCTGGAGGACACAGAGCTCCTTGGTGCAGGCTGACCTGCATGGGCCCATTGGCTATATCCACATGGTTGATGCATCCAGTTAGCACAGACCTTGGACCGAAAACTGCATAACGATTTTTAAGCTGAGAAGAAGCTGGGCAAAGGGACCATCCTGGCTTGGAGAGGGAAATGTCAGCAGCCGTTAGAGCTGATTCAGTATTTTGTCACTGCTAAAGAGCTGATCCTGGGGAAAAAGAGAGCAAAGCAGTAGCTGAGGACAACAGGAGCAGCCTGCAACCCTCCTCTGCCTCTGGCTGAGCCTATGGGATGCCAGTGGAAGAAATATTGGCTAAGATCTCTCCTAGTGTACCTTGCAGACCCTGGTAGCTGGTAGCAGCTTTGCCACCTCCACCCCATTCTGATCTCTTCCTTCCTTCCTCATCTCTGTCCCTTTCTGTGTCTAGTCTTGCTCTGTGCTCTGCATCACTGATGCAAGAAACTATCCCCCTTGCATGGCATGTAGCTTGCCTTATCTATTATGTCTCAATCTGTTCTCAAACTCTAGTTTCGTGTTTCTGGATTTTTAGCCCCTTTCATGTCTTTAGCTTTCAGTAAGTCTTGTTAAAAGTCTTTGTTAAAAGCACTCATCAGAAGGGGGATTATTGGCCACACATTGTTTGACTTTAACCCTCCTCCAGACACTAGAGCTGATTTTGGAAAAAGAATGTAATGAAAAAAGGAATAAATAAGCAATCAAAAAAGTGATCCTTCCCTCAAAGTGATATTTCTATTTACAGTACTTTTTGCAAGTTGCTAAAGCTAAATTATTTAGAAATGATTGAAATGTCTTTTGACTGACCAAAGTGAACATATTTTTTTCCCTAGATTTTCAGTTTAAGAAAAAAAATCTGACAGTAGTACTTATCCTAGTTATGAACCATTCCAGCACTTTCTGAGGTGAAGAGAAAGGAGGAAAAAGAGAGGAGTGGGGTTCCTTTTTTGACCAGGACTGAAGCACACCTTAACTTTTTTAGTGATACTCATTTATCTTACTTGTAGCCCATCTTGTAGACTTCTTGTTCCATTACAAACCAGTCATAAAGTAGAATAGCACAAGATATGCTGTGCATTCAGCAGAAATAGTAAGTTTTTGTTTGAGTATGCTCAGTACCAATTAGGCTTAAGAGAAACTGAAATGTGAACTTTTTTCCCACAGAGAAGCAAAGAGAGGCAAGTTTTAATTTGAGCATCAGGTTTAAGCAAACTGCACTGCTGTGAGTGGATGCATCAGGCAAAAGAACTTTTTTACACTATAAAACATGACAAAACATGAAACATGTCATCAGTGCATTGTCTTAGCCCTACCTGTTTCTTTTATAAGGCAGGTCTGGGTTGAGCTATATAATTACAACATGAAGTCAAACATTTCCTAAGTGTTTGGACGTTGTGCAGAAAATCTCTGACCAATTTCTTGCAATAGTAACAATAGAGTCTGAGTTTGTTTTTCCTGAAGACCTACTTTTGCCAGCCAGTATGTGAAATATTTCAGTATTATCCCAGCCTCTGATACTCTTGTTTTTCCTCTCTGTATGAGACAGATTATGAAAATGTATTTTGTATTTAATTTCTGTCTAGACCAGTTTCTCATAAAAAATAATCTGTTTTCAGTGCCCTTTCTACTGGTCAACATCTGTATGATGAATGAGAAGCTCTGGTGAGTCTCAGACACGCAGAAGTCTGTAGACACGTTTTCTTTCCATGCCTAAGACAATTTAGCTGTACCATGCTAGAGAAGAAACTTGGGCTGTAATGAGGTCTATTGATGCAGCCTTTAATCACCTGGAAAGGAAATCAAAGCAGAGAGATAAACTGGCCCATTTGTTTTCATTACAATTACTAGTTTTTACAACTCTGTGTAAACAAAGCACATAAATGTGCTGGTAGACTTCTTTCTCCTAAGCTCAGCTCCACCAGCTGTTACACAAATCTTTTGGCTGAAGAAGTGGGATTTATTTTTAGGTTCTTTAGTGTGGCATTCTCAAAGATGTCTTACCTGAATTGTGATTTCCAGCAGTGTGTGGTTGGAAGGTCTCTAAAGGTCCAGAAACACTTCTAAGCTTCAGGTCTTGATTCCTCTAGAGCCCCATCAAAGCAAGGTGGCAAAGACAGGTGTTTCCCTGGAAGGAGGTGGAAGAATCAAGTACAGATGATATTGTTTTTGAATTGGTCATCAACTTGAAGGTGACATTAGCCCTTGGGTCCCCTGATGGTCACTGATTGCTATTCCAGAGGTGTCTCACTAAAGCCCAGACTGAGGGAGATGGTGGAACAGAGGAAGGCCCTAAATCTTTCCTTGCATGCAAAACCCCCTCCATGGCAAAGGTTGCTCCTGACCTGGTTTCAGACACCCAACTGATGCATGTTAGACCTGAGTCCTGTTCCTATTACGCTGAAAGTAAAATGTCCTGCCTCACATGTGAATCTGAGAAAGGAGGCTGCATAGACCTCACAGCTTAAACATTATACTGGTGCTGTGAAAGGGAGAGGTATCCATCTGTCCTCAAAAAAGGAAGAATGGAAGATAGGCAAGGAAGGTAAGATGAGAGATGAAAGATGTGATATAGATGTAGGGCATGTTTCTGTAGTACCAACTACTGCCTTCATGGCTACACCAAATCTATCCTCTCTGTCCTCTTACCTAATTCATCCGGATTCTGTCATCTTTCGTTTCTCTGCTCTGGTGAGGCTTCATGGTCTGCTCTATTCTCAGTGGCTGAGGGTGACTGGTGGCTTCTGGATGGTTGCAGGGGATATCCACAAGTGGATTTAGCATGTGAGGCTGGAAGAAGGAGAAACCCCCAAATTTTACAAGTCTCAAATTGAAAAATTAATAAGGGGAAATGACTTCTACATTGTGGGTATTGGTTTGAAATCTTTGGGTCAAACTTGGCTATTGGGGAGTTTACTGTCCCAATTTGGGGGGGATTTGGGGATCTGATTGCTATTTGTATGAATGAGAACTTCTAGGTAGATAGTGATCTCAAGCATTCAGCTGGAGCTGAAGGAAAAAGACACGATTTTCAAATGATGAAACAATACAACAGAAAAGAAGAAAGAATAGTTTGGCAGCTTGGAATTTCTGTGCTAAATTTAACTAATGGAGAGCATGGCGACTAGATGGATCTGACTGTCAGGACTAGTCTTCCAGTGGTTGAGTAGGGTAGATGTTATTTTAGAGTTAAACGAAATGAATAGAAGATAACAGAGGTAAACACAATTATTACTCATCCCTTTCACTTGCTGGAGCAGTTATCTCCTACAGTGCAGGCTCTGTTGTTTTGGCTTTTATTTTGCTAGGTAAGGGCAACTTTATTAAACCCTACTTGTGTCTAATTTTAGACATGGAAAAAAAGGGTATTTCTTTGCAGTGGGTGAAGTGAGGACTATCCATTTATTCTATAGAGTATTGTTCAAAACCTTTGCATTTTTTTTCTGGTGCAGTACTCAGCTGCTTAGGGTGCCTTTTGAAAAAATGTTGATGTTGTCATCTCCTGAAACATTTTCACCACAGTTTGAATTAGTTGCACATGACTCTCTTCTTCCACATGCTGGGTCATGTCTGACAGTTGCCATATATGGCTTCTCTGTTCTGTACTGTCAAGACTGAAAAGTATTGTGAGTTTTTCTTCCACTTCATTTTCTTTCTAGGAATGAACTTTTGGATGTGTTAATAGTGACACCTTCTTCTCCTTTGGTAATTTTATCTGTAACACAAAGTGTAGAGAAAAGTTGCACCTTGCAATTTTCTGTGTTGTTCACAACTGTTTTCTCAGTTTCTGAGCCTCTAATTGGTTTTTTTTCAGTGATGGTGGTTATTTTCCCTCTGTAGAGAAGATATAAGACTCTGTAACAGACTTGCTTTTCTGAATTACTCTTTGCAGGCCGCTTGCATACAGTCCAATTTCCTACAGAAAAGTTGACCTAATTTTTTTTCTTTCTTCTGTCCCAGTTTGATTTTTTTGGCAGGAATCCTCCACACATCTTGTAGATTTTTCCCACCAGCTCTGGCTGAGAAGATGTTAGTTTGCTTTTGTGCTTTTCTGGGATCAGAGCCATCTTTTCATGTCAGCTACAACCCAAGCTACTGCTCGGGATCATGATCTTCTGAGGACATGGCAGGACAGGCTAATCTACACCTCCTTGTACATCATGTTATCATGAGTCGGCTGCTGCCCAGTAATTACTCTGGGCTGACTCTACCTGCTGGATTAATATGAATACATCTTTCCATCATCAACTGGATGTATTGTCTGGGGGAAGTATAATTTTGTGCATAATAAAATAATTGTTCCTTTAAGTGCATATAATCCAGCTGTTCTTCAGTTTATCTGACACTATTGTTAGCACTCCAGTGTTGGTTGGCAGACAGAAACTATTCTCACCAGATGTTTGTTCAGGCCAATAGGCCTCACTTCGTAGTGACAAAGAGTATTTGATTTTATTTGAATATAAACTTTGCATGTATGTTCCTGATGCCCTAATGCTTCTTCTGTGTTTGAGCAGGAAAGTCTATAAATATCAGAGCTCCCAAATTTCTGTAGTCTGGTGTCTATTGCTTCTTAATCTACATGATACCTTCAGGGTGCTTCTTGCTGTGGTAAAGTGTACCCAAGCTGTTGCCTGCTTTGCCTTTCTTCAGTTAATGCTGAATCTTCAGTCTTCAGCTTGCTTCCCCATGAAGACCAAGGAGGTCAATTTGGGAACAGGAAACCTGACATGAAATCTATCTCCACTAAATCATCCATCTATGGAGGGGTTATCTCTTTCTGCACTAGGCACTGTGTACTTTTTTAGTGTCTATGGAGAGAAATGGAGGCTTTTAAGTCATTGAGTAATAACCAATTTTAGAAGTGTACTGTAGCACACTGTAATGTGCTTTAGAAGTGCCCGTTTCAGCCTGGTTTTTTGCCTGTCTAAAAATGAGCCTTGGTGACTACCTCAGACATGGATGACTAACATCAGGGGCTTGAATCTCTTTATGTGGTTTCTGTGTTTTTCCTTCATTGCATATTCTTCTCCCCTGTCTCCATAAGTGGAATTTAAGCAGGCCAGTTTCTCACACTGCGCCAGTCCTAAGAAGCTTGACATCTTCAGTAATATCATCCTTTTGTATTTTTTTGCTAGTTCTTATTGGGAAAATAAATAAAACACCCAAACCAAATTATCCCAGTGCCAAACAAGATCATCCAAGCAACCCAGCAGGATGGTTCACTGTGAGAGTTTGTCCTGGATAATTGCAACAGCATGGAGACATTTTTCATATATAACACTGTGCATGCATGTGTGTTTGTCTAACTCCTTCCTTTTCAGCTCTGAAGTTCTGATTGTGTTCTCTGGCATGTATTTGTGACACAGAATCTGACACCAGGGATAAAGCTTCCTATTTAAGGGGTTTACAGCTTATCTCAGAAACAGACAGTGTCAAATTAAATGTTGCAAATGTTCTTAGACTACGGATAAGCAGCATTCTGTCTGTGGTATATAATATCCTCATGATTCAGAGTTGTGGTAAGCAAGACAAGCATGAGTTAAGGTTCTGTCCTGTGATGAAATAAAGTTGTACATCATTTAGGCTGCCAAGGTCTTTCCTCACACAGCTTGTGTGTTCTTGGTAAAAGACAAGACTGTGTTGGTGGATGTGATATGTCTGGTGCTACGATCCTTGAGTGTGGGATATTGGGATGCTATTTGGATAAACATTTGCTGTTTACCTTCTGGATGGGACAACCTTTTATTTTTTTAATGGTGGGTCTGGCTAAGTTCCTCAGCATGGGCAGATTTTGCCCAGTGCTCAGTACCCATTCTCAAAGACTACCATGTACTGGTAAGCTGGAGTGACCTCAAAGCTGAGTGTAAGGCAGAGCTGCACTTGGATCCTGCTCACATGATTGAATCCCATCTGCCCTGTAGTAGTGACACATGCCAGTCTTGGGGCAAGCAGGCATTGGTAGGGTCACGCTCAGTAAAAAACCCTGTTGTCTGCTTCAAGGGTAGATGAGATACATAAGCATCATTCAGGTGGGCTCAGTAGGGAATGTGAACACGGTGCGTTTGTTCTCAAAAGTGCCTCAGCTTTCAGAGGGCTCCTAGAATCTCTTGGCTCAAATAGGTGTAGAGGTTGCTGGGATCAGTCAAGTGCTGTGACTGTTTACTGAGATGCCTCTGTGGTAGATGTAGGATTCTGAGTTCATTTTCTTGTTGAAAAATTAATTTTGTTAACCGTGCCTTGCGTCAGGACTTTATCTTTCTCTTTTGGGTCCTGGTTCTGAGTTGCTTCTTAGTCAAATCTTTTTCATGCCACTCTAGCTGTGTTAAGGCATAAGACCAACTCATGTAAACATAAAGACCCATAACAGTCCTAATTTTTTATTCATCAGAGCAGATGAAATAACACAAGGAGGCTGCAGAGAGGGCACACCTTAACAGTAGACTCTCATGGTACACTGAAGTCCATCGCTCTTGAACCGATGTGTCAGGAGTGCTCTGGGAGGTACAGATGCCTGAGATTACTCATCACTAAAGAGCCAGGGCAGAGCTTTTAAATGGGAAAATCTTGACAACAAACAAATCTCATTTCTTTCCATCACTTAATATTCAGACTTAGGACAAATTAATCTCTAATGAAATTTGCAGTACTTGCCACTAAATTTGTTCTCTCTTCTAAAAGCATCTCTTCTGTGAAGGGAGATGAACAAAAAGTGTGTGTATATATATACACACATATATACAATTTTAATGCATACATAGAAAACTCTTTATTGAATGTTTTATTTAGTAATTCAACACTAATCTTTTCATTTGCTTCTGTAAATAATACTTTAAAAAGTGAACTGAGCCAGAGAGGCCTTTCAGGAATTTGTTCTGTCATACAGCTTTAATACTCAATCACGTCGTTAAAATTCAAGCCGGGTGCCTACAATAAGTGAATAAGTAAATAAAAGTTCTTGAAATGAATAATATCCTCTTTATCTCTTTGTCTGAAATCACCTAAAGGCTACAAGTTCAATTTAATCCTTCTCCCATCAGTCAGTCTGAGCTTTAATAGAAGGAAGGGAGGAAAAAGTGCTCAGTAGCTGGTTCCTGGTTTTTAACTTGATAGAGAAAACGATGCTGCCTGAATGAGACATTGCAGGAGAGACAAGTAGTTAGAGATTGTGCTTCATACCACTGAGCTATCTGTGACTATTGCTGTTATGCAACTGCAAAAGAAAAGCAAATGCTAGGGGCAAAAGAGAAAAGAGAATCTAAGGAGATGGATGTATTTTGCTAATCCTTTCCTCTCATGGTGAGAATGGTTAATCTGTTGCAGAATACAATAAGGATGCAAGTCCCACTTGCACTTGCTTGTGAATGTGAATTAACTGAGGCCAAGCTGCCCGGAGCTCTTGATTTATATAGCATCATGGCTCAATCTGAAAGTCATACCTGCAGTCAGGAAATGGAAAGGATAACCAAGTTGTTTGATGTAGCTCAGTCTCTGTGTGAGGGTCCTTGTATGTGTAAAACCATGTCAAATGATTCAAGGAATGTTGCTGGCAGCACCATGCTAAAGTCAAGGCAGAGTTGTAGCACCATAGAGTTTTGATTATAGGAGAGTGGATTTTCAATTACTGTTTCTCAAAAGCCAGATGTTCCTTCAGAAGGTAGTTATTTCAATATTGATGTTGACTTCATAATCCTGTCCTTAAATTTGAAGTAGTTTTATTTTTCCTATCTCCGTAAATTAGAAAAGACATGCAACGCTTTATTTTGTATCTACAGAGAATTCCTTTTGGAGCAGAGGATTCTCTACTGTATTTTTTTAGACTATCATTGTAATTGACCAAAAAAGCAGAGGAAGCACAGATAACATAGGCTTTTACTGCAGTATCTTACCTTATCTAGTGACAATGCTAGAGAAATATGGCTAAATCAGACTACTCAGACCTTGTTTAATCTCCTGAAGAGCACAGAGCAGAAAATCTTTCCTAATATTTCTTAGGACAAGCTTAGTGATGTTGGTTGAAGTAAGTCTACATAACTACAGCTCATTTTGACATGAAGATAGGAGGATGCCTGCTTCCATCTTCTTTGCCCCGGTGTGGTTGATGTGCTGGCAGCTTGAGCTGTCATTGGCAGAAACTGGACTTCCTCTTGGCATAAATGCAAAGGACTGGTTCTTTTGTCTTTATGCATAACAGTTGCATTAGATACTTCATGGGGTGTGTATTTTAGTTTTTGAGTTGCCTTTTGCTAGCTATATAGTGGTTTGGTTGTGTAGTTGAGTACAAACATAGTGAGAATTAATCATCTGCCTCAGGCTTTGGACATTGCTCAAAAACAGTCCTTTCCAATCTCATTTGTAAATTGCTCATGTGGCCGCTGGATCTCTGTGGCCAAAGACACTGCCCGTTCAAGAAACTTTAATATTCAGTGCAAGCACATGTAGTTTATCTTCCCAGTCACACTTAACCATCCATCATAGCTGTGCCATGGCACTCATCGCTAGGTTGTGAACCCTTCTAATCTGAACATGGACCTTCCTCTGATTTGTAAATCCAGTTACTCAAAATCAAATCAAATGCAGAACCTTTACTCAAATGACAACATTTTCCCTTCAGGATCTAAATTGGGATATTACAGACATTTAAGTTTTTCAGCTCTGTGATCTATCTTCTTAGCCCGCAATCAACCCTTATTTTTATTAAGCCAGAATTTATTTCAGATAAAATTTATTTGAAATCCTGTTCAAAACACTACCTGTTATTTATTTCTCTGTGATCTAGTTGTAAAGCAGAGTAGTTATTTCTCAAAGTGTTTTTTGGTTTTTATTTCCTGAAGAACGAAACTTAGTTAAAATTGGAGAAAAGGCACTTGCATAAGCTTTGATGATGAGTGGGTTGTGGGTAATAAACTAATTATATGGAGAATGATGTTTGTGGTATTACACTGAGTATATATGAAGTGAAGCTATGTCTAAAACAGCGTGGAGTTGGATGGAAATGTGGTTCCATTACAGCTACGCCATTTGTTAGTCAGACTCAAGACGATCGTTACATTGAAAATTTGGCTTTCAAGAAGAGCCACTTCACTATCTTCAATGTTTAACTAATGAGCAGATTGATTTGTAACTTAGCTCAAAATTTAGACTTTGTTCTGAACATAGAAATTGTAAATTAGGAGCATTTTCTTTTTGTTTCCCACACAGAAATGTAATCCACACCATAAAACCAAATTGCAGCATGACCTTGAGTGTGGAATCACTGCCTACCACCTTAGTCATGTTAACTAATCTATTTTGCCTCTCATTCTGTTTATTGTTAGGAACTTCCATGTGATTGATCACCAGCATCCTGTTGGTCTGAAAAAGCCAGGGGGAATGTCAGCTTTGTCACATGGCAGCTGAAGCGAAAGTGTTGACAGTTGAAATCAGGAAGCACAAAAATGAACAGGTTTTGGAAGACCCAGCATGGTTTTGAGTCTCAGGAGCTCGGTCTAGGTTAAATGTGATGGGAGGAGATTGCCTTATTAGCCTTCTCTGGCAGGGAGGCTGATTGATAATTGTGCAGGACAATACATTGCTGTTCTTTAATCTGAGCTGATTTTAATACTTTATTTAGTGGCAGTCCTCCCTCTTTTTCCTCAAAGTTAATGCTTCCTCTTTCTCTGTCTTTCAGCTGTACAGCTCCATGGACTTTGGAAGAAAATGGCAGCTTATGCATGAGCGGGTCACTCCAAACAGGTTTTACTGGTGAGTTATGCCCTCAGAGTTTGCTTGCTTTGGGCAGGTCACGGAGGGGAGAAGGGCATCTAACTTGAAGGGATTGGTTGCTTTACCTGAACATTAAGTATACCCTTGATTTTTAGACATCTATATATACTCAGTCCATAGTACATGTCTTGCAAGGCTGTAGTCTCCATGTTAGTACCTCTTTCTTGTCTGATAACAGTGGTGTCTTGTACAGATGAATAGAAATCCTTTTATAGCAAAAATCCTGCTTCTTTGTTATGTAACTACTTACAGAAACACAGAGAAACCTCCCAGTGCTTCCTCAACAAAGCTATGATCATTAGAGCTATTTTTCAACTATTCTGAGAGCTGCTTTAGCCTGCAACAGTCTTTGTGCAGAACCAGCCACTCTGACCAGTGTCCTTATGCAACTGTTGAGAGGAAATAATGATTCAGACTCTGCTCTGAATCAGTCTCTGAGGAGCCAGTTTCTTTCTACTGACTGATGAGAGCCCAGGATCTGCTAACAGTTTGCTAAAAATCTGCTTTGTGAATATCTTCCTTTCCACTTCTCAAGCGTCAGCCTCCAAAATTGGGAGAGTATCTTAAAAGCAGATGATTAAACAAATTTAGTTCCTGTCTCCAAGCTCCTCCATTTCACATGTGACTTTTCCAAACTTCTCTCCACTATGTAAAGGCCCAAGAATTGGCCTTTATAAAGAAAGAGAAAACCCAACAATATTATATTTTAATTGAATCTAGGATGTGGGACTTGAATCAAGATTCTTAATGCTGTACTTGCCCCGTGCCAGATGCTGGTGTGTGTGAATGTGTACAAGTGCCGATTTACAGAATCTGTGACTAGTTAAAAGAAGTGCCTGGTCCTTAAGGCCCCCTCAAATCTGTAATATTAAGGAACCAGTGACTCTTCTTTTGAGTGGTTAAAAATAAAAAGGTCTCGGATGACTTAAGAATTTACTCCCAACTGCAATGCATAATGTCTATAACTTAGAATCAAATTCTTACAGAAATTCTTGTGCATCATTAAAAGTATCTGGAATACAGGCCCAAAATATCATTAGGCTGGATTTGCACTGTTTCCACACTTTGCAGTGGAGCTAAATACCTCATGGGAGTTCCAAATGACTATATCCCCAAAATCTTTGAAAGCAGCTTTAGATTCTCATAGTTAAAACATGGCTTTTTGGCATCAAGTTTGGAGATGTCCCTTCGTGTGCCTATGGATGCTGGACAATGTAAGAAGGTTTTTGAACAATGAGGAAAAGAAGTTGTAAGGCTCCTAAGTTACATAGACCTACAAAATGTGTAAAAAGATCTAGAACATTGTCTGATCATGTTACTGTTTCAGGTTTCCATAGTCAAGGAAAGCTGGTTATATTCTCCTGGTTCTGGTGGCAGGTAGTTGATCAACCTAACCACAAAATCCTTTAATTTCACTGTGTTAGGGGCACACGACAAAGGTGAGTGTAGATCATCTCCAGGTGAATTCTTCTGTGGGGTGGAATAGCTAGTGCTGTGGTATAATCGTATCTTACCCTTCAAATTCCACAGTTAAGCTTAGGGGAGAAGCTTTCTTGGAGGATTAAGTGCAAGAGCTGAGCTGACTTGGGAACAAAGCAGAATCTCATTCTAAAGGAGAGGTTGTGCTGTTGCGATGTATTTTCTACATACATATAATTGCAGTTAATTTAAATTGCCTGTATTCCTTTTGACCTGCATATCATTTTCCACAATCTACCTCATTTTCCATACAGTCTTTTGGCTGCTTGTTTGAATGCTGTTTTTTACACTGCGTTATATAATGCCTCTGTTTCAAGTGTCTCTTTCTCTTAGAAAACTTGGAAGTCTTCTGTAGTTAAAATTCATATGACATAGACCTAGAAATCTTTATTTCACTGAGAAACAGGGAATTCATTTACCATTTCCATGGGGAGGCAGGTGTTCAGCCATCTCCAGGACAACAGGGTTCCATCATACCTAAGAGTTACTTGAGAAGACAAACACCATCACTCTGAATGTCCCTTCCTTCCCTCAGCAATATATACTGAGCATGACATCATATGGCATAGGATATCTCTTTGATTGTACATTTGTGTTCTCATCCCACATGGATGTCACATGTCCCGTAGTTTGAGACACCTCTCATAAGTTCCTGCAGGCAGCTCAAAGTTTTTGCATGAGCTGAGATTCAGCTCTGGGCCACTCATAGTTATAAAAACCTAGGATTTGAAATCTCTGCTTCTATAGTAGTGATTCATTTGTTAGCTACACCCACTGATGGCAGTGGCAGAGCTTGAACAGAATGTGTTACTTGATGCGAGTACAGGCATCCAAGTTTGGCTCCCATGTGTCTTGGTCTCAAAGATTTTAATAACTTAGGATCCTGTAAGGCTGGAAATAGGAACTTACGCTAATGTGATACAGAAATTCCCAGATCACTCATCACTTTGAAATTACTCAAGATAACTAGAACCAGCATGGGTGCAAAGTTTGCTAAAGACTTACTCAATGTTCTTTTCATTTAAAAACCATTTTTTACAGTCCCCTCTGGGCCTTGTTCATTTTCTCTTGCTGTAACTTGGATACCTGTGCTGTCATGTGGAGGGATGTAAAAAATACAGTCCATATTTTGTACTGTAGAAACATTGGGGAAGTTTCCTCATCTGTTGAACACATGTTATGTTCTGTGCTGACTAAATACTGTCTCTGTTCAGATAAGAACTCAAAAGTCTTGAATTGTCCTTAAGTTGCTTTGCTGCCTCTTCGTGTTCCTGTGGTGGCACAACAGGACTAAGCAAGTGGGCAAGATAGTTTGGTTAGTGGAGCATTCAAGAAGACTTGTTCAGCACTTTGCTAGATCACAGCTTTTTCATGTCACCTTGGGTGATTTAAGCTGACTTTGCCTTGTTACCTCCTAGGTAAGACTGGGATAAGAGAGAATTTCTTTTCCTTTGTGGATGTGGTGCATGAAGTATTCAGATATTGTGATAACAGGTGCTACAGCAGTGGATTAAGAACACTAAAGGGCACTAGAGAGTTAAAAAAAAATTAGTGGCCTGTGAAGTCCTTGTATAGTCTTATGGTTTAATTCTTTACAATGTGGGGTTCCACAAGGTGACCTACGTTTTCTGGCTAATCAACTAAATGGCTGTGAATGTCATCTCCTGTCCATCTGGCTTTGGAGGCCCTGCCTATATTAGCAGAGCAGACACAGGGATCACAATCCTGTGCAGAGGATGGAGTTACATTCCTTAGAGTCTCCTCAGGCAGCACTTTTCTGGAGGAACTGGGGCTGTTTAGTCTGGAGAAGAGGAGATTGAGGGGTGATCTTATTAACATTTGTAAATATCTAAAGGGTGGGTGTCAGGAGTTTGGGACACCCCTTTTTTCTATAGTAGATAGTAACAGAACAAGGGGTAATGGGATGAAGCTGGAACACAAAAAGTTCCACTTAAATATAAGAAAAAACTATTTCACTGTGAGGGTGAGGGAGCCCTGGCACAGGCTGCCCAGAGGGGGTGTGGAGTCTCCTTCCTTGGAGGTCTTCAAGACCTGCCTGGACATGTGTCTGTGTGACCTGATATAGGTGAACCTGCTTCTGCAGGGGGATTGAACTCGATAATCTCTAAAGGTCCCTTCCAACCCCTACCATTCTATGATTCTATGACTTATTCACATTTCCTGCCTCCCACAATCACTGGAGAAGGGGTTTGCTTACTATGTCTAGACATTTGCCCTCTCTCTCATTTATTGTTTTTAAACGTGCTCTCTGGGACCTGGGATTCTGTCAAAGCATGAGAGTGGGAAAGTGGGGGAAACCTACTTGTATGGAAAAGAGGGAGAGATTTACATGGCATTTCTCATGGCAATGGAAATATTTGGAGCACTTCTATCAGTGCTCAGGATGAGCATAGTCAGTAAAAGACAGTGAGGTACACACTAGTGGTGAAAGCTGGGCAGAAAATGCCAACAAGGTAAAAGGGGAAAGACAGCAGGATGAGGAAAATACAACGTGCACTAGCCTGGCTTCAAGGAGCAATGTTGTTATCCACAAATAGGAAAAATGTGTTGTAACAAAAAGTTCTCAAATATATTGCTGGTTCTCTCACTGAGTCTCCCCAGAATTTTCTCTTTTTTTTTTTCTCTTCCTGTGATAACCAAATTTCTGGTTGTTTTAGTATCCATGAATGCCAACCACAATAGTTTTGAACTCTAGGGATTCAACACCAGGAGAAGGGAACAGGCTGTGGTTTTTACTGAGAGAAGGAGAGAAGCTGTGCATCCACTTAGACTATGCTTTGCAGTTATGGGTTTTCTGTCACAGTTGTTTGAGGCATGAGCCGGCAAATTTTGTCTCTTGAGGGCAAGATTTTCAGTCCTTTTTTTCATGATTTTGGATATCAACAGTGGTAAATTTCAGACAGTGTATTTCTGTTCATTGGCAGCTTGAAGTTCATGAAGACTGTACTGGAGGCTGGTTTGGATATCTGAGAGTAACGTAGCAGAAGATAAGGGATTTACCTCATTGTTTCAAAAGGTTATGATCTGGGTTTGGATCTGCAGTTGGGCAGAGGTTTGTGTCTATTTCCTCATCTCTGTGACAGCACTGAGATTTCCTAATCCCAGTGCCAGTTTGGGTCCACACAGACAGTTTCAGCAGCAGTTCCAGAAAAGACCTTTGGATACAGCTAACATTACCTTTTCCTGACTAGTTTGCCAGCAGTGAAATGAATAGTCAAATATGTGCCTGTGTCTCCTGTAAATCCCACTAATCATTGATTACCAGATGGTGTCATTGCATAGTGCTGGGGAAACGTTGCCTGATCTTTTTACAGCCAAGTTTAGTGTTAAGAAAACATAGTCTTGTAAATGTCAAATTGTCTATTAAGTAATCCTGCATTAGAGTTTTCCAGAATTAAAACCATACCATACATGGAGCTGTGGATAAAAGGAGTAATTCCAGTTTGGCAGCCATGGATAACACCACCTATAACATCATCAAGGCATACACAGTGGCTGGTCACACAGACCACATGGGAAGAGCTGAACAGGGATCTATTACTGGCAGCTCCCACAGGCAAATGACTCATTTGTCTGTGTTAAGGGACTTGCTTCCTCTGCTCTGTGGGTGAGAACACCTGGGAAAGGTTTTTGTCCCAAGAGGGCAATGCTAACAAAAACCTGGAATGTGTTGCTCAAACCACCATGACTATGCACTGTACTAGACTGAGGATAAAGCTGTGAAACTTTAGCCTCCAGCTCTGTACTAAAGAGTTTAGGAGAGATGAGACCTTCTTAAAAGGTCTTGGCATATACTGAAAGATTTCCTTGCAAGGTCACATTACTTAAGATCATAACATCGTAGTGATAATAAGGCCAGTTTTATTTTCCTTGTTGCTTAAAAGACGGGCAAGTGCAGGAACTGTGAAGTTAGGGATTTTATTTTCATTTTGTGCCTACAATTAATGCACTTGGCACTATAGATATTGAATGTTTCCAAACATTAGGTTGAGGCAGACTAGCTTGTGATTACACAGCAACTTGGTGAGAGACATGGAAATGGAACCTAAATACAGAGTTGGATACTTTGGCTGAAATAGTGTTCCTTTTTGTTGAAAAAGTTCAATTCAATAAAGATGGTTTAGAATTCATGTCAGCATTATCAAAATGCTTCTCTCAGAATTAAACAAAGGAACATCCTGAAACATTTGACGTTTTTTTGGATGTTTGTAAAAGTTAATTTTAAATTTAATTAAAATCTCATTTTACAGTGTATGTGCTTTTAAAATTCAAGTAGGAAAAGAGTGCAGCCTGAAACAAAATATCTAAGTAAAGCCAACTGACTCGTGTTCCTGTCTTGATCCTTTGTGATGCAGAGCAGATAATGGTCCCTAATATCCAAGTTGGATGTTCAGCATAATGTACTTTTTTGTAACCATGATCACTAGCTTACAGGAGTGATCAGAAAAGTTTGAGAAACCTTTATAAGTGTTAGATTTTGCTTTTGTTCTATGAGCATATTTTTCCCTAAACTTAATCCTTCCTGTTTTTCAGCTACAGATTGCTGAATCTTCTTCCAGGGACACTGTGATAGATTTCATGGATATCTAAGAGTATCGAATCCTAAATGTGCCTGAGAACAGGAAAGTCCTTCACTTTCTATCTCTGAGAAACCTTGCAGGACTGTTTTATAGAGGCTGCATAGACCTCAACAGTTCCATTTGTGCCTACAGTTAGTGTAATGCTCAGGCTACCATTCCCATTTATGAGCACTGCCCCTGTTTGTTTAAACTAATTTATGAGAGTTTGACACAAATAGTTGGATCTGGGAAAGCATCTTTGTAGAAGATGGAAAAAAAACCCTGGTACACTACTGGAGTAGTATTACAGAATATTTTCTAGTTTATCTGGGACTAAAAATAACAATAGTTGGGTTTCTGGTGTATGATCACACTTAATGCTGACTAATGTACTGAAGGAAATTTGTTACAGCTAGTACTTTATACTATGAGTGTAAGCTCTAAATAGTAGCTGATGCACTGGAAGGATGTTCATTGCCTGATTTTGCTATTGTGTGATGCTGCTATTCTTACTACTGCTTTCCTAGAAAAAGAAGTGTTTGGCTTTTTTACACGGACCTGTAGATGCCATATGATCAAGTTGCCTGGACTCAAAGTTATTCTAGCAGGAGAAAAAAAAAGAAAGAAACATACTGGCTACAAAGATTGTGTGTGATTATGAAGGGAGATAATCTAAAATAGTTTAAAATTCTGTGTTAAACCCCATGGACCACATAACAAATGAACCACAAGAAAAGAGGTGATCTTATGAATGTTTACAAATATGTGAAGGGTGGATGTCAGGAGGATGGAGCCAGGCTCTTCTCAATGATGTCCAGTCATAGGACAAGGGGCAATGGGTACAAGCTGGAACATAAGAGATTCCAAAGAAACACAAGGAAGAATTTCTTCACTGTGAGGGTGAGGGAGCACTGGAACGGGCTGCCCAGATGGGTTGTGGAGTCTCCTTCTCTTGAGACAGTCAAAATCCACCTAGATGAGTTCCTGTGTGACCTAGTCTAGGAGGTCCTGCTCTGGCAGAGGAGTTGGACTGGGTGATCTTTCGAGGTCCCTTCCAGCCCTTGAGATTCTGTGATTTTGTGACAGCAAACTCAATACATACACCACCTCTGAAATTCTGTCTGCTAGACAGAATGAGTTCTTTCAAAGAGTGGTGTTACACCCTTTGGAAGGGCAATTTTTAAATAAGTCACCTTCGAGGAACTTTTCTAATTTCCTTTTGCTTGATGAATGTAGCATATCTTGCCGAAGGAAAGATTATCCCTTCTCCACTAATGTAACTGTGGGTGTCCTTAAATACTATCTGGCTTTTAGGATTTGTGATGTGTTGTGGTTTTAGTACAATTTGTGATGTTAGCTGTATTTATGACTTCAGTGTACTGTGGCTGGTAGTGATTCTTTTCTTCACACTGGAAAAGTAAGGGCTGAAATATTTCTGTTTGTTGGTTTTAAATTTAACGCTTACCACTAAATGTCACCTATTGTGCTGCAGTTAGGGCTTTCAGCCATCAAAAAGCCTTTTGCTTTGGTCTCCCATCTATCCATTTTGTTTCTGTCCTAGGGACCAGTCTCTTCTCTAATTTTCCTCCTTGGAAATTCTTGGATCAATTTGCAATCCCCTCCTCCCATTGTTGTGACTAAATGTCTGAGACCAGAGCAGATCAGACAAACCACTAGTAAGAAATTTAAGGAGGAATTTGTCAAATATTGGTCCTAAAGATGATTGAACCCTAGGCTGAATCCCAATGCCATGACTGCCTGGGCAGTGCACAGTGGAAGGATCCATTTCCTTCTCATGCAACAGGGTACTTGGTAAGATGTACAGAGTTCATCACTGTTTCACAGGCCAATGTTGAAAGCTTAGATGCTGTACTGCAGACTCGGGCAGCCTGCTTGGGCTGATTTCATTCTATCTCTCCCTGATGTACATGAACTCAAATACAAATTAATTTCAGCCTGTCAGTAGCAGTCCCAGAGTAGTTCTTTGTGATACTTTGTAGGAAGCAATGATGAAAGCCAGCCCTCTAATTAATATATTGAATAATGCATTTCTCTGAGGCATATGGGGATCTCCCATACTGTCATAGCTTGGCAAAGCTAATGAAAAGCTAGGCTGTTGGGCTGACAGTAGTATCATATTTTGTGCTCTCTGGCTAGCAAGGAATGTCCTCTCTTTTTTTTTTTTTTATTGGTAGGATTTGTCTTAGATTTTGGCCTTTGTTCTATACCATACTAACCTCTCTGCTTCTCAGCAAATGAGTCAATGTTCAGTGTGGGAAAGAAGCACTCTTGCTTTCAGATGGCTGGAAGAGAAAAGTTTGGGTTTTGTTTTAATTATCACCATTGTTCTGAGAAGTTTAGAAATGACCTTATCACATACTCTGATTATGGAAGTAGTTTTCCATCCATTTCATTCGGTGGCAAAACACTTGCCGGCATCAGGGAGCGAGCATCTTTCCTGGACCCAGTCTCATCTTTTCCCCAAACCTCATCCCAAATAGCACACTTGGATTTCAAGAGAAATACCTTTGTGGGGGTTTTTAAAGTTCTTGTTTTTTCACAACAGCTGGGGCTGGAAGCATTCTTGCATTGGACAAAGCTGCAATCTAACAGAGAATTTATCCTCAGTAAGTACATCAGTGCTCTTAGGCACTATTTTTGCTTGAAGTTAGATTTTTGGTCATACCTCACAGCTCTTTGGGTAGATTTTTTTTTTCAAGAACAACTAAGAAGGACCCAGGTAAATTCCAGTTCACTTCTCTGCACTGGCTACTGCTTCTGAACCTTTGTGATTTTTCCTGCCATTAAGTTGAACAAAACCAGTTGTTTTGTTTAACAGAAGGAGCTGAACCCATGCTGTGCAGAAAGAACAGTCTTATCATGGCAAAACAGACAAGATGTTTCTGCATTCTTTTAAACGTGAGCCATTTGTGTCGTACAATAACATCCATTAAAGATAAGGAGGTACCTCTTTGCCTTCTGCCAGTTGGAAATTAACAAACTCTCTTAAAACGACAATTCATCAGAAGTTATATGAGGCAGAATTCATTCTCTGCAAGAGAAGAAATTGAAACTCCCATCCTTTCATTCCTTGGCATTCCCCTGAGTCTCCTCTGTAGAATGAGATGAGTTTAATTCTGCTATTGTAAAGCATAGTGAGCACGAAGCTACATCAGAACGTAAGAGCAGGAAGGAGTATCTTATTAGCTGCACTACAGGTTCTTTTAAATAATGTTGATTCAGTAACTTGTCTCTTGCTGATCATATACAGAATAAGGACAAGAAGCCAGTGAGTGAAGCTGTTTCACTTGCATGTTTGTAGTGAGCTAATTGGAATAGGAGATAGCAGTGGTTATCATAGCTCTGTAATTATCTCACAGAGAATTGTCATCCATTGGGATGAAGGCAATAAAAATGGCATGTAAACACAAGTCCATGACTAGTGAAATATCAGCATCCGAGTTTGAGAGAAACATGGTATGTCATCTGTGACTGCCAGCAAGGGCTGAGGGAATAATGAATAATACCTGTAGACTTCAGAGGTGATTCCGATAGGTCTGAGGTTTCTCCTATAGGAGATGATCTTGATTTTTTTTTTTTGGAAAAACAAACCAAAAGCCCTGCTAGGTTTTTGGTCAAAGGGTACAGAAAGTTTCTTAGGTTTTGCTTACTGTATTTCTGGTTTTCAGATTTTGATTGAAAATCTTTGAGGGAAGGAGACATGTTCCATATTGATTTTAGGGGCAATCTGTAATAGTGACTCCCTAAAGCCATTTCTGGATCTGCTGTAATTTCTCCAGAATTCTTTTTTTTTTTTTCCTTTCCTTTCTACAACTCATTAGATTTGAACAGCTTGTATTACTTTTCATTTGGTCTTGTACTTTTCTTCCTTTCATGCTCATCTATAACAATGGATTAAGAACCCAACAAAGAGAAGCTCTTGATTCACCTACAATTTGACCATATGTCTGTCATTCTTAACATGTGGGTAGCACAAAAGCATCATTCTGCCCTGAGCATTCTTACTTGAAAAGGTTAATGCTTTGAGGTTGAGAACTCTGGGAGTGAGTCTAGTGCTCAGCACCCTGGACAGCTTTGTCTCAAACCTGTGCATCCATCTAACGTGAAGCAAAGAAATCCACAAAAGTTCTGATCTCTCCTGCTACAGTATCACTCTTCCACTGATGGAGACACCTGCATGTGGCTATGGGTGTCCTATTCATCTTTTCATTCTCTCAGTGAAGATGCTTCTATTTTCAATGCAAACCTTTGTCTTGGTCATAAGACATGTGGTCATGTACAAACCTCTAGTCACTGTTGCTTTTACCCATCATAGCCATTCAGACTTGCTGCTTCTACAGAGACTGATTTTGCATATGTGTCTACTGCCAAATTCCTTTTTGTTTCCAGCTTCTTTGTCTTTTCTTCTTGTGGATGTTGGAACAAATGAGCATCTCACTCTCAGCAGCTAATTGAGTGTGATTTTTTACGGGCAAGGAGCCACGTTGGTGCATTTAAGCTTGCTGGTCCAGAACAGAGTAGTTTATTCTCCTGTCTTTCTCCTTCCCCTTCTTTCGTCTCTTGCTTCCTTTCCTACCTGATAGTTAGAAAAAGGAAGAATGAAATAAACCTGTTGTTCTCTTCAGGTTAGCATCTGAAATGCAGAGAAACAACTGTAACAAAAGGTTTGTGACAGAAGTCTAGTTTTTTTACATTGCCTTTCTCCAAAATGTATACACTGAACAATAAATTTATTTCCAAAATGTTAAACGTTATCCCAGGGTGATTCTTCACATTATTCTGCAATAGGGAATGTGGAGACTCATCTTTCCTTAATTAATGCAATATACAATGCCCATAGGCATATGGGGCTCATCAGCATGTCCTATACATTTTGCTTGTGCCAAGTTTCATACTGGCATCCCTCCTTTGGACAATTTCAGTTTTATTTTTATTCATCTACTGCTGTGTTCATTTATTAAATGATGCTCTCAGTCTGAAGCTTTTCAGAGGCACTGTATCATGTCTAGGACCCTGTTAAAAACTAAATCCCTGAGACTTAGCATTTCAGGCGTGTCATATTTACAATCAGAAAATGTTCATATGAATAAGGGCAATTAAACACACAGTGAACTGAGAATCCTTATTTTGTTGTGTAACACTGCTTGAACAGCTCATGTTTAAGATACTTTTATTGGGAGACAAACTCAGAGGAACAGTACGAGTCTTCTAAACATTGCTTTCCAGGGAGGGATGTAGTAAGTCTAGTGAAGTCCTTGGCTGCAGGACCGATGGGCTGAACTGATGGCTTGTTTGAGCATTTGCTTTGCTTTTCTGGAAATGGTCAGAAAAAGGGCTAATTCATGTTTCCTGAAAAACCAAATCTGTAGCAATCCCCCATCCTTGTGAGTTTCAAAGGAGGGTAGCCAAGAACTTGGCAAAAATTAATTAACTGGGCTTCATAATGTAGTAGGCACTAAAGTAATGTTAAACCAAAATGCAGGGAAAGAGATGAAAGTCACTCTTGTGCTTGAGTTTCACAGATCTGCACAAAGCATGGGTGACTAAACAATGTCATTTTCCTGATTTTTTTTTTTTCCAAAAAGCTGAGAAAAAAACCTCATCACCACCACATGCAAAGTATCCTACTCCCAAATTTTCAATTGTGAAACAATGATTTTTTATTAAGTAGAATGAACTATTCCTCTGGAGTGGATTCTGCTTAACATCCCCGCCCCCCCCCCCCCCCTTCTCCTACCAATTTGACTTTTGATCATTAAACCAGCTTTTGTATACAAAAGTTCTGCATTTTGGATTTCCACTTCTTCTATTTTTCTGTTTTTTCCTCTCCTATTCAAAATGAAAAGAGAGATGATTGAAGAAGAAATAGATGAGAAAAGGAAATAGCTAAAAATGTGTCAGTTTTTAGTTTTTAAAAAAATACATTTTTATCTCCTCAAAGGACTTGAAATTTAGAATATTAAAAATTGAAAAGTGTCCCTACTTTCAGAAGGCAAAACAAAATCTAACCCTTTTGTTAAAATATGTTTCAAACTTGTCCACTGTACAGTTTGCAGACCGCTAATCCCAGCAAAATCCCCTCTCTACTCTCTAGAAGTGCCTTACTCAAACCATCACTATGTTGTATGCATGTGGGACAGAGAGCTGATGGGATATTGTGCACTGAAGCTTTGAGATATCTTCAAGACAGTAACATCTTAACTTAATGAGCTGATGCTTCATTACTTCCGTCATACCCCAATGCTTATGCTCCTAGGACTTGGAAAAAAAGTAAGACTTCTTATTCAATTAAGATAAGCCCCCAGGGCTGCTCTTATATAGCCCAGATGAGTTGTACCCTGATGAGTCAGATAGCAGCAGGCTGCATGGGAGTAGCTTATTTAGTTGGTAAGTAAGCAGCAGGACTGTGACTGCACCTGAGAACACGCCCGCTACGAGAACTGCCTTTGACATAACTGACAGATCTGTGCCCTGCATGAGTCTGAGTCCCCATGAGAAGTTATTTCAGGTACTACTGGGAAATTAAGATGCCACCTCCAGCACATGCTCTGCCAGTGCTGCTGGCCCTTTCCAGCCTTGACAGGCTGTAAGTAAGGATCTTCACCCTTCTACTTGCACAGTTTTCTTGAGTTTATTTCAGAAAAATTTGGTTGTGTTTATTGGGATTTATAGTATGGGTTGGGGAAGAAATACCAGAGGACATTAAAGAACTAAGACCTATTAACTGGATGAGAACTAGACACAGAATTATTTGTACTTTCTTAGTTATTGACATTAACATACAGGGAAAAGAAAAAGCAGCAGCTTTGTTCTGTTGATAAATATACTTTAAAGGTATTCCCAGGTTCAATAGCATTTCTTTGCCATTGCTGTTGCTTTCTGTGATATAGAGTCACTTTCTTTTATGTACCACAAACAGAAAAAAATCTTCCTGTGTGCAGCAGAGTCTGCTGTCTTGTGTGCGTTCTCTAGTGATTGGTGATGTGGTTGAGCCTAAATGTCAGCTTTTCCCTTGAGGAAAGGAAAGATTTGGACCTATTTCCTCTTCCTGGCCTGCCATATCCATGAAACAACTGTGTTTAGAAACTTTGTCATTCTGAAACCTGTAATCCACTGAATTTACCGGTAATTTACAGCAGGTAATGAGGATGAGATGCAGGTAAGGACTTGCCTACATGCATATATGGAAATATGTGCAGATGCTGTGAATATCCTATGGGTTTTTTCCTTTGAGATACCAGGCAGAATAGCTCCTTAAAATTCATTAGGACCTTTTTTAAAGGATTTGCTTTGCTGAGAAAGAATCAGGTGAGTATAAACACTTGTCCTTTTTTTTTTTTTACCTTATCTTGCAAGCTAAGTCTCACAACAATTACTTCTATTGATGTCCAGAATTGTAGCATCATGAAAATTAGCACTGGAAAAGATGCAGAAAGCTCCAGGGACCTGGCTAAGACACTTTGTTACAATATCCTTCTGCCCAGCCCTTTTTCCAAGCTTCATTTGAAATATGCTGTGCAAGGAGGTTTAGTCCGTAACTCTTCAGAGACCTCATCACCGTCCAGCAGCGTCCCCTCTTGTTCAGCCACAGACAATAATGCTGTATTTATGTTTTTAATAAATACACTGCTCCCTCAACAGTTCAACCTTTGTATCTGTCCTTAACTAGGGTAGTTTATGGCATGCTGTCTGCCTGGGCTGTGTGCGGCTTGTGTGCACAATGGCTGCTACATGTGCAGAGTTAGATCTGATGCAGATAGTATTAGACTTGACTGCAATAAATAACATGTGAATACACAGTCCCCTTGACCATATGAAGTTACTGATACCTAAACAAACGTGATGCTGTATCAGATGGAGCAGGTAGCCTGTTGGCCCATCCTGGAATGGTATGTATGATTTAGCAATGCTGCTATGTGAAAAGGTACAGATCAGTTGAGCAGGAATTGTATGGATCAGTTTCTGCTCCCTTCTCTTGCTTGGAGGAGTTGGTCTCATGCACTTCTTGCCTGGTACCACATGGAAGTGTTCACTTCTGGGACAGGATACAATAAAAATTGCCGCAGACCAACTGGCAGTATCGACTAATTTGACTGCAGTTGCCTGCAGTTCCCCCTTACATATTATTGCACAGTAAATGTGCCTTATTCCTTCTCATTTCTAGCTCTTTTCTACTGCACGACATGCTGCTAAGTAGTCTCCATCTGTTTCTTCTGTCTCTTTACATGAGCAGTGGCAATTGCCTTCAGTCTGACATCACAACCTGCGAAAATGGGTTTCCAAGTTGGTGTCTTGGGAAAGTCTCAATCCACTGTAAAAGTTTAGATTTTGTTTTCAAAGACAGAGATGGCAAATGCCATCTTGACTGGTCAGAAACTAGGCACAACCCTGGCAAAATACTTCAAACAGCAGATTCCAGACCACGTTTTAAAGGCTGAAGTGCCTTATGACCTTATTTTTTTAGCTTGTTGTAAAAGCTTAACCCAAATGTTGCTCATGTCCAGTGATACCCATTCCCGCCTCCCAAGCTAATAGGTCTGGGAGATGGAGGAATAGAGAACCTCCTGTTCTCTGTTGATAGTTTAGCAAGGATCAACAGATGGTAGTCTGAATTGCTTAGCATTTTTGATCTAGGAAGCTGGAGGAGCTAAATCTCAGTACTGCTTTTTGTCATTAAATGCCTGAAATATGGAAAATGGGTAGGAAAAAAAATGCAACAATGGTTTACTCCATGAAAAAGCAGCAGACTTAGTAGAAACAATGAGCTGAGGCATGTGGTGGGAAGGTAACCCAGAGAGTACGTATATTACTCTCTTTAGGGGTTGGACTAGATGATATCTAAAGGTCCTACTGTTCTATGATACTATGATTTTTCATTTTGTCTTCACAGTGTCTTATATGGAAAAACTTCAGGAATAGCTCTACCATAGAGTGCAAAATACTGTGTTTTCCTTGCCCTACTTGCTTGTTCTCTCTTCCAGTCGGATGAAATGTTGGCAGAGCAGCCTGGTAAACGTGCATCCGTGCATAATGCTATTCCCTCAAGACAGAGATAAGGATCTTGCCAGGATCCTATCCATCCTTCAGCTTTCAAGAACACACAATTCTCTTTTGAAAAGGGAGGAAAGACCTTGTGAAAACCAAGAACTACCATGAGAACCAAAAAGGAAAGCAGCCACAGAAGATAGAGAAAAAGTAGCCATTGCTTCCTTCCTAATCAAATTCAGAGTTATTTGAAATTCTTAATTGGCTAATGATCCTGTGCCAGCTGCAATAATGGTGGCAGGCTCCACATTTTGAAAACTGCCTTTGCAGCAGTCAGGGAACGTGTCAGCAGGAAAATAATGACCTTTCCTGTCACTTCTGCCTTCATCCTCTCAGCATTTTTTCACCCAAGTGGTGATAAATGAATAGGGACGGTGGAGGATGTTGATTTAGCAGAGTTTCTCCCAGTGAGAGTGTCCTTTTTTTCCTCCCCACGGCCGTCTAAGGCAGCAGCACACATGGGTGCAGTTTGTGAACCTTGATTTAGTTTTTGCTTCTTGGAGTTTGTGCACATATGAAACAAAGAGCTGAGGTATGCTTGGAGCCTGAGATATGACCGTGTGGCAGCAAAACCGTTTTCAAGCTGAGTTTAGGCTTCTGAGTGTTAAATACTCTTGTCTTTATAAGCCTCTGAAATGGAGCCATTTGTCAGCCACAGAGCCATGCAACCCCTCCCAGCCACCAAACTCTGTGGGCCCCACTTGGTTGTACAGGACACGTAAGGAAAATGGTAAGTCAGGGTGCTGACATCTCTCCTCATCATACTTTAGTTGCTCAAATAGTTTTGAGTAGTGCATCCTCCAAATGTTCTTCAGAGAGATAATGAATGAGAAAATGTAGGGTTATGAATGTCTCCTCTGTTGCTGCTCATGTATTGGCAGACCTGAGAGGCTATTGTAGTGAGTTCTCAAGACTAGAGAATTTACTAGGTGGGATAAAGGAATAGCTTTACAGTCTGTGTGCATTTTTGCAGCTGTGCTCCAGGACCTACATTCGCATCTCGGTCTCTTCACTGCCTGATGTTTTTGCATTCTTCATGTAAAGCTTCTCCAGATAAATTATGAGAGACCATTTGCTGAAAATACTCATATTCAAGAGTCAGAGCACTGCAAAACAAAGCCCTGTTCTTTTCCACTGAGAACAAGACGTGAGGTGAGGCATGAAAAAACTGCATTGATTAGGGATTTGTTTTGTAGAGTCCTTGATATAAGACAGTGACTTGGTTTGGGAGAGGGAAGGATGACTGATGCATTACTTTAGGGGCTCCTTATCTGCCTGCAGGTAAGAGAAGCTTGTCTTGCTTTTGGGTTGCAGGAGATCACTTTGAGCTTTTCCACATGAAGTAAGATATTTGGCAAGCACAGGAGTATCAGGGTGGTGCTGTATGCTGGCCCTTTTTCTTATTGTCATTGTTCTGAAAAGAACCATCAGGCTTGTCTGAACTAATTAAGGAAATAAGATGGCACTGGGAAGGAATTTTAAGCTCGAATTACATGTTTCAGGAGACTCTTGTCATACACTGGTGCTCAGTAGGCATTATGAGCAGATTCACAGCATCTATGTATGCAAATGCACAATGCTAATGAATATTTTTGGTTTTGTTTGGACATACCTAGGTTCTTATAACTACAGTCTCTTTTAAAATTAATACTGCTGTGGCAGACTGAGATGACCTAGGCCAGGAAGAAGTTTGCCCTGTTTCTGTGGGGGGAAGCACAGTACCCCCTCTGTCTTGAGGGGGAGGGAGCTAGGAGGTGTCATTGGGAGCAGGTGAGGCAGCCTGGTATTGTGGTGCCACAGCAAGTGCCAGGCTGATGTCTGGCTTCCAGAAGGAAGCCTGGACAGGGCCAAGGATGATAGTCGGACCTAAATAGGAAGCCTGTTGGGAAGGGCTGTGGGGCAGGTCCTTAATGTGTTCTCAACCTGTACGTAAGTGCTGAAATTACCACTCCCTTTGATAAAGCTGTGATGGGTCTGTTGGTAGGCAGTTACCTCTGTCTCTATTGACATGTGAGGGTCACGATTGCTGAACAGATAAAATTATAGCATTTAGGGCTACTTTGGGAAAAAAGGCAGAAAATTTCTGCTATGGACTAGAAAGACTATGCCTTTTCTATATATAGACTGGGAAATAATGTTGCTGCACTGTAATGCTTTTCACTGACATTTAGAGAAGTGTCTATTTGTCCTCGTGTCACTTTTAACAGTGTCCAGATATTCAGAAGGTTTGACCCTGATAGTTACACAGTCATAAGGACTCAGGCCTGTTCAGGCATCCTTACTGATAACAAACAGTGCATTCTTCCTCGTGGGATCACCCTGAAACTGATGGTAGCGATTAAGAAGCAGACTGTTTCTCACTGGGAGTAGAATGATGAAAGCTCTGCCTGTGCAGCTTTGTTTTGTTGTGTTGGGGTTTTTTGGCCACAATTCACAGTGTATTGTGAATGGACTTACTATTGATGTGGTGCTCTAGTTAACAAGCAGTGTCAGTTTCAGTTACCTACACAGTGGGTCATAACATAGTTGTTTTGGCATTTGCAGCACTGGCTGGTCTTAGCTCAACTCCATCACATTCGTATGTTTGTCATAGCTTCAATCACAGTGTTTTTTGTGAGATTGACAAAAACGTATCAGAGCATCTTTATTTTGGGTTTGTTTTTTTTTTTCCCCCCCCTCATCTTCTGTGGTTGCTTTTTGTGGTTTTTTTTTCTTTTAGAAAAAATGTTTTAGCTGTTGATGCCCCAAGGATGAAAGCAGCAAAACACTGTGATAAAAGTGTTTCAGAACGTTAGGGAATTGTGAACGTTGGCTGGCTTGGAGGGAATCTATTATTTACAATCTACTGTATCAAATTCAGCTTCCACCAAATTAGAAACTGATTTTTGTCGTTGTCCCTTTTTAATCTAACCCTTTGGTTAACTCAGGAGAAGCAGCTCCATTAATCACGTGGACATCTATGGATTTTTTTTCCCCCCTGCCAGCCATTGCTGGGACTAAATGTTCATCTGCCAGTGATCCTTATCAACCAGGACACTAATAATAACATTTCTGTTCTGGGCTTGACTTTCCCTCTGCCAAGAGGAAAACTATCTTTGTAATGTGCCTTACAAAATGTTTTTAGGGAGTAAAATAACAATGCTCAGGAAAATTTGTCTTCAGGTGCTTGGCTTTTAACTGTAAGGTTAAAGAAACTCATTGTGCCCTGTTTCATTATTATCAAGGACCATGACATGGGATCATGGGGTGAATAATGAATACTTTCTTGTATTTTTTTTTAATTAAAACTTCATCATACAAATGTGCATCGCTGTTTTTAATTTGAAAATGGAGAAACTGAGGTAAACAATAGCAAGTTTGTCCAGCAACCAAGGAGCAGATCAGGAAACTCGATCTCTCATGTTGCTATTCAGCAAAATAAAATGCCATCTTATTTTGCTGTCTATAAGCCTGAAGCTTATAAACAGAGTTCTGATTTTACTGGATCTTGGAACCAGTTCACTTTGTCACTGAAAGATTGCTCATTGTAGTCTTGATCTTCCAGATAGGGGATAGGCAGGTACAGTCAGCAGCACCTGGAAAAGTGTCTGCTTGAAGGTTAGTATATGGCCTCTGAGAGTGGGCTGTGTTGAGACAAAAAGGAGACAAGTTGGTAGGGGGTAGGGACCTACAGGTGTCAAAAAGTAGATTTGAACTGGTTTTGCTTTCCCTCACCCTCTCTCTGTCTGATTGCAGCCTTTTATCTAACTGGCTGCCTTCTTCTATCTCTTTCTCCTCACCCCAGGTCAGTGACCGGTTTGGATAAGGAGCCTGACCTTGTGCACATGGAAGCCCGGACAGCTGATGGACGTAAGTGCTTCAACCAATGCTGAAAAAGTGGACTTTGAGTCAAGAATGGAGCGAGAATGGAAATTCATTTTACTCATTTTGTGTCCCCATTTGCATTTTAATTGATAGGAAGGATGTAGGTCATGGGGATTGGTGTAAGGCATACTGTTTTCCTTAGCCCCTGGGGCAAAGTTCAGAGGTTATAGAGTTTGTGTCTCTGGAGAGACTGGGCAGAAGCACAGTCTGTTTGCCTAATTATTTTCTCTGTTTAATATCATTTTTTCTTATAATATATGAATAGGTCCTCCATGACAAAATATTCCAGGCCTTGGAAGTAAGAAATAGAAAAAAAAAAACCTTAACCCCTCACTGAAATGGATCTGGCCACATTTGCAGTAGAAGGGTTTCCTTTGTAATTAACCTGCAGTTTAGAAGACAGTAAGCGTTAGCAGTAGGTTGACTTTTTCTACCATTCTCTCCAAAGCATTTAGGTGTTTCTCACAGGAGCTACAACATAGTCATATATCTGCTCCTAGGGTAGAACAGCAATGGGACGTGTCCCTTTTACACTACAGGGTCAGTGTAGAAAAGCAGCATAGGACCGAGGCTGTAGAGGATTTCTGGGAGGAAAAGGCCTGATTTTTGTCGGTTGCAAACTTTTCTCTATTTTAGTCAAGTACTGCGTAGGCCAGATGCTGTGTGAACAAGCTCCTGTCTATCAAGGTGGCTTCTCTGAGGCTATGGATCTTCTAAAATCACTCACCAGCCTCCCACTGCTGTTTAGTGATGGCAGCTGAATAAATAACCAGGTAATAAAAGCTCAGGGGTGACAGCTGTGTGTTGAATATGTGGAAAAAACAAAACAGGCCGTCAGGTGAGTGGGCAAGGTAGGGAGGCTTCTTCAGTGCCTTTGTTGCTGTGTGTGCTGTTGCAGTGATGCTGGGAGAAGTGGCCAAAAGCAACTAAAATACCCAAGCAATTAAGCAAGCAAACTGCTGATGGAGTCTGTTTTCAAACTAAGTTTAAACTTCCTCACCCAGCTCTATGACTATTGGATATGTCAAGGATGTAAATGCTTAGCTTTAAAGATGTATCCCCAGTTTGCAGACAACTCCCTTCAGATCTTGTTTGCTTAGGGGTTTGCTGTTTGTTCCTGTTTTACTGTATAAATGCAGCATTTTGAAGTTGGCAGTTGACAGTATTGAGGGCTTCATTGAAAGTCTGACTTAATCAGTTGTGTCAGCAAAACAGTCCCATTGGAAGCCATCGGCCCAGCAGACAGCAGGCACAGGCTAGGCCTAGCAGGCTGTGCTGGCCCCGCTGGCACGTCCTGTTGGAGGACAACACCAAACTCCCAACCAACCACAGCACAAAGGAACCATGTTGCTCCAATTAGAGTTTTTAAGGTTTAAAATTATATTAGTTTGTGTTACAAAACATCAACTGTCTCAAAGCTATAGCCTCACCAGGTGTGAAGCGGAACATCTCTGTGTACTTATGAATGGGAGGCTGAACTTTTCTCCTAGCTGGCTCTGTAATCAAAATGGGTCTTTTTGCTCTCGGAGAAATGGCTGAGACACTTACACCTGCTAGAAAATGGGCCCCTGAAGTGATTTGTTTTGATCAGATAGTATCTGATGAAAGTTTCCCTCAGTAGTGGGAAGAAGGAAGTGGAGGGTTTTCTATCGTCTCTTAGGTCTATCTGGTAGCTTGATCACTTATTTGATGTGTTAACACACATCAATTTGAGTATTCTTATTGCTCAGTTCAATTCAGGGACAAGAATCCATGCCTTACCTGTCCCTGGCCACTTCAAAAGTAAATGATTCTCTGGAGAGGCCGTTTGTCTTTCCTCCCCTTGTGTTTTCCTCCATGCTTTTTATTAAAAGAAAAAAAAAAGAGGGGGGAAGGGAGGGAAGTGGTATTTAGGATTAGACTCCTGAACTTGTTTCCTTCCTTCCTTCCTTCCTTCCTTCCTTCCTTCCTTCCTTCCTTCCTTCCTTCCTTCCTTCCTTTAGCAGTAATGGGAGTCGAGATCCTATCTAATACTAATTCAGATATTGGAGCCTAAGATATGCTCTATGGCTCAGAACAGGTAGTGTGGCGTGCTAGAGTCTCATCCATCCATAAATGAGTCAAGATTACCAATAAGCTCGTGGAGCTGGGAGGTGGAAGTCCTGTTTGCTGCTCTGGTGTCGGTCTTCCAAGACATCTTGACTCATGTTTCCATCTCTCTGGTCAATAGGAATGGTAGAGTCTCTGAAAAAAAATCTACTCCAGTGTCTAGGGCATATTTGCGAGGTGCTGCTAATTCCTGTGCCTAGGTGATCTCAAACTGTTCCTGTCTTTTGTAGCAGATGATTTTTTTCACACATTTTCAACATCTTGTCAGAGCTATTGTAGGAGAATAATAATCTAGGCTTGCATTTTTAAATGATAAGAACATATAGGAGCCTTAGGCACAGTACCTTATGTCTGAGTGTAATAGGCAGCAGCAAGGACAGGATTGGATGCAAGGGAACTATTACAAATACACTGACACAAGCACTCACCAGCACTCCTGGGCAAGATATATTAAACTTTCTGATGTTCAGTGAGATAATCTTCTCCCCTCTCACAGATATGAAGCAATAAACAGTATTTTAATTAAAGGGAAAAGATGGGGATGGGGGGTAGGGGGAGAGAAACCTAAGCAGAAAGATAAAACAGAGTATCTTAATTCCTGGGGAATAACGTACAATCCTGTTTATGTTTCTAAATCCTTTTTGCCTTTGGGGAAAAAATTGTTGAGGCTAGCTATTTTATTCTCCCTCCCATGGTAACCTTCACTGGCAGTTTATAATTTTAAGTCTCGGACGGCACGAGAACCTGACTTAAACTGAGCCAATCTGCCAATGCAACTTGTTTCCATCAGCTGCACTTCACCCTGTTAGCTATACTGGACAGCCATGCCTGCTTTTAGCTGCCCTGTTAATGCTGCCAGGAAGGAGCAGGCCTTGCTGTCCTGTGTCTTTGTAAGTCACAGTAACCTGCACACAGGTCTACCCTTGGCAGCCTTCCACACAGTGACAGGTTTGACTGTTCCAGAATCTCCCTTTAGGGACCCACATCTTAGGGTATTACCCATCAGAGAGAGCCTCTTGTGCTCCTGCTTCCTGACAAAGCTGTCATGACTGGCAAGCAAAGAAGGGACTTAATAGCTTGCCTTATTTTACCAGTTTATCACTGCAAATTTCAAGAAATTGTTTCAATTTTATCTGTTCTAAAAAGGATAAAAATACACACCAAATTCTCAAGATGGGAGACTAGAGAGACTATGTTAACTAGCAATGGAGGGGTGTTTCAAACTCCTCAACTGGAAAATGGCTGTACATCTGACAGCCATTTCCTAATCCTAGGTGAGATAAGTTTGTAGGAAGGGTTTGTGAAGATGTATGAATGCTAGGATTTGAGCTGCAGCAAACCCTTCAGGCTGCTCAATGTCCATATTGCCTCATTCACAGATGGGCTGAGAAAGCAGATGGAGATTGAGTTAAAAGGAAGAGAAGTTTTTGAGACTGTCTAGGAAATAGGGAACTCTTTGCAACTTTTGCAGTGGAACGTTAAAAAAAAACCCAAACCAAATAAAAAACAGAAGAACCCCCAAACGTTCAAACATTCTAATTCTAGTGTTGACTGAGATGATAGATAAATTGGAAATAGTCCCCAGATGCATGCCTTAAGATGCCTTCTGGGCATCTGTCCTTTTCCCATGTGGCTGTGCAAAACAGGGCTGAAAAATTAACTCATTTCAGAGAAGAGGAAGATAACAATTTGGAAGTTAGGATGTTCTAGGATACTCCCTTCTCTCTTAATTTACATTTTTTCAAGGGACTCTGTACTTTCTGGGTGCTGTTATATTTTTTACCCAATTTTTAAAGATATTTTAAAGGAAACTATTGTTTATCTTCTGTGAGGCATCATGAAAAAAAAGGAAGACTCGAACTTATTTTGATGCCCAGCATTAGGCAGGTTTGAAGATAATTTATTGTAATCTGAGGTTTTTCTCACAGGTCTTGTGTTTTAATATATATAAGAATAAACAGGAGACTAAATGGAAAATAGGCAGTGAGCTACCCCTCTTCTCTACCACCATGAATATTCCCATGAATATTAATCAAGTGCCATTCTTTGAGTATATTTGATTGCTGGTGTAACACACTCAAAATGACAGATTTCCCAATAGTCAGGAAACCAGTTGTCATGTCAACACTTGTGATTTATTTGCATTTATTTGTGACAGGTTTTTATTCCTCTTCCCATTCTGTCACTCAGCAGCAGCAAATTATCCCCCTTTTCGAGGGATAAGAATATCCAGGCAACTGTGTGAGAGAACATACCAGAGGGAATGAGCTTCTAAAAATATAGCTCCTGACCTCTCCTCCTTGTTCTGCTTGATTTTAGTGCTACCTCAAAGAACAAATGAAGGCTGCCAAGCTCTCTTTGGGATACTCAATGATACTCTTTGAGTATCATGTCAGTATATAAGACCTTCTTGTTTTCTAAGAAGTTGCTGTTATCCACTGCAAAGATGTTTTACATTCCACATTGAGGAGGTAAATAACAGCTCTAGACCAAATATGTATGTGTCAGTTGATGAAGTACTTGAATTTATTCCAGAAGAGAGTCCAGCCTCCCAACTGATTCTGGTATTTTATGCTGGGAGAAAACACAAGTCCAATACTCCATTATTTGGTTCTGTCTCTAGGTCAGATATTTTTCACCATACACTTTAATTACTTCCAGATATTCTAAGCTGGCATCAGCGACTGTTTCTGCTGTTTTAGCATCATCAGTGGGACTGTTTTCATTACCACAGTAGACCTGTGCAACTGCTCTGAGTCATCCATGTCACCATTATTAACCTGGAATTCCCAGTGCTTCAACCCAGAACTATCTCTGCAGCCTTTAAACATGGACCTTCAGTCATGCAGTTGGGCATAAATCTTTATTAGGTTAAAGCTTGGTTGTAGTTTGTGGCTTTTTTTAGATATTTTTTTCCAACTATTTTTGTTATCAGTGCTTCTGACTTGCAGTCTTTTTGCATTCTTAAGATCCTTTTGGTGGGATGAGGTTATGGAAGGGGAAACAAGCCAGTTTGTGAATCTTGTCTTTGAAACTGGGAAGGCAATTATCTGAGCGTTAAGGGGATTTCAGTCATCCCTCCCAGTGCTTTCCACTGAACCACATTTTGCTGTCACTGGAAAGTCACAGACTGAAGACAATAGCAGGTTTTATGAGAATGAGCATTCTGTAAGCAGCTTTGCTAGGCTAGTACTGTCCTTTTAAACTTTGCTTTTATCCCTTCAGGCTGTTTGACAAGATCCTTGTTAAAAGTTTCAGTTGTGAGCTAAAATCACTGCACCAGGTTCCCCCCAGCCCTTATAAACTCACTGTTTTCTTCATTGATGACCTGTCCTTACCCTTTGTAGAAAAGCGAACAAATGTGTGAATCTAAGAAGTCAGTACAAGTGCTGCAGTGTAAAAGACGTGACCCTTTTATCACTGATGCGGTCATCTTAGTTTTATTTTCATTTTCTCCCTAATTTGCAGTTTTCAGAAGAGCAGTTGAAAGGCAGAGATGACATATTTAGATTACATACATCCAGAGACACGGTGCCTTAATTGTTCTGTCTCATGAAATCCTTTCTTAGCCTGAGTGAAGTAATGCTTAATCCCCTATAACCCCTGCCAACTTGCTGGAGGTGAGCACGTCTCTTTTTGCCACTCTGAGCAACTTTCTTTATGTCTTGTCTTCCTCATGTTCTTCTCCCAGTCCTCTTCCTTCTCTCAAGCAGTGCGAAGGACTGACAAGAATTTCCATTATTGTGATGATCTCATCTTCTCACTAGACAGAAGTGTTTGATGCCTCTTGCAGTGCATGTAACTACTGTTGGGACTCTTCAGCCTGTCATTCTGTCTCATGTCCATGGCGTATTCACTCCTAGCCTGTGTTGGCTATATAGACTTCATTTTGGGAGATGTTTGTCACTTACACAGCAAATAAATTAAACTTACTAGTGAAGATTTGGGATTTTTTTTTTTCTTGTGTGTTGCACAATTAAAACCAGTCATGAAGGCTAAGGTGTTTCATGAGGAGTGTGGGGATATAATTCCCAATAGAGAAGTAGAATTGGTAACTTTTACCCAAGTGGCTTTTGAAATCTTCTGCTTAATATGGTCTCACCATCAGTGTTCTGGTGCATTTATGATTTGTACCCTCCATTTATGGTTTGAACTCAAATCTCCTGAGGGATATCTGCACAAGGGAAGGGAATGTTGGGTGTGGAAGTGTGGTGAACTCCTGACTCCAGATAGCAGTTTTAAAGGCTGGAGCTAGATCACGCAATAACTTCTGTATAGTTGAAGATGAGCTTAAGCCTTTCCTTCAGAGACCTTCTTTCAAGCTGCTGATGGCATTTGCAGACAACAGGCTCCTTGCTGGCCATTTCTCATTTGTACATATTCTTCCATTACAGACACCCACTATTTGACTTGTCGGATCCAAGAGTGCTCAGAGACCAAAAGGAGCGGGTCATTTTCGCGCTCCATTGACATCAGCTCCCTTGTTGTTCAGGATGAATATATCTTCATCCAGGTACGTTGGCTTGATATGAATGTGACATGAATTCTCTCTGTGAGTTATTTGTTCTGTGCAAGAGAGGAGGCATATTCTTAGGACAGTGGATTGGAATGCAGATTCTAAGAGGTGGGAGTCTATGCCTGCCTGCTTTAGATTAATTCACGTAGTCTGGAACGAAACAGTTGATCTCTCTGCTCATCACTTTTCCTGGTGAATCTGATGCATTTTGAAAGTTCAGTCCTCAGTAATCAAAAGGGTCCATGGGTTTCACAAAAGCTCTAGCTTTTATTGTGGCTACTTGGAAAGTACAAAGGTGCTGGTGATGACTTGGAGAGACCAAAGAACGAAAGGAAGATATGAGTGAACATTTTAACAAATGAAAAGGTTTATGCCGATTTGACAGTAACGTAATGCTAATGGAGCAAACAAAGATTTGCAGTAGGAGGTAAAAAGAGCAGAGAGATTGGGGAAACTACATTATAGGGTAGCTTCAAGTGGAATATGGCTGTAAATTTGTCAGTTAGTTGGTGATGATTTTGGAAATGAAGAGAAAGTGACAGAAACTGAATGAGCAACCACTTGTTTTTGAGGTATTCTGAGCATACATGGGCTGGATGGAACAAGGCCATCTCTCCCAATTTCATACCTGTGGAAGTGTGAGAATGAATAATATGATATAGAAGAACACTTCCTGAAGATGTGCCATTTCGTTAAGAACTGGGAGCCAGGCTGCAGTGATTCCAGGTCATAGAAAGCCTGTCATCAATGTTGAAGAGAGGGAATGAGATGAGATAGAGCTTGGATCCAGGTGGTACAGAACAGACATATGCTTGCCTTTTTGAGCAAGGCTGAGTTACATTAAGCTTCTATTTTACTTTCTTGGGGGAACATTTTTCTTGAATGTATCCAAATGATAAGAAAGTTCTGTGAAAGTTCACTGTGAATTTTTTTTAGAAATGGGAGTTTAATTGGGAAGGCTGATAATTCTGTGCTGGGATTAGGTGGAGGACTAGATCTATATGACCTGGGAGGACTGCAATGTAGGAACTACATGCACTTGAGTAACGTCAGCAGACCTCCTGTGAGCAGGGAAATCTGCTGCTCTGAGATGACCGATTGCTATGGGAGCCACAGTTCCCATCATTCCCCTATGAAATCCAGTCTGCTGCTGCTTCCTTTCACATTCATGAGGAGACCAGCTGCTAGAAAACACTGAGAATGTTACTCTTCCAACTTAGTAAGTCACAGTTTGACTGGAGGCAATGGCTTTCCAATCAGTAAATGCTCTGCTCTCCAAAGAGCATTTAGAGAGAGACTCTCTTAATCTGGATGTTTATATCTGTGCATGAGGGTATTGTGGAACATCCATTTCTTTAAGTCTAGCATGAAGCCTTACAGATGTTTCTCATTCCAGAGCTCCCACCTGTTTTAAAAGGCTGCTCTGTTTAGGAACTTGGGCTTGCAGTGAGAACATCTGCCTGGTGCACATTCCTTTGCCTCAAATTAGCAGTGAATGTCTCAAACTAATAGCTGCTAATTGATTCAAGTTTAAAAAAAAGAGGCGGTATGGTTATATGTATACAAACACATGCATGTATGTATATATAATACTTCAAGTGCCTTTGCTATCTGTACAATGTTTTATTATAGCTTGATGGATGATTGAAGTGAAAATCATATACTCACACTTTAATAAAATGTTAAATATACACATGGAACATTTATGGTGCTTTGGGCAGGAGACTCTCCCTTCCACAGGTTGTCTATCACTTTTCCTCTTTTTTGTATAACACTTGCAGGTTTTCTGACTGTCATCAGCTTGTGAATGCAGAAAGTGGACACAGATTGAGTCCATGTAGTACTTGAGTAACACACAGACACTTGAGATTCACAGCACACACTTCTCTGAGCTGAAGGTGTGTTAAATCCACCGTGTCCAGCATATGGTCGATGGGCTATGCAGAGTGTTTGCTTGGTACATATGTAGGATTGCTGATAGGTCCTGGATGTATTAGTCTCACAAGCCATTTGATGTAGCTGCCTATTATGGGATGTGTCAGACTGACTGTGTGTGCAGTGTCTCATGCATATAATTCTGTCTGGATAATCTTGGACAGAAATACGTGAGCCAGCTCTTTTGAATTTCAAATATTGGACGGAGATGAATAAATAAATACCAAATTAAATGTTAAGAACCTGGTGAGGTTTAATAGCTGCATAAAAGATGGGTGCATGAGTTCTGATCTGCCTGTGCTGGAACAAATCAGAAGTAGTGTCTTGAAGTAGAGAGGGGAACTCGTTTCTTTTAACTTTTTTGATGAAAACAGTAGATTTTTAGTCTAAACCAGTAGTCTGTGTTCCTCTAAAGTGAGTGGAGAGAACAAACCCTTCAGGGGCAATTTATCTTCTCCTATTGCAGGACGAGATAGGTCTCTCTCTGAATATGCCTTTCTCATTAATATTAGAAGTATAGCTTAGAAAAAAAGCCCTAACTTTTTGGCAGATAAAATTAAGGAAGATGAATCCCAGCTTTTGAAATCAACATTATAGATCATCTGCATACAGTTATTTACTGGTAAATATCCATTCTAATCAAGTTGATGAACAGGGCTGTAGTGTAATTCTTGGGAGGCATTAACCTGTGTAATTGTGCACTCAAAGCAAACATGATACTGTGGTGTATAATGGATAAAAGAAAGAAGAATATGGAAAGTGTGGATAGTGCTATAATGATTCCTTACCCTGTGCAATGCTGTTGTGCAGTGTTTCTGAAAGGATCTGGCAGAAATGCAGTGCAAATAAAAAAAAATGAAGATGATCCTGTGCTTGAAAAAAACTTGCCCATGGTGAGAGTTTGAAAAGTCTGGGACTGGTTGCCAGGCAAAGGAGATAAATAACACGGCACATGATGAAAAATGTAAAAGGTAATGAAGAAGGAAGGAAGAAATAGCTACTGAGAGAGTAGGAAGAATTCTTATGAATAAAACAGTAGATGATCACTCTGAATTTATTGATCGACTTTCTATTTGATTGATCAATAGTTACTTACGGATGCCTACCACATCACTAAGATTGGATAATTCTACATAAATTGATACATTAAGAGAAAATCCTGCCCTCTGTTGTGTGCATTAAGTTTTTATTCCGTTGCTCTGATGTAGCCAAGAGTCAGTATCTTCACCATCTTTCATGGTTAATACTTAAAATTCATACAGCTTGCAGAGCATGACATTTATTTGTAAGAAAACCTTGGAAAATGTCTGAATTTATTTACTGTACCAAAGAGGAGTTAATTTGATGAGCAACTTTTCCATTAATGTCGGTGTCAGTTGTGTTCAATTATATAGCCATGTAGTAGTAGAGCCCATACTTTCTTTACAGCTGCAATGTGCCATTCTCTATAGCTATATCACACCTTTCCTTGGTGGCCTTGAGTGCTTGGTACTGAGATAGTATCACTTTCTAAACTTAGGTGAAGAGATAACCTGCAACTGCATGTAAGATTTGACTTGCTGAAAATTACCTCAACTGCTATAGTATTCTCATGTGCAGAGCCTACATTATAAGACCCAAGGGCCAGGGATAGTCTTTTGTTTTATGTATGAATCTAGTATATTGATCTTTTGGAGAATTTCCATGGTAAAAATAAACCACAAGGGGAATTCTGGGGAAAATATTTTTCAAGCAAGTCTTGTATCAGGATTTCTAATGGAATTGCTCAGGTCGCTGAAAAGAGCCTAAAAAGCAATGGGCTTTAATGAAAATGGGCATATTTTTCAGGAGATTCTGTTTTGAGTGAGAAAACATTGTTTAGAGAAAAACTTGTTACTTTCCTATAAGGAAACAAATAACATGAGTGCAACTTAGCTCTTTAAAGACTCAAGAGAAAAGTGGCGATGATCTTTGTACGAGTCTTTGCCAGCAGATGAAAATTTCCACTGAAAATGCAAGAAACCTTGTGCCTAGGTTATCACTTATTGCAGGGATTGGGGAGTCTGGTCCAAAAAAGTCTCAGTACTGTGTTGTTTATTTGTGGTGGTCTGAGAACTCCTAAGGGGGCATGAACATGGCAGTGCATTCACTGCAAAGTCTGGGACTGTTGTTTCTGCAGAAAGCAACATTCTTTTGGACAGGCCTACATCTGCCATAGGGAGCTAATTATTGCTAAGTTAAAGTACTTGTTCTCAGTTACCCAAAGCTGATGTGCAAGCTGTCTCAGGTGCAGTAGCTCAGTAGTTCTGCTCGGTGGCTGGAGTCCTGTGTTGGATCCACCTGGCTGCTAGCAAGGGCTGATGACACTCCCAACACATTGGTGCAGACCCGTGTAAAGACTGTATTTTCACACAGAACCCTAGGTATCAGGAGAGGGACAATAATAATGATGAAATTCTTCAGAATGTGTAACAGGAGACTGCTGGCAGTACTGCTGCTATAGTGCCAGTGGCCTAAGGATGTGAGACGAAGATTACAGGGGGAGACGGTATTTTTTAATGAAATTTGAATTGATAGAAAAGCGAAACATAAGGATACTGAGGGAGGATTTGGTCTCTGAAAGTTGTCCTTGCCTTCTTTTCTTCCCAGCTATAGATATATGTCTCATAAAATATGTTTCATTCCTCTATTAATCTTGTGCTTTGATTGGATAAATCCTTCAGTGTGAGGCTTTCTTCACAGAGGTCCTTCCAGTCTACTTCAGGATCCAGTTAACATTGCCCCCATTCCTCCCTTAAGTTTCTGTCAGTGCTTGGAGACCCTCAGGGTAATTTTGGCCTTTTTCATTTGAACTGTCTCTAAGTCAGTGCAGAGATGTGTGGATGAGTGATTAATATCTATCTTGATTGGGTTTTATGTCCTTTTATTTTTTTCCCACTGGGATAATGCAGACTGCTGTCTCAACAGAGTGCAGCTGTAGGTGATATGAAATGTAGCTCACTTTCCATGGCAGTGACAAAGCTACTGGATATGGAAGATTCATCTGAGATTTAATAGCTAATACCTCATTTGAATTTAGGGGTGATGCATGGTTTTTTTTCTAGCAGGCCAAACAAATGCCTTTGGAGATAAGTACTTTCTACCTTTGGCTGGTGGTTCTACCTCATAAAGACAAGGAATGACACCTGCAACGTCTGATTGAAAAGGGCTGGCTGTTTGCTTCAGACCCTGCTCCATTCCCGCTACAAATGGGAAGGTTTTTGCACCATTAACCAGGGAGGCATGCTGAGAAGCAGTACATTATCACTTTCCAAGGCCTTTAAAGAGTAGAAACATGGGTGAACCTGCCTTTTCCACTCCCATGACATAATTTATCAAAGCCTTTAATGGCAGGCTGAAATTCATAAGACATCCTTGTGTCTCACCTGGCCCCTCCTGCCATTTCTTCTTGTGGGAAGCTTTTTTGGCAGTTTTCTATGACATCTCATTTGTGATTCAGTCTTCTGGGAAGTGTACAGTAGCTCTGTCTTGACTCCAGATTCTTTCAGGTCTGGTTGTCCTGGGACATATGATGGCCTTGTGTCCAGAAAGCTAAGCTAGCTCTGATAGTTGCTTTGGTTTTTGTTTTTTTTTTTCTTCTGGGATAGATGTGATGAAGGAAGAAAGGAATTTGAGAGAAGCTGAGAAGCAAAAGAGAGTCTTGGCTGTGCTTTATAATTCCCCTGATGGAGCCTGTGGCATTGCCATTTAGGAGCTGGGAACAGTGGTTGTTTGCAGCTTGCACACGCAGTGTGGGAGCAGCTGCAGTTCTTAGATGGCAGGAATTCCATGTGGAAAGGGAAAAGGTTAAGTGAAAATATTCTTCTTTGATACCGATCATGTGTCTGGCTCTTCTTCACCCTCTGAAGTAATTTTGCGCTTAGAAGACTTTTGCTTAATTCAGAGAGTTGCACAGCAAGGCAGCGTCTCAGCCTGCTCACTAGTCGGAGTGAGAACGAGCAAACCCAGAATTTCTCCAGATGTTGTTGTGTGGTGCAGCTAAGCGGGACTCTTACAACACACATCTGAATAGCTTCTTTGGCTCAGAGGAGCAAAGACTTCTGCCAAAAGCTGTTGAACCAATTCAGTCTTCTTTTGCATCAGAAAGTCTCCTTAAAGCAGATGTCGATATTCACCCACAATCACTGATAGCTTCTTCTAGAACCTATGGATAATGTTGCCTTTTTTAGGTGCCTGGAGTCTCAGAGTGTGTCCAAAAGTTTCAGCTGAAGTCCTTTGATGGAAAATGGCTTTTGTAGAAAATGCTTTTTCTACAAAAAAAACCCAAAAGCCCAAAAGCAAAATCAAATTCTGTTTTTCAAAGTAGATATATTTATGAGAATTTTTAAGCTCGATAAAATGAAAAATATACATTATTTATAGCCTTAGAACTGAGCTGGGGGGACACTTCTCTTTAAGGTTTGCTAGAGGTGGGGAAAACATTTCCTAACTCTGTAAGTTAAATATGCTTAAGCTTAGCCCAGGTAAGCAGTTTATTGCTATTACTGGTTGTAACTGCAGTTGTGTGAGGATACCTTGCAGAAGCTTGTGTTTAGTAGGATATGAGTGTGTGTTTTGAGTTTATTGGGTATTTAATGCTAGGCTAAATGAGCACATTGGCTGAAGTCAGTTATCAGGTGAGTTAACTTCAACCAGCAGCCACAGCGGAGATGATGCCAATTCATATGGATTTCTGACCTCAGTTCTCAAGCTGTCAGTTTAATAACTTAAGTAGTAATTTTCCCCAGGAATAAAGGAAGGAAAAAGATTTTTATCTTTTTCCATGTGAAACTTCTTAGCAGTGAAACAAGGTAGGAGGGGAGAAATTAAACTTTGATTTCCTGGTCTAGAGCATACCCGTTATTTTCATAGAAGCTAAATATACCATGTTCAGATATAAATTTCTTTCCTCCATTTTTTAACTAGGAGCCAAAGGTCTTAACAGAAATCAATCCATGCAATTTATTTTTAACTTCACCCTGCTTAGCTACGATTGATTTTTATCTTTGCGATCAATGGTAGATAAAACGGCTTGGCGGGACAATGGAGCACTCTCCAACTTGTAGGGTTTGGTCTTTGAGTCTTTTATTGAAGAAATCATTAAAAGCTTATTATGAAACTAATAGGATGAAGACGTTTAAATGATGAACACGATTACACCTGTTTTACTGGTGAATAATGCCTGCTACAGCTGATCTTCTCTTACCCCTATTTAAAATGCTAGAAGGCACTCCAGTGGGGGAAATTAATCCATACAGATGAAAGAAAGTACATCCCAGGTGCTAGTTAAAAGCTCTTCTTAAAGCAAGACAGGCAGTAAGTAGTTAGCCACTTTCCTATTCACTGCTGGGTGCTTTTCATCTATTTCTAGCACTATTTCATCTTTGCTGTGCCAAATACTGTATTTGGAGCTTGAACCTAAATATCTCTTCATAAAAATATATTAACATTTTCCTTTCTTTACTTTTTTTTTTTTTAAATTTGGTTTTATTTTATTTCTAGGGCTTTTTGTGCTGTACTTTCTGTTATCACCCTCTCCTCTCCCCTTATGTTGTCAGATTTATCAGCAGCATCTGCAGCTGAAGATGTAAAGGATTACCTTGGCAGACTCATATGTTTCCTCTGAAATCCTTCAAAAGGAGAATTAATGTCTACAATTATGCCCCTCTCTTAAGTTGGTTTCTGTGTGGGTAATGTGCACTTGCAGCTCCATCAAGGCTCCTGTTTTTAGTGTAACCATGCACATTTTCTGCAGGAGTTGCTTTTAAAACAAATCCACTATTTTCACTCAAGATTACTCTGTCCTATAGCTGTGCAATCGTAGCTCTGAGGGGAGAAGGAAGTCCAGGGACTGGACCAGTATAATAAATGCTCCTTTGTGTTAGCAAATTTTCGCTGATGGGTTTGACATTCTAAAAAGTAGCATGTTTTCAAAGCTTGAGGGTGCTTTGTGTACAGAAACACTAATCTGTACATCTCTGCAGCACACTCAGCTAATTGCGTATTGCTTTAATGACTGTGCAGAAGGTATGATACTAATGAAAACCACAGGGAGGTTTTTTTAGATGGTACCTGTCATGATGTGATTTATGCTGGGGCAGTGGTGTAGCTCAGTATACAGAAGTATCTGGAAGATGTTTTTTTCCAGCACATGGTAGGTAATCAAGAAGGAGGAACATAACACTATGCTCCTGCATATCTGTCTTTCCTCATCTTCTGAATCTCTTGAGACTGGCTTGGGGTTAGGCTTGAGAGAGGAGGCAGTTTTCAGTCCTCATGCTGGCAAACTTATGCAAGGCCTAGACAGTAGCTGGCTCTGAAGAACATGAAAATCACTTGCTAAAGGTGTGGATGCTTAACTTGTCATCACTCCTTCATGCTTTAAGTTACAAATTGACTTAGGAGGATTGATGCCCAGAAGGAGAAACAGTAAATAAAGTTGAAGCAACAAGGAGAGATGCCAGGGTACCCTATGGAGGTAGAGAATGCAGATCCAGGATTCTCAACTTTTGACTTCTAGCAACTCATGTTACTGGGAAGGAGGGAACTTTGCAAGCAGAGGAAGTCACCTCAGAAAAAAAGTAAAGGTTTGTTGAAAATAACATCAACGATGTTACTATCAGCTGCTTACCATTGACAAAGTTTAAAATTTGGTTCTGTAATGGACTGAGTTGCCATTTACTGTGCTTGAGGTGGGAGCTAAATTACAGGAATAGCACTTGTCTAAACATATCTGGTCATCGTGGGTTGATCTGTGCTATTACAGGTTCTTTTCCAACAGTGTAAAAAGTAGATGACCTGTTCCCATAGCTGTGCAGGGCAAGTGATTGTTATTGTTGTAGATCACCGAGGCTGCTGAACTATGTAGAAAAAAACCTCCTCCATTCTCTTTTAGTCATTAACTTAGGAAGCATCCATTATCTGCACACTCTCACTGCATCTCCACCATGGCTGTGCCTGTAAGACACGGTGTCTCATTGGCAGCATCAATGCGTATTCATTTAGGCTTTCTGCAAGTTCTTTGAGCAGCAGAAGGCAGATGGGGTCTTTATTAGCCCAGGATCATTTCTGAGATTTAGCAGTTCCCTGTTTTTTACATCAATATCTGCCCTATGTTGGATGTTCCAGGTCCCAACACCATACAATCAGGAAGATGAGAATGAAGACTAGTAGACTGCAGTCTACAGCTCCTGACATCATCTGGGGTGTATTTACATTCTGGGATATGCATAACTCATTCTCTTTGCTTTCCAAACTCTTTTGGATGAGCAGTGTTCTTTTGGTTAGGAAGAATATCTAAGAAAAAAAAAGAGAAACAAAATCTACCCTTAAAGAATCATATTCAATCATTGACATGAGATATGTTGAGTATGTTTCTAGATGTGTCACAGAAATTATGGAGATGGCTAGACTCACAGATTTTCTATAATTCTTTGCCTACTTGATAACATATTTGTTGTCTTCTGTGTTTGATATACTCTGTCCAACTGCAAGTCAGCAGTGGGGATGAGCTGACATACTGAAACTTTCAGGGCTGTTAGAGAAACTTGTCATGTTTCTATTATGAAGTGTCTAGTGATGTGAGACCAGACTTTGTCTTGAAACAAGATGTAGAAGTATTAAAGTAGTAGCTCATGAGTGGAGGGAGGAAGCAAGAACACAGGTTAGGAAAGACAGATGTGTTTGATGACAAACACATTTGTTCAAAGGAATCATTTCCACTGGCCAGAAGCCCAATTAAATGCATAAAATAGAAATACAGAAAAACAGATTAACGACCCAGTCACTAGCAAAAGAGGAGGAAAAAGACAAACCCAGCTAATTCTGTACCGAGCATGACAGATGAGCTCACAGCAAATAATTGGGTGACATTAATCAAATGTGAACTAAAAGGAGGCATTAGAGGGCAAAACACTATCATAATATCTGGAATTTACAGTGTTGGAGAGTTTGCTCATAGGAAAAGTTCATCAAAATAAATTAAGTTTGGTCTTCCAGAATTCATTCTCCACCACGGTGCTTGCCAAAACTTTACTGAAGGCTTGATCACTTTTTGGAACTGTTATAACTGTGCATGTAAATCATGCAAAGATGAGGTCCTGGCTGTGAAAAGCTTCACACAACTCCTGCCAACGCAATTGTGGGTGGCTTCATATTAAGTGGCTCAGAAAGACCACAGTTCACAAAGATTTCTGTTTCTAAACCTTTCTCAAGGTGACCTAGTCCAAGTAGAGTACTGAAATGGAGTGAACTGGAACAGTGTTTGAATCCTGCCTTTCTGCCTTAAACAAGCAAACAAAGGAACAAAACATCCAACAAAAAAAACCCCACACACTTCCAGGTACCAGTTTGCAGTGGCATAAAGCCAAAAAAACTGTGTAAAATCTTTTGAATGTGGCAGATTTGGAGTAGATCCTGTCTTGGCAGAGAGGACAGGTACAGGAGTAGATCCAGGTCTTGGCACAAATTCACCCCTCGATATTTCTGTCACTCTATGTTCATTAGATTAATTTGAATATTGTTGGACTGTTCCTGATGTTAATTAGTCATCACAACATTTACACAGTATGTAAATATTCATGCCTGCATCTTAAAGACGAGTTGATGACCACGTCTCAGCCCATCAGAAGTGGATATTGAACCCATGTCCTTACCAAGTAGTCACTGGACACATTCAGTCTTATCTGGACTCTGCTACACATAATCATCTGGTGCTGAAATGATGAGTGGGCTAAAATGAGTTTGTGTGAGAGAGTTATGTCATTTGAGAATTTAGATCTTCCAGTTTTTGCCAAGAGTGGATATTTAAATAGTCCCTGTACTATTTAGGTGATATGACCTAGAAGTCTGGGATCCTTTGGGCAATGCTTGTACAGCTGATATATACAATTACTGCAAACGTGAATTTTTGCCCTTAGGTTGGACTGAGTGTGAATCAACTGCATAGTCTGTTCTCTCCTCTGAAAAACTAAGTTTTATATGGTAGCATTAGATGGGAAAGATATCCTTCACAAATAACACAGCCCTTTCACCTTCCTCACAGCGGGAGAGCATGACCCTGAAATGCTGCTGTGCCAGTCCACAGTGCACTGTACATGAAGTGAGAGTCAAGTGACTCCTGTTCTCTTCCTGTCTCTGCCCCTGGTTTGTTTTGAGACCATAAGCAAATCGTTTTAGATTTTCATGTCTTTGTTTCCCCTTAACTTTAGCTATATGTTGTCTGTATAGAGTTTGTTTGCTGTGATGTGGTCATTCTTCTGCCTTCTTAAGTGGTGCATGGTATAATGGTAGTGGTTTGTTTTCTTTTGGGAATGCTAAATGCAGCTATGATAACATTTTAAGTAAAGAGGAGAAACAAGTAGAGAGTGAAATCTTAGTGAGAAGCCTATTTCTAAAACTTCCATTCTTTCCAGTTTTTCAAACTGTCAACAAAAAGGCCTTATCTTGAGTTGATTAGATATCAAATTTCATGACCAGTAATATCGTGTCCTTTGAAGGACAGCTTCTCTAGGGATGAAAGGCACTATCTAGAGGTGATATCATTGCTGAGAGTGTAATTGATGCTGTAGCAATATTCCAGGTAAGCCCCTTCTGAAATATCACTGTCAGATAAAAGGAGATCTACCTAGGAGAGAATCTAGGATCTTTTTGTTAGCTTTATTGGAAACTTAAGAAGCCAAAACCTGACACTCCTTATAATAGAGAAGTGCTTTGTGTATTGTTTTATCTTAAAACCTGTAAGACTGTCAAAACAGCAGAATATAGGAAGTTCACCAATGTAAGCCTTGTTGTAGCCAGGCTTGAAATGGTGTCAGAAAAAACACACCCTCAGTAAGTGTAAATGACTAGTGACAGGTTTAAAATCCAATATTTTACAAATTACCAGGGCTAGATCTCATTGATGCATGGCATTTGTGTGTAGCCGTTCCAGCTCATTCAGTACATAAAACGACAGATTTGGATGTCAGTTCCTCCCCACATCCTCACTCATAGACAGTATGATTTCAGAGAAACCAGTTTTATAGTGACAAAGAGCATCTAAGAGCTTAACTCCAGCTTTCCAAGAGCCAATACATTGCATTTACTGTTTGCATTAAATGGTGCTAGTGTGGATTTCTGCTGTTAGTCACTGTAAAAGGTTGTTGGAAGACAACCCTGGCCCCGGGGGACTTAGAGTGCAAACAGACAGGGCTGAGAAGCAGCAGAGAAAAGAGATATTATCTCCTCCTTACAGGAGAGGAACAGAAGCAAAGAGATTGTAAATGACTTGCCCAAGGTAATTGTGCTGGAACCACATAAGGAAACCAGATCTTTCTTCCACTCGAGACCTTAAACTTTACACCTGCTTTTCCTTTTTCCAGGAGATGTTAAAATCATGCTGGATTTGAAGCATGAGAGACAAATTGAAAAATTCAGTGGCACAGCTGGAATTTCTTTAGAGTTCTACAGATGCTTTTTGGGACAGCTGTGCAGGTCATAGAAATGATATCTGAAAGAAAGGCTGTCAAACCTTCTTAGAGGTGTCAGCATAGGGTGTCTTGGAAGGGTCATCACTCATTTTCTGTGCTGTTTCCACAGGTGACAGCTGGTGGAAGAGCAAATTACTATGTGTCATACAGACGGGAGCCTTTCGCACAGATTAAATTGCCCAAATACTCTCTTCCTAAGGTGAGTGCACCATTTCTGAACAAAGACATGTAATATCTTGAATAGCACAGCCTGCCCAGTGGTGAAGCACCTCGGTGGGTCTCCTCTCTGGGGAGCTCCCTTTGTTGTGTTACTTGAATGATCTTTCTTTAATACAGATTTGGGAACTTAACCTTTTTCCCTTCCTTTGATTAGTCAGCATTTCGGGAAGAACAATTTCTTTTTCCTCTTGTCTTGGTTTAATCCCAGCCAGCAACTAGGCACCATGCAGCCACTTGGTCAGTCCTTCTCCTCTCAGAGAGACAGGGATAAGAATTGGGGGGAAAAAAAAAACAAAATTTGTGGGTCAAGATAAGAACAGTTTAATAAGGAAAATGAAATGAAATATAATAACAAATGTATAATAATAATAATTGTAACAAAAAGGAACTTAACAAAAAAGAAAGACAAGTAAAACTCAAGAAAGAAATCCTAAGTGATGCCCACTGCAATTGCTCACCACCTGCTGACTGATACCCAAGCAGCACTTCCCTGCTCTCTGCCAACTGTCCCCAGTTTATATACTAGGCATGGTGTTCTACAGTATGAAAGAGCCCTTTGGCTAGTTTTGGTCATAGAAGCTTTCCAGCTTCTTGCATACCTCCTCACTGAAACAGAGATCTCCTTCAGTGACAATAAGTGCTACTTAGCAACAACTAAAACATCAGTATGCAATAAACATTATTCTCTCACTGAATCCAAAACAAAGCATTTTACCAGCCACTAAGAAGAGAATTAACTCTATCACTGCTGAAGCCAGGACACCTTTGTAAAGAGGAAATGGGAATGAACAGGTACCTTAGAAAACATTGCTCAAACCAACTTCTCCTTAAGCAATCATCCATGAACAACTTTCCCCAGTCCTACTGTGTTCTCTGTTAACGGTATCTCTGTAAGTCAGTGACACTGAAGGTCCTGGAGAGCAGTTAGGATGTTGAACAGTACTGCAGTCTCCATACACTGAGATTCACAGGGTATAGCAGCTCCACTCTCCTCATCGTATAGCTGAATGTTGCCAAGAAGAACCCCTGTGTGATGCTGCTTCAGGGGTGACTGAGATGGCTTAAGATTGACACTGACTGACAAAGCTGGGAGGGAGAGAGGGAGGGAAGTTAGTATTTCTCATACAGCTGTGCCTGGACTTACCTTCTTAGGCCTTGGCTTACTACCAGATCAAACAGTGTAAGCCTCAATAAGAATATGTCCTTGGAATTCTATTCAAGTTCCATAATGTAGTAATTGCTTGGGAATGTGTAGAACAGAAGGGACCAATACTTTCAGTGCCTTGGCTGGATATGAGTTTCTGAGTAGCCTAATAGCAGCTGAGACCACTGATGCTCTTTGAAGCCTCGGAATGGCTACTGAGGCTACTGTCATAGGGGGCTGATAACCGAGAGTAATGGCTTTCTGCAAGTGAAAATGTTGGTGGGATAATTGTAAGGTAGCTGACTAGATTTGCCTTGTGGACTGGATCTGCTCTTCTTTATGGCCTATAGATATCTGCAGTCTGGCAGATACAGCATATTTGCTTTAAGTTGCACCTGAAAACCTAATAGTTGTGTCTCAGACTCTCAGTGCTGCACCTCGGCTTCTTCCCATTTGGGTTGAACACAGTCCACAATGTATGGACACCTGTGTAGCACAGATACAATTTCTTTTGTTTGTCATTCCATAGTGGGGATGTGGAATTCAGAATGCCTGACCACATACCAACTTTTGGAAACCTTAATGCCATTTTTCAGGAGACAGACATTATTTGTGCTCCCACCTTGTGGTCTGGGTTTGAAAGCTGCCCCTCATTAAAAAGACAAGTGCATAAAGACAACGACTACCCTGTGATTGTGCTGCTTTACTGACTGATACTGTCACAGGTTGCTGGCATCTTATAATATGGATTTGTTGGTGGCTGTGGTTTTGAATAGGTGCATAAGGATACTTTTGTCATTTAAAAATTAAAACTAGTTTTAAGCTGGGTGTCAAGGCAAAGACTTCTAGCTATGTAAAGGAGGCTTGTTTATGCTGCCCTTAGTCATAAAACCATTTTTGCTATATAGTAATAACTATCCTGTCAGCTGTAGATTAATGACCTCTGCTGGAGTTGTACATATGTGAGGCTGGCAACAGGGTAATGCAATATTTCCACTGCAACTGGTCAAAACAGATTGAAGTCGTTGGGTGGTTGCTTTATTTTCACACCGCTAGAATAGGTTGGGTATGTATTTAATCTTTAAGAAATTATAGCTTGTGAGCAAGACAAACTTTCTGATTTAGTCTTTCCTTATTGAGGAAAATGGCAAATCTCCCACTGATTTCACTCACTGGGACAGAATTAATGTTTTCTTTTCTCCTCTTCCCATGCTGATAGGCTATGTTAGAAATAGCCCCATCTAATCAACCCCAACTTTTCATCTAGATACCTCACACAGAACATAAAGTTGCCTCTGGGCAGGATAGGGAAATTGAGCTGATCTTCCCCCACATGTTATTCCTAAAAATCAGGTCATTATGTCCTTTGGGAGACTTCCAGAATTATGGATTTTTGATGCAGAAACAGTGTAAGAAATTAGTCCAGATTCCTTGGTGCCCTGGGGAAATTTTAAATAGATACAAATAGATAAATGAATTCCCCCATAACCACAGTGATTTTGCCTCTAGCTGAACTGGTGTTAGTTTGTTCAACAATGGTAACAAGTCCTTCAGTACTCATCATCACCACTCATGACCACCTTGGCAATCATTTCTATTAACCTACTTTAAAAGAATACTGAAAAAATGCACTGTCAGATCTCTTTGATAGTAAAACTAAATGAAGAAACTCTTTCTGGATCTTTGTATCCTGGTCAGCAGCAGGAATCCAATACAGGTTAGTGGGTGGATTGTTTCATAGCCTATGGATAGTGGAATAATAGATCTCAGAAAAACTCTCAGTGGAAAAGTGGGTTATTAAAAATCACTACCAGAAGTAGCCCATACTGATCCCTATACCTCAGCCTCAAATCAATTTGAACTTCCATTTTGGTTTTTTTTAGACTGGCTTTTTACCAGTTGGAAGCACAAGCCTGTTAGCTCAGCACGTGGATGGAAATTGTCACTGCTTTTAGCCTGGTGCTAAACCATGCTTAATGACTATGAGGACTCTGGGCTCCAAGGTTGTGAATCTTCCTTGCCTGTTAAAACTGACTTTCAAATTTATAAATAAAAAATGAAAGTGGATGAAATTCCTTGAAGCTACCAAAAATGAAGAAAGCAAAAACCCTTCACCCAGCTGGTGATCATTAAAAAAATGAAATTCAAAAAAGTCACAATGGTGGTAATTTATTGGCTTGTTCTAACGGAAAATTGTTGAACATACCTATAATTCATGCTCCATCTCCATTCTTTCATAAGTCATGGTAATTACTATGTGTCCCAAAGGGCAAAGAAATACAGAGATCCTCAGTAATAGGCCTTTTGTCTTCCTTTAACAGGACATGCATATTATCAGCACAGATGAGAATCAGGTGTTTGCAGCTGTTCAAGAGTGGAACCAGAACGATACATACAACCTGTATATCTCAGACACCCGAGGGGTGTACTTCACCCTGGCCTTGGAAAATGTGAAGAGCAGTCGAGGACTGGAGGGGAATATAATCATTGACCTTTATGAGGTATGTAGTAAAGGTCACCCTGCAAAGAACAGCAACTGCTTGCTAGTTCAAGCAAGTGTAAATCTTTTACCAGCTTTCCAGGATCTTCATTTGCTTTGGGATCAGCCCAGAGATGTTTACTTCACATCTCTGAGCTGACTCATGTGGCAATAGATGCAGTGCATTCTGCTATAGGTGTGATAACTGGTTGCTTTCAAGTCAATGACTGGTTAGCTATGTGACATTTCCAAAAGGGAAAACCATTATCCTTCTCATGCTAATGTGTGTGTCAGGAGGACTCAAAATACTGGTTTTCCCCAACAGCTGGAGATACCAGCTCACAGACAGGTAATGTGGATTGCGCCTTTGTGAGAAATGAGTTTGTGAATTTCTGAATTATAAGCAAAAGTTTATAGGTGCCATCTGCCCAGAGATAACAGCTGGATAACTTCTACCCTGAATCATCTTCCATTCTTATTCTTCTGCCAGGCCTTTCAGCCTGGGACAACAGTCTATTTGGAGACTATCTGGTTTTGGTGTGCCATAACTCATTGGATGGAAGATCTGCTGAAATTCAGGGCTCAGTGCCAGCAACAAACTAATTGGTAATAATAATAATGGTTGCAGGAGGCCTTCCTCCTGTTATATGGAGAAATATTTCTGCAGTTACATATAGAGGTTAGGATTTACCTTTATTAATTTCATCCAGAATAATGCCTATTCAACAATATCATCCATTTGTTTATGTGTTTACACTTTATTTTCACGTAATTAAATATATTTTCCTGTCACTGAAACAAGATATGTTTCTGTGTTGTGGTAAACCAGATAAAATAAACATGCATCATCTCTCATTCCTGGGCAAACTCTGTATTGAATTGCCCAGATGTATATCAAAGACTCTTTACTATTAAATGCTGATAGAGATTTTCACCAGGTCATTCAAAGAGTAGTGTCACTCAGGGGGCTTCAGAGTGGAAGGATTTGCACCCTGACTGTTATCATGAAGTTACAGATTTGCAGCAGTTTCCTTCTTCCTGACTTTCACAGCTGTGCCACAGGAGCCAGACTCAACATGAAATTTTCTCGGGGACGTTCTGGCGGTACTGTATTCTGCTGGAGTGTGTTCTGACAAAAATCAAAACACTTGGAACAACTGGGTTGATTTTGACAGAATTTGGGAGTGGAAGGAAAGTGAAAAAATCAAGTTTGCAAAACAGTGTTTCATCATATTCAGGATTTCCATCTTTTGTGTAAAAGAAAAAAAGATACCAGCAGAAAAAGATCCCACGCTGATGTGAGCTGCTGCCTGCCATGTTACGGCAGTCTTGGGAGGGAGTGAGGCAGGCAGATCACATCCTCAAGCTCACAGAGATCATGTGTGACTTGGTGCGTGCTGTACGTTCAAGCTGATCATCAGCCTATCTACAAGCACTCAAGGAAACCCAAAAGTGAGCTGTTTCCTAAAGTTTTGCTCTGTAAACATCATTGTCTCTCTCTCCCACAGAGAGAGACTGCATGAGGCCTCTCAACTGTGCAGGCATCGTCAAAATGTACTTGTAATGCAATTTATGGCCGTCTAAGTCTGGATTGAGATGACTTTACTGCTTTTTCAGAGACTTTCCACTCCTTAGAGTGCTAGATGGGCCTTATTTTTGGCCCGTTCTTCCGATATATTTTTTCATCTCTCTCCATTTTTCCTAGGTAGCAGGGATCAAAGGCATATTCCTGGCTAACAGGAAGATAGATGACCAAATCAAGACTTTCATTACCTATAACAAGGGCAGAGACTGGCGTTTGCTGCAGGCACCGGATACTGATCTCAGAGGAGACCCTGTAGTTTGCCAGCTGGTGAGTGGCAGACATTTTCTAAAGCACGCTCGACTCTTCATACCTCCTTATTTTAGTCACTGGATTAACAAAACTCTCCCTGTGTTTTTTTTCTCTTGACCTGCTGAGTGTTAAGTGACTTAAGTAGGTTTCTTCTTCTGTAGCTTCATAGGTTTTAAGGGATAATTCTGTCTGTCTTGACTTTTTTTATGGAACATGTCAGAATAAGAAAGTTTCTAGGAGAAAGTGCTCTAAGTCAGATTATGGGTAAAAGACAAGTGCAGACACACTTGCCAGTAGTGCATTGTTCCTGCTGCTCTTGCTCTCAAGCTACTTTTGTGATGCTTATTCAGAAAATGAACATATGCTGCTATTTGTAGAAGCACTAATAGCAGAGGGATCATTTTCAGAAGGATCAGAGCATCTGTGTGCAGTCACCAAGGGTTCCTCTGATATTTCACTTGTTGCATATTAAAGCTTCTGCTTTTTGTTTGTTTCCTGTCAACAGCCCTTTTGCTCGTTGCACTTACATCTGCAACTCTCAGAGAATCCATACACTTCAGGAAGCATTTCCAGCAAAGAGACAGCTCCTGGGCTGCTAGTGGCAACAGGTAAGAACATAAGTACTTCTCACCACTCACCGTTGCCTCACTAGGAGTCTAAGAATATTTGAGGTGTTTCCTGTTGGTGTAAAAGCTTTCAGCAAGTGCTGAGCTAATTCACATTATCTCCTCTTTGCTATGGGCTAGGAAACAGCATGTGGCCATTGACTTAAAAAATGTAATAGCTGTCAAGTATTTTTTCCTCTACAATAAGCCCACACCTGCAAGAGATCATTACCAATTGGCATTTTTAACTCCTCACACTTCACATCCTTACAGCTCCTGATGCAGTTGACTCCCCATTTTCTGAAGTTATCGTGGGTGAGCATAGGGCCTATAATCATGGCTACCCTCCTAGAAGTATCAATACATTCCACCTTTTGAGTAGCAAGTACAGAGTTGTCACAAAGTCTGAGAGGTGAAGCCTGGACTTCATGAGTGGCTGTCTTGTGCCCTGCACTTGCTTTCAACTCTTCTGTTACTCTAAGACTAGCAGCACTCCATCAGCACTGCATGGGTCATTGTTATAATGGGTTGTTCTGCAAAATAGTGCTTTGGCAGGTTGTGATGTTTTAATGGTGACCTGCTACAATGCTTCATGGTAACAATGGCCCTGTAATTAACCTGACAACCATCACAGGTGCTGGGTGCACACAGCATGCAGCCTAATGGGGATGGATGGGGCCAACCACACTAGAAACTGCCACATCTCTGTGGGAGCTGCTGGGCTAACAAAGTGCTTTCTGAATGGCTGATGCTAATGAAAGCTGGCCTCTGAAGCATGTAGGTTGTCCTGCCTTTTCAAAAGGAGGCTGCTACAGATGCTCAAATATGTCAAAATAGCTTAACTGTTCTTTCTAAGGCTCAGTATATCTCCTTTATCCTGTTCGGCCTAGCAGTGGCTTGCAAGTATGGCATGTTGGCATATTGCCTATGTGAGTTTACACTGTTCCTTCCAACCGCTTCCATTCTTGTGTCCTTCTGTGCTTCCATGTGTCTGCCAGACTAAGCCAGAACTGAAAGACAAGGTTCCCTTTATGGCATTTTTGTCTCAACACAGGAAACACCACTGATCCAGGCAAAATGGGGTGAGATAATTTGGTTTGAAATTCCAGAGCTTCCTATGCATAGCCAAGAGGAGGCATCACTCCTGACAGATCACACTTGCTAGGCATGTGCTTAGGAGCAAGCCCTACTCATGGTGCTATGATTGCAGAGGCTTTTTTTCTTTAACCTTTTAGGAAGCAAATAGAGGCAGCAGGGCAGTGAGATTCTAGGCAGCTGATCTAAATTGTTAGTAAATGAGGTTCTTTTAAAGCTGCCAGTGCATGGAATGAATGCTTTCCCAATCTAACAATTAACCTTTAAAAGGCAGGATATAATTTCTTCCTTACTGCGTTGTACAATAAAAGCTTAACCTGTTGGGAATATACACATCTGTTTCCACTAACCAGTTTCACAACGACAGGAACATCTCACCATGGTGAGTGTGTTCCAGCATAAGCATTGCAACTTGTTCTCACAGACATTGGCTGCTCAAACACTCCATGTCTTACTCTTTGATTTACAGTGGCATGTTTTCCAGCAGCGACTGGAAGCTCAGACTGTTGATATGAGGACAGAGGTTAGATTGTTGCAAAGGGAAGAATTATGGTTTAGTATCTAGTTGTACAGCTGCCAAATCTTCTTGAATTGTTTGAGAGTTAGTTATGTTCAGCGGGGTTTGAATTTATGCAGCTGAAAGAAACTCAATGAAGAGAATGAGAAAATAATCACAGAATCATTTAGGCTGGAAAAGATGTTTAAGATCATTGAGTCCAACTGTTAACCCAGCACTGCCACATCCACCACTAAACCATGTCCGTAAGCGACACATCTACTTGTCTTTTGAACAACTTCAGGGATACTGACTCAAACTGGACTCCCCTGGACAGCCTGTTCCAATGCTTGATGACCCTTTTAGTGAATATTTTTTTTCTAATATCCAATCTAAACCTCCTTGGTGCAACTGTAAGCTTTTTCCTATTATCCTGTCACTTGTAACGTGGGAGAAGAGACCTACCCCCTAGTCACTGCAACCTCCTTTCAGGTAGAGAGCAATAAGGTCTCACTTCAGCCTTGTTTTCTCTAAACTAAACAACTCCAGTTCCCTCAGCTGCTTCTCATCAGACTTATGCTCCAGGCCCCTCACCAGCTTTATTTCCTTCTTTAGACATGCTGCAGCACCTGGAACAGGTTTACACAGAAAACCAGAAAGAACTGATAGCACTAGAAGCTCACCTTTATACTTTCTTTCCTTGCTACAATCTGGAAATCCCTGTTTGGAAAGTTGATTTCCCAGTTTAGATATTTAAAATATGATTATATAAAACTTACACTTCTGCCTTTAATTCAGTTTCTAATTTTTGAGGGCTAAATATTGGACTAAACAGACTAAAAGTCGTTGGTCTAAAAAACAGTAGATTTATGTTCCTGAGCCTGGATCTCCCTATAGACAGTCCTTCTGTATGGTTGCTCATGGCAGGTTTTCCTTGTACTTTCATCTAGAAGCAGTTGGTCCCTCATGCTGGTGTTCAGCCACAGGGTTTGTGCAAGGTTTTCAGATATTTAGCATCTCTCTCTTGCAAATACTGGTGGATGGTCAGAGGTTCCAGAGGACTGGGGATTTAGTTCAAGTTCATTATTAATCTATATTAAGGTTTATCACTGTAAGATCTCAGGTTCTCTCTATCATCTCAGATGAGGGACCTTGGGAAAAAAACCTGTTCAAAACTGTGAGGTAGTGTCTCCAAATGGTATTCTAGTGTACTTCCTCTATTTATGGTTGAGGTTGACATTTGAGCTTTTCTTTGCATTGCTTTGATGTGTGGCATATCCATTCCCTAATGCATAATCAATGCAAGGTAGTTCACCCTATAAGGCTGTCAGCACAACAGTTTCCATCAAAATGGAAATTGCAAGATTAAAATTAAGAGCCATACCAAGTAACCAGTAAGTTTAAACTCACTGCTTGGGACACCTAGGTCAATGAGAACAATCAACGTTGTCTAGAGTACTGTTCAGTCTAGTCTCTACATCTCTGCTGCAAAGTCATTTGACCCACCTTAATTCTCTGAGCCATTTCTGCCCCCAGGTGAAGTTCATATTTGAACAAACAAGATTTCTTTCAAGTGGAACTTGTGTTTCATTACAGTCATCATTAATTGCAAACTATTCCCAAACCTAGGAAGAAACTTTGTGTATTTGACTGCAGGTTCTGAGATCAGTTATGTGTTTGAGCATTTTGACAGAATCCTGAATAGACTTTCCAGCTCCATGACCATGGGCTCCAGTGGGGCTTTGAATTAAATGTTAATCTCAACTTTAAGAGTAATTTCCCTTTGGATGCGCTCTTTTATATAAGAAGTAGTGACAGAGGTAATTTACCTGATGCTTGACAAAAACTGGCAGATCACTGGCAACTTATCAGCCAGAGCACAAGGGCTACAAGTTCAGAGAAAAATGTGTATGGAATGAAATATATGATAGCTAGGGACAGTGGCCACTATTCTGCTACCATCCTGATGATTTGAATGCACCAAGTGGACATGGGATTTCATACACAGATTTTTCAAGTATGTAGATCCTTGCCTAGAATAAGCTTCCTCTAATGGCTTGTAATTATGGACAGTGCTATCTGTTGGGAAAATAAACTGATAGTTCTATTTCTTTACAGTGTCAATCTTCAAATGGCACAGCTTGTGTAAATGAATATTGCCAGCTGACCATGGTCTTGGTTTTAGATGAGATTAGAATCAAGAGCAGCAAAAAAACACTGGTCAGGCCGAGTGTCTTTTGTTTCTTGGGAAAATGTGCTTCTCTGTTAATCCAAACAAGAATGTCTGACACATCCTTGTTTTGCAGGCAATATTGGCTCTGAGCTCTCTTACACTGATGTTGGCGTGTTCATCTCTTCCGATGGTGGAAATTCCTGGAGACAGGTATATTTGGCAGAGCAAAGGAAAGCATGGAGCCTTTTGCTGTTCTTCTTCTGAGTCTTCCCTTCCCAGTGGAGTGGAGGACTCATACAGTACCTAATTTGTTTGCAGATCTTCGAGGAGGAATACAATGTGTGGTTTCTGGACTGGGGAGGAGCACTAGTGGCCATGAAACGCACGTCAGTGCCCATCCGGCACATGTGGTAAGGCAACTTGCTACTTTGAGAAGGTTTCCTCATAGGGATAAGCTGACAGTTGTGCTAGTGTCTTTTGCATTACCTACATCATCACATCTACTGGTGTTCTACAAAATGAGCAAATTAGATAATTTTTCTCTGCATTTTACCATCGTTTTGGGTTTGTTGATTAATATAATGATTTTTGTAGCATTTTATGAATATAATAGCTATGTACACAATCATACACATATATGAATTACTCTTTGTACCTTTAATGTACTGTGAGAGTTCAGGTGCAGTTTCTTTCCCATAAACAGTTATATACTGAGTAAGAAGTCAACTCTCGTGCTTTGGGTATTTCTGAGAAGATATGTCTCTCATTTCTGCTTTTTGTTTCCAGAATTCAATATTAAACTGGCAAGACAGATAAAGGAAGGGAGAGGAGAGGGCAGTAGGTGTTGATAAGGACAATAGAGATATGTTGCAAATATCACTGTCTCCTAAAGGATTCCAGTATCAATACTCAGAGATACAGTGGTGGCAACTGAATAGAGTTGGAGGTGAAACAGGGCAAAAGGATTTCTCAGTTGAAGACACTGGTTTGCTATAAATGGTTTCTAACAGTCTAAGCACTAAAGATACTGCTCAAAACTGTCCTATCCTTAGCCTTTGCCCCTCTCACTCCTGCACCAGCTAAGCATTGGAGCATCCGTACTTAGATGCTGGGAAAGATTTGGTCACAGGTTGAGTTTCCATAGCTGCTGAGTGCCCACTTCACCTTTGCAGAGGTTCCTTTCAGATGTTCTCCCTTTCTACTAGGTCGCATGAAATGGTAAGTGCAGTACTGTGGGTGCCCCACACACTCTATTAAATAAGTAGTGTTTTAGAGCTGTTCTCAATAAGCTCCAACAGATTTCTTCCAAAATTGTACCCTTAGGGGCTTTGGAATTTGCTTCATATTGCCTCAGTAGAGACCTGTTTAATGGACAGGAGTGGAATAGATTAAAGGGTACATGTATATCTATTAGTTCTCAGGCTGAGACACTGTAAAATAAGTTTCATCCTGGAGAAAAGAGGGGTGGATAATTGAAAAGCCGAGAGAACTGTAGCTAAGCTAATGAAGCATGCTGTTCCCCAGAAATTGAAATGCTGTTTAGATAGATAAGCATGCAAGCAGAACAGCATACAAATGCACCAGGTGTATGGGAAGATACATATGTTTAAATAAATAGATTTAGGACAGATAAGCTTTTTGTATGCTGTTGTGCTCACAGCTTTCTGTCTTTGGTCTATAGTCAACTTCTTATTCTGGCAGATGTGCATTGTGAGTCAGGTGAAGATGTTCTGCTAGGTGCTGTGAGAGGCAGGTACTTAGGGAATTGTGATTGCAAGCCTTGGCATTCCACACTAGAGACCTGAAGGTGGTGTAACCCATTGTTTGTAATACATATTACACTGGTCTCCTGGTCTTTAGGTGGCAATTCAGACAGTGTGCCTGATGCTACCTACGTGGGAGAATTCAGTTTCCAGCAAGACCCTCTCAGACAAATCTAGGTGCTCAGATGAATCTGCACCCACACACACATGCACCCCAAACTTTCGTCACCTCAAAAATAAGGCAAACTTCTTATTTACCCTCACTTCAAAGTGAGAAGTATTTCCTGCAATTCGAAGAAGTTTGTGCTATGAATGTCTCTTTAGTAATGTCCATGGACAGTAATCTGTCATCCTTCACAGCCCAGGTACCTTGTACTATCAGTGGGAACTTTGTAACGACCCTGCTGGGAGATAATTAAATAATTTTATAGCAAATAAACCTTTGTGCTTTTTTGTTTGTTTGTTCTTCCTTTGCTGGTGTAATTTGGAGCTGAAATTCTTGGCAGAAATTGTGCTGGAGCAGTTGTGTGGAGAGTGTGGGGACAGAGAGGAACTTGGTTCCTTTCAGGACTATTGGTGGGCAGCAGCTCTGGGAGCTGGGATGCTGACAGCCTGCAGGTTGTGCTTCTCTCCCATTGCAGTAACTGATGGGTCTGCAAATCCTCCCCAGGCTTTTTTCTGCACTGCTGTGGGCACAGGCTGTCAGAGTGACATGAAGGCTGGTAGCTCCCTGAGGCCTGGGAAGCCAAGAGCAGATCATGGTCCCTGGGACAGTGAGGCAGATCTTGCAGCCAAGGCCCATTCCATGGCCTCAGCTAGGAACAGGGCAGCCAGGGGCAGCCCCAGTCCTGGGAATCAGCTCACTGAGGACAGGGACAGGCCAGGATGGGACACCAGCCTGAGTGCCAGGCTCATGGCTGGACAGGGCTGTGGCAGAGCTGGAGCCTGGCACACTTTTGGTGTCACTGGGACTCCTGGGCTCTGGATGGGGTGGGGAGAGGCCATAAGGGAGGCTGAGAAGGGACATTAAGGCAGAGACCACCAAAGCCCTGACCCAGTCTGTCTGCTGGTATGGTCAGTTAGACTTTTGAGTCATTCCTTTGCAGTTGTCAGAGGCAGAGAGGTTACTGGAGTGTAGCTGAGAGCAGCTTTGCTAACCCTCTTCATCTAAAAGCCTATTGTACTAACTGATTCAACCAAGACCCTAGCAGCTGGGTTAGCATACATGTGCTGTCTAATAAAAACAGAAAGTAAGGTGCATGGTGGTTGTGGGTAGAGACAGATGGTCAAAAGTCAGTAAATTACCCTGGGGTGTCACTGATGGTGTGAATACTCTCAGCCTCTAAGAAGGGAAACGTTTGAATTTTAACCGGTATAGAACTTTGCTTTACAATTGTAACCACTGGCTGTGGCTCAGGTTGGCCTCCTTCCTTTACCTCTCTGTAAAATGGAGGCCACTTCTGAAATGATAGGCAAAAAGAGTATTAATAGGGCTAGACAGATTGTAGCTAATGCCATATGGTATTGATCCATGCATCAGAACATCTCATGGTACTGTCACCAGTGTCCACGCATACAGGCCAGGACTGCTTATGCTCTGAGTGATGCCTCATGCAAGATGCTATTGCAGAGCCAGAAACAGGTCTTAGCAGTGACCCTTGGTCCCTTGAGATCTGATGCACAGTTAGATCAAGTATATCTGTGTCTTTGTTGGTCGTGTTTATATTTTCTAAGGCTTTGATCTTTCAAATTACACCAAGAGCACGAATTAGCAGGCTGGGAAATGGCAAAGATCAGTCCTGGTCTATAAATCTAGCTTCTGAAGCTTACAGACTTTAGCCAGCATTTAATTGCTGTAGTTGCTCTAGCCTAAGTCTTTTTATGTGTATAAATCTTGTCTACTTCTATCCCAGGATGAGTTTTGATGAGGGAAGATCCTGGAGTAAATACAGTTTCACGTCAACACCTCTTTTTGTGGATGGATCCCTTGTTGACCCTGGCATAGAGACCCAGATAATGACGTAAGTATAGCAGCTCTTAACTTTTTAAATTGTGTTTCATGAAGGCATAGTTCTGTTTTGTGGTTTTTGCTGATGGTGACAGACCCAGACAGAGTGTCCATGCATCATGTGGCACAGAGATAATAGAACCAAGCTCTTCCCAGTAATGGCAGAGGAGAGATGGTCCCAAGCTGTAGCTTGGGAGTTTAAATGCAACAGTAAGTAAATCTGCTTCTCTGGAGAATGGTGTAGCCCTGGACAGGTTACAGAGAAGTTATGGTATTGCCTTCCCTGGAAGTTTTCAAGCCTTGGCCAGATGACAGAAAATCTACCCTAATCTGTAGTTGGTGACAGTTTGTCTTGTAGTAATAGCTTGGACTAGTGACATCCAGACGTGCCCTCTCAGAAATATTGCTGAGATTGTGTTCCTTGGATCTGATGTCCCAGGCACTGCAGTGCTTTTCAGAGGCCAGAGATCCACATGCTTGCACCTAATAACAGTTCTGTGCTTGTTCCAGCTGTGCTGATATGAGTAATGCCAAACTTCATTGCTTGCTATCTGCATTGTGGGCTGTACATCTGGTTTTAGGTCAAACTAAAGATTTTCTCAGTGTAGAAATGCAAAGCTGAGCTCAGAATAACCTTCTTGGTCTGGGATGTTGTATGCTACAATTCACCCATACCATAGAAGGAGAAGTCTGGGCTTGCATTGGAGGTGCTTGGACTTTCCTCCTCCCAAGAGTGTTTCTCCCACTTCTGGGTAAGGCTGGTGGAAGTGGTGGAGTTGGCCAAAGAACAGTCCAGGATCTGAGTTTAACAACCAGGGAGGGAGAGAACATTTTAAGTTCAAAAGCATATTCAAAGAGTCATCTGACCACTTGCACAAAGGAGATCAGAGCACTCTGCTCTGGGATTCTGAACAAAGCAAGGACTAGATGGACTGCCTTTGTTGCTTGCAGAGGTGTCTCCTTACTTGTATTTTCTTTGAGATAGCTGAAACAGCTTTCTGAAAAGGATCAGAAGGCAAAGTAGGTATGATGCCTTAGACTGAGGCACACGTGAAGCATATCTGCAGTGGCACAAAGGAGTGCCTTTGGTTAATCACATCAGACACTGCTGCAGCACTCCAACTGAGCAGCAGGTGATATACTGTACATTTCACCTTGCAGTCAGTTTGCTTTTCCTGCTTTCTGCACCTGCACCTAAAGCTCCTGCAGATTTTCACAACTTGCTAGAGAAAAGAGATTCAGGCCCAGTATATTTTCTTCTAGGGTTCAATCCATCTGCCTGTTTTTGTGGCAGAAGTGTGTAAGTGGATGTCATTGCTGGTGTCACAGGTTGTGACAGACTGAGAGTAGACAAGATTTGCCTGTCATCAGTTTCTGAGGAAGCTTGGATCAGATAACCATTGTGAGTCTTGGGCATGTCTAATAATGGTTTGAATTGATTCCAGCTGGGTTGCATGATTTGTGTTGGTTTGACTTTCAAAAACCAGACCTACATCAGCCTTTCACAAACAGAAGCCTGTATGTGTTGAGAAGCAGCCTGTACTTGCAGTTTTGCTCACCTCAGCTGCAAGAAAGGGACTAGGGGAAAATCCTATTCTGGCAAAAGGTTCTTTACCATTTATGCCACGATAGAAGTGTGTTGGTGCTGTAGTCTTGGGAGGATCAGGAAGATGTAGCCAACTCCTGTAGTGCTCATCTATATCTTCTATGTTAAGTGTCCTAGAAAGGACAAGCTAAGTAGCTATGGTTATCCCCTATGCCTATAAAGCATAGGAGCAACACTTTCAAGTTTGTTTCCCTAACAGTGCTGAGGTAGAACAAGGGAGATCCTGTGTCTGTATCACAGACAGCTGTTGAGATTTTGTCCAAGCAGAGGTGCTATCAATTCTGATAGGGCCCCTAGTTTTCCTTTATTCCAAAACTATGCCTTGACTTTGGCTTTTTTTTTTTTTTAATAAAGGGAATTACTTGTTTGTGTAGAAAAATATCTTGCATCTGCTGCCTTGCTATCTGCAAATATTGCCCCTATTTTTGTAAAGAGCAAAACACAGCAGCATCTGATATACCTGTGAGCTTTTTCACAACACTGCTGTGAGCATCCTGTTGGGGAAATATATGCCAATCCTCAGCTAAAGATTAACCTGCATTCTGTTCACTCTGAGCATTTTTCTCCAAATGGCAGTGATAATGTGTCACTTTCTATGTTGGTTAACATGATGTTTTCCTGTGAATTTTTTTGTGCAGTGCGCAATGTGGATCTCTTTCCAACCACACACACGTGCAGACAGACACACACACACGTGCAGAGGGACAGACCTGAACTCAAATAAATCTGCACATCAGCACTTTCCTTGAAATCAATGGAGCTAATCAGTTTCAACTAGCTGTGGATTTAGCCCATTTAGTTTATAAATCAATGCAGTTTTCTTTTGAGATGAAAGATGCATTTTAAATCTAAGGTTATTGTTACTTCTGTCTCTGTAGTCATCTGGTGGAGAATGTAGGGACGTGAGTTATCTTCCTGAATATTGTGTATCATCTTTGTTGAGAGCCAACTCCCTTTTAAAATCTTTGCAGGCTTATTATTATTATTATTATTATTGTTTTTATTATTACTGTCATCATTACCAATTTTAAAAACTATTCTTAATAGTCTGTAAAAGCCATACAAAGAAATTTCACATTAGACTTGCCATAAATGTTTAGAGAAATTCCTTTCCACAGCATTAAAGGAACTGAGGAGGAAAGAGCCCATTTATAAAGTACGTATGCAAACCATTTCTATGCAGATGACTTAGGCACTTCTCACAATAAGTATTTCAGTGAACTAATCTACCAGGGCAGTGCAGGATCATGCTGAACTTGTGGAAGCTTTGTCTGAGAAGAAACCAATGCCTTTCTATTGCTACTGGCCATCCTCTGAACCAAGATAACAGGTGGTGGTTGGAGGTGCATGGAATTTGTGTTCGTAGGTAGAAATCCCAATGACTTCAAGAAGCTGATGAGAGGAGCACAGTGGTTTGGGTTTAACATCCCCCAGCTGGTGATGGAGTCAGTGAGAGCTCAGAGTAGAAGCACAGGGCTGAGGCAGAGAGGCTAATACTGTGCTCATGTTTGTGTATCACCAGGCTGGGCAGGTTAGTGGCATTTCAAGACTCGTCTTTTATCCTGGAAAATGCAAAATATTTCATCTAGTGGTCTCAGCTGATTTGCCTCAAAGTGGTCTGTGTTCAACTACTTCCAGAAAATAATATTCTAAGGGGAGTGTGTATTAAATAGTAATTGTGCTCCAACTATTATTAACATATTACATTATTAACAACATTAACATAATACAATCTTATTAAAATCAGTATATCAACAGAATGGCTACTGTTCCTAACCTTCATTTTGTGTCACATCCTTGGAGGTGCTCTCTGGTCTGTGGGAAGTAGTTGTAGCACAGAATTTCATACCACTTCACAGCTGTTATGTGAGTAGTAGCAGTGTCTGTATTGTACAAGCATCCTAGTGTTTTTGGGTCTTTTGTGCTGTGTGTACATGTCCTAAAACAGACCTAAAAACTTATCAATATGGTAAAATCTGTAGATTTGCACGTAGGTGCATTATATGGTTCTGAGTTATCTTAGTGTACTTTGAATTTGGAGCTGCTTTTAGTGAGGAACTGGACACATGGCAGAGGTCTGTTCCAACCTGAATTATTCTATGATTTTGGTTATGTCATGCTGCTATAAGTGGGAAAGAATGAAGTATTTCTGTACAAGCATAGCTGAGTGGGCTCTGCTAAGAATAGTTTTGTTTTAGCATAGGGAAATACAAAGAGACTGTGCAGGTGGTCTGACTTGGAGCTACTGTCTAACCAAGGTGAATCCACTCATTCCTGGCTGATCCATCCACTGCTGCAGTTCCTTTTGCTATTGTTTTGACACTCATTTCATGTGACAAGATGGTTGGTTCAGGTCCCGTTGTGTCACAGCACTTCGAGAGGTGTACATTGCAGTGTTTGGTGTAGGTGTGAGAAAAGCAGCTGTAGAAAACTAGAAGTCTTTTAGAGGAACAACTCAAATGTCTAAGGGTGATGAGTTTGGCGCTTTCTTAGGCGACCCAATGAGAATCTTGAAAACACTAGTCTTTGAGGACAAGTTGTCTAACTTCTATTCTGTAGCTCTCATTGGTGACTAGTATATCTTTTAATGATTTCATTTCCTAATGGGTCAGAACTAACACTTCTGTGCTGATCAGCCATAGGCATAGCATGTTACTTTTCTGAGGTTGTCCACCAGAAGAAAGGAATCAGGTTGTATTCCCCTTCTAGTAGATTGTGATGTATCCAAACAGAAGCAGTATTTCCTTGAAAGAATTGCTAGTCTGTACCACTTAAATCATAGAAAAGATGTTTTTGTGGGTCCAGAGAAGGGCTTTATGTTGTTTCATCTCTGACTCAGAATTATTACTACTGCCACTTTGTCTCCAATGTTAAGCATCTCTCCAAACCTACACTGAGAGAAATAACCTTTTTGCTTCACAGCTCTGCAGAGCTCTGCTATCATTTTAGTAGACTAATTATATGTGTGTGTATGTGGACACTCATTTATAGATGGGGATCATTAAATTTGTGCTGATAAATATATATTTACGTAGACACACCCGCATGTGTGTATATATAGATGTGTTTCTCTTAATGATCCATATATATCTGTGTATGCATCATTGAGCATTAACATTTCCAGTGAGAGGATTTAATACAAGTTGGTCTGCCAAGATTGCTTTGACTGCTGCTCTTGGCTCTGTGTACGTTAGAAAATGCTCCTGGTTGTAAATGAATAGGTTGTGAGCCCTGGACCTTTCTAACACCTTCTTGTTTACATGGCTGTGCAGCTTTACCAGAGATGAAGCAGGAGCATATTTTTTTCCAGGAGACCTATAAAATTACTGGCAAGTCATCACTGGGTGGCAGAAGAGTGGGGCAGAATGAATAAGTAATTGAGAAATGTTGGAAAAGGTGAGATGGATGCCAGAAGAAGTTTGAAGTGGGATAGAGAGCATTAAGAGCACAGGTCATACAGAGTCAGACCAGAGATCCCTCTAGCTCAGTTCCATGCTGCAACAGTGGCAAATAGAAGATGATAAATATATATTGAAAAATATGTATGATTCCCTTGTACACTTTTGCCATAGAGGTTTGCAACTCAGGGACTTTCTTGGCCAAACGTAGTATTCCTTGTATTTATAAGACATTTGTGATTTTTTTTTTCCTATTTTTGAGATTTATCCCCATAAATCCCTTAAAAAAATTAGCAGTCACATTATCATGTGGCTAGAAGTTCCACGAGTTAATTCATCTTTTGAAGAACTGACTGAGCTGTAGAAGATATCAGCAAAGTATGTACAGGTATGAACGCAGGATGAACTCAGCAGAGATTCAGCAGATTGAGTGAGGGGGGCAACAGTTCCCAGGTCCAAGTTCCCTCTGAGTTCAAAATTACATGGAAGTCAAGAGTCATTCTCCTGTCACTTCCTGATAACGTGATTATCATCTTTCCTCTTTGAGCAAGACAACATTCACTGCCTTCTGCTCAAGTCTTGCTGGTACATTTAAAAGCTGATACAGGAAAGAAAATTACAAGCTGACACAAAGTGCTTGAAAGATTGTGCCCTTTGCTTAGGGGTAGGGAGCTGTGGATCTGCTGCTTCTGAGTGATTATACTGAGAAAAGTATGACAAAACCAGACAGATTATATAAAATAGTGTCTTTGCTGACATGTGGTCAGACTTTCTCCCTGCTAGGTCAGCTTTTGCCCTCCTTAGTTGGCACTCCTGCTAGTAATCATAGCAAACAAGAGGTGAGTGGATGACATAAACACCAAGAGATTGTTTTTCCTAGGAAGAATTCAGGTTCTTGTCCAACATGCATAGAGACACAGACACTGTGTCCAATTCCTGTGGCTCAGCATAGTCCTTCAAGCTCTCCTATCATCAATCTGGTCTCTTTTCATTTCATTCTGGTTGAGAAAAAAGGAAGAAGCTGTCTGAAAAGGACATACATTCTCTGCGATTTCTCCTGCTGAGCTCAATAGAGGATTTGGTGAGGAGGGACTCTGGAGGAAAGATTTCACCAGAGGTCTGTAGAAAGATGAATCCAACTTGCAGCTTCCAGTGCAGAAAACAACAGAAGAGATCACGTACAGGGGCTATTGAGGTGAAGGATTCTGAACTCTGTTATTATTGTGGTTTTATCTCACATTTCAGTTTTCCTTTCTTTTTAAGTTTATTGCAATATCTGTTTGTGGTGCAACCAGCTTTATTATTTTGCTGTGGATTTTACTGCAAGGCTTTGATATGCCCTTGTGAGTTCGTTGCATTGTCCTCACTAACAGGGCTGTGGAAACTGCAGTGCTTAAACCTACATAAGGATTCTTCAGAATAGGATCCATGAAATGAAAACGAATCTGTGGAAATAATGACTGCAAACAGAGAGAAAAGTCAAATTTAGAACTTGATCTGAGAACAAAAATTACCAATATAATTAGTAATTTAGGAAACTAAGATGATTAAGAGGACATTGGCATTTACTATAGTGAGCTGCATTTCTGTATCATCTGAGCTAATTTCTAAACCTTCTGGAAGTAATGAATAGCTGGGACTTTGCGAGGAAATGATCAATCTGCTAATGCCATCAAGTGACTTTACAATGGACAAGAAAATGTGTGTTATAGGAATTCCCATTTTATCCCAGCAGATGATCAGTTTATGCCCTGGAGTAAGACAGTTGATTAGCCGTATCATTATCTTCATTTGCAAGACTTAAAAACATTATTAACGATCCCAGATTAATCTATGTCACTTCCTCCTCCCATCTCCCTCCCTGCCAGAGGTATACTCTGTTCCTTAGCCTTTGGATTGCTGCATGAAATCATCTAAACAGCCCACAGAGGCACAATATTGATTGTGCTGCTGATATTTGCAGTATGAGCTGAGGTCTTTCTGTGGCACCTGAGTAGACGAATCAGGTGATGAGAACATCTGCTTAGAGTAATCTTTCTCAGACAGCGTCATGTGATTTATTATGCCTTAGGAAGAGGATGTCTTTGACCTGAGATCAGTTCCCAGGACTTGTGCCATGTGCTCAGAAGATTCCTGTCAGAAGCCGTAACACGTGGAGAAGTCATTGGGCATACGTTGTCTGTCTTTGGATTTCTGAGGCAAACATTGCTCTCATTGGAGTCAAGTGCTCTTTATGGACAGCAGGTCAAATACTATGCTAAAGAAATTAACTTCATTAGTTACATTCCACAGGTAGGAAAATTAAGGCAGAACAAGAGACATGTCCATGATCAGTAGCTCAGCAGCCTGTCTTGAGGAGGGATTTGCATTAAATCTTGAGTGCCCCACTGTGTGGGCTTCTCCCATTGCTTAGGGGGAAGGAGATGCTGAGTTGTGTCTGTTATGCTCAGACAGGGTGGACAGAAAGGTAAGCATGTGCAGGGAGAACTGGAAAAAGGTGTACTGACTGGAGGCTTTTATTCACTAAAGTGAATTAAAAACCACACCTTTACAGAAGGAGCCAGAATGAACAGCAGGGTGATAAATGATTTCTTCTCCCTAAGTAAAAGGACAAGGTTTGCCTGATGATAATACAATCCAGATATTCTCCTCTAGAGGCTAACGTGTTTTGTTGCTTGTGCCTTTAAATAGAGACAAATGGATTATAGGTCCTGAAAGGAGCTCTGCTGGGCTAATACAAAACACTCAGGCCTGGTATGGGATGCACAGGCAGGAGTAGGGTGCTGTGTAGACATATGTTTCTCAGTCTTTCACCTTCCATTAGAGCAACCCATGAAATATTCTAGTTCCCTGATCCCACCAGCCCTTGGGGGACTGAGAAACCGTATGGTCTCAGCATCTTTTCAGCTAAGCATGGCCTGATCCTACCCAAGGCAGAGAAAGCACACCAGTATGACAAAAGACCAGTAGCTTTTCTGGGACCTTGAAAGGTCCAGCACTGTTTGGTTGCAGAGTTCACTCACTCATTTTTTCATCATTGGGCTGCAGTGAGTGGGTGGGAGCAGCTGTCCAGAGAAGCCATGTTATAGTTTGAGGCATCTCACACAGTTCAGGTAGTGCTACAAGCCATTATTCCCAAGAGAGGTTGTCCTCATATGATCGTTGTACAGTTTCCTTGTTTTGTGATCCTTTTGTTTCAGACCAGTGACAATTCCCCCACTGTAACTGCTCAGCCACCTTGTTACAGGGTTGCTTTACTCAGACAGGTACAGATCTCATCCCCTCTTCTAAGCCACCTTCTCCCTGATACCTTCTGCCAGGCAAAGCCTGTCATGCTGCTCCAGCACAAAATGTCACGTGTGTTTGGAGTTTACTTCTTCTGAGTGATGGCTTCCACATCTGTGTTGAACATCTCTGGTTGGAAATCCACTGATTCATAGAATGAAGGCTAAGTGTTCTGGTTATCCAGGCTGTGGCAAAGGGGCAGAACCTCCCTGTGCTGAGATCACAGACCCATTAGTGGAGGAAACAGATTGTTGATACCTGCCAGTAACTTTTCTAGAAGAGAGAGGCAGCATCTTCAGGTTTCAAAGTTGTCAGGAATTGGTTGACTTTCATGAGGGCTTCGAAGAAGAGAGAGAACACTTCTGAAAAACAACATTAAAAATTAACGTGCTTTCCCATCCCCCTTCCCAGGTGTCTCACACTCTCTTTCATGTTGCTGGGATTTCTTTTGAAGCAATTGTCATGTAAAGTGGTTTGGGAACATTGGCAATAAATTTTTTAGAGACTGGATTTCAAAAGGTCTGGTTTGTCATTCAGAAAGTTCTTATTTTGATAAGACTTCGTATTTAACAGAAAAAAACCCCAAAACCAAACCACCAAATAGCAAACAAAGCTAAAAAAAATACCCCACCAAAAAAATCCCCTGTTTTCCCCATTGCCTTGTGTAGTATTTTTGCAGCTAATGGAGAAATCAAGCCCAAGCTGTAGGGATGCTTTGTAATTATATGTTCTGCAGATTACTTGCTAATTGTGCTTGGCATTACTTGCTAACTAAAAGATCTTGCTGCACCATGTCACCTACAGTGGTTTTCCTCTACTGATGGCACTTCAAAGGAAGTGTCCATTGAACTAATGAATAATCCCAGGATTCTCTTCAGAGGGAGAAAGGTCTGCCGTGATTGTACTGCAGCGTTTTAGTTGCAAGGTTTTGTTTTTCATCTGCGTTCACAGAAACTCTTCCCCTGGTCCATTTCCTCTCTCTCTCTCCTGACCTAGAATCTGTCAGGGGTATAGGTTTCCATGACCAGTTCAATATGGATTGCTACTCAGTGAATTTGGCCAACGCTTTGAATTTCTTTTCTACGGAAAATCTCCATGTCATGACACTCAGTTCCACTTGGAACTGGAAGTAAACCCCTTCTTTCAGATCTCATTTGCATGAGAAATTCTGTGAAATTCTCATTTCACCCTTACCCTTGAGAAACAGAATATGGACCAAGATTTTATTGAACAAATTTGCCATCATGCAAAGTGCTGTCTGTTGTTGGTATATATTGTTAGGTTCTCTGCTGTTGTTTTATCTCCCTCTGAATAGTAGCAGTAGAACAAGGCCTTATATCTGAAATGGTCTCTGGAAATTACACTAATTTGCACCAGCTGAAAATCTGGATCTGAATGAATGGCTTATTGTATGAGGAAGAAAATGCATCTCTTCTTTCTAGAAAAAAAAGCAATTTTCTTACTCTCTATCCACAGATGGAAATACAGCAGCCCTGAATCATCACCCAGTTGCCCTCAGGCTACTGTTCCTAGTTAACAGGTCAGCCAAAAACAACTGAATTAAAAGCCCCAAAGTGGCTCTTAAAGACCATATTTATTGTTTAGGAAAAAATTAGACTGTTTTCTGTTGGCAACTGCCTGCCCTTCCAGTGTCATCTTTCATCTTTTATGTTTCCTTCCTTTCCAGTCTCTTGCTCCCTGCATCATCTTGCCAGTCATGACACAGTATAACTCTCTCTCTCCCTTTTCCACTCTCCCTAATTGCTGATCTGTGTCTCTTTCAATTAGGTTGTACTTTCTTTTCTCGGTCCCTTTTCATCCAATTCCCATGTAACTAGTGACCTCCTCTAATGCTAATTCCATCTAAGCCTTAATAAAAAACAATTGAGAGGTTACACAGCCCATTTGCTTTTCTCTAAAGTCGTGATTTATATGTATTTCATGGAGAAATAACTCATACTTCACTACCCATTCATAAAACCTAACCCCACCAGCACCATTTGCAACTATTCCATTGCTGCTTTCATTTTTGGCCTCCCACATAGGACCTAGTCATGCATATTGCTACTTTCTTACACAGAGATGGCTTCAGATCCAGATTTCATAGCAGACCCTCTTTTTTTTAGCAGTGTCAGCACTTTGTTTTATTGTCTCAAAAGCTATAAATGCCAACAAGTCATGGAGGTGCATTTAGGTACGAAGTCCTTCTGTAAGCATGTGCACTGAACCAAGACCTCTAGAACAGGCTTACCATTTCACCGGGTAGTGTAGGACTGGGGTAGCCTGGCTAGTAGGGAGAAAAATCCAAGACAATTGTGGAAGTGAGAGAACCTTGTAAAGGGACAAAGACAGTTCTCAGCTAGAGCTAATAAGTTGGGCTGGATCTTGACTCACTCTGCTAGGCAGCCTCATCACCTCTGCTCTACGTTACCCAGCAGTCTGGATTAGATGAAATGACAATAACAAGTTTGTGTTGCCTCCATATATTCATGTCATGATGACTCTGAGCTAATCAGTTTTGGAACATGGGGCACTGAAGTATAAAATATGATAACCAACAGCAAATTGCAACTTGGATCCATCTAGACTTCTTAATTCTATCTCAGTGCTGGTTGTATTAGTGTCAGAATAGTCCTGGCAGAAGAACTTTATTCTCCAAGCTTGCCAAGAGCTTGCCAAGACATGCACAGGCTTTACCTGACAACTGCTCAGGTCCACATCTATGCAGCCTGCTCAAAAGTTAAATGGTGTCAGAGTTCGTGGGAGCAGCCTAGCCAAATTTCAGTAGCTCTGATCCTTGACTTTTGCACTGATGAGCGCAAGCAGATCTTGCATGGACCTTCCCTGCGTGACTATGAGTCAGTCCATCTGATACCTGTCCAAGCTGCTTGTAGAGAGGAACTCTCTATTCTGTGCTATGCCACTATGTTGAGAGTGGCATTGACCAAGCTCTGCTGATGAAACCACATTGGTGTTATTGGCTGGGAAAGGAGATTCACCTGTGATACCTGATTAGGTGTTAAAACTGCAGCAGTGGCAACGTGTGCTTCACTTTGCTGGACATCAAAGAATGACCATCTTCAGTTGTGACAGATTAGCTGTTCAGTGCTCCTGTTCAGTGCCCAGTTCTGGGTATCCCCCTGCCTTTGGTGAAAGAACTGCATATTCAACTCTATGCTCTCTGGGGGACTAGAAAAAAACACTTGTTTCCCTGCCAGGAGGTGGTTCTTCCAGTTTATGCTTCATACCACTTCTTGGGTTTGTCCATTGAAGTAACCTCCTGTTAGAGGTGTAGATATAAAGAAAGGGAGATTTTAACTGAAATCAGGTGGCAAGCTTTCTTGACTTTCTCCTCCTCTACATTCCCACAACAAAACACAGATTCAGGTCAGCTGAAGCATTTCCTAATTTGGGAGATTTCACTGCTGGGGATTTTTTTGCTTGCTAAGACACCTCCTCTGTGAGTGTTTTTCCTTTACAATAGAAAGGATGGGGGGGGGGGGAAAAAAAGCAAGGTTGGTTTCAGGCCTCCTTCCTAAATGAAATAGTCTATTTGTGATGACACTACAATTAGCTTTTCTTTCAGTAGTATCAATTAAAGTATATATTTGGCTCTCTTTCTTCTAATTTTCTGTTGATCCATCTATCTGCTTGTGTAGCCCATCTCAAAAAGTGTTATTAAATATATTTATTGCTTTTATCTTATTTTTAGATATTTAAAATGCTTTAAACTTAAAAGTCTATTCTGTAGGCGCTAATCTCATTAAAATCTGACTTTAGAGGCTGCCAGGGTACTTTATGAGAAGCAAAATGAGGTACCTTTAATCTCTCTCACCTTGTTGATGTCCAGTGAAGGACAAATGCTTCAGAAATGAAGGTACGTTTGATATTTCGTGTAGTGAAGATGATCCTGCCATATTCTTCTTTCCTTTGTATCTTCAGTTATTTGTCTCACTGATTGGGCACAGCTGATGACCTGATCATTATCTCCCATTGAACACAAAGGAGCTAAACTGACTAGTGAGATTTTCTCCATCTGTATCCAGCCCAGCCAAGTACACACAGTGTCAATGCATGCTTGCTCCATATAATATCCTGCCTGTTTACTTCAGAAATGGTAGTAGACTTGTTTTAGGCCAAAGAAGACATTTCCATTTCCATGCTTGTGCAACTTGTCTGAAACTACTAACAGAGGCAGATCCGGATGCATACAGGTGATGCCTTTCCTGGGTGCAATATGGGAGCTGTTACTTGACATCTATTTCTCATACCTGAGGCAGAAATGGAAGTTGAATCTATGGACCAGAGGTGGATGAGTTGTTATCTTGTGAGCCTCCATTCTGTTGACCCATCAGGAACAAGCAGTACTGAATTACATCAAAAGCACAGCTATCAACAATACGTAGAATGATAAGGCAAAGGCAACACAACCTGAAAGAGACACTGTATAAACATAAAAAGTCTTTTAGATAGGTTCTGTACAAGGTTATCCAGTCAGTACATATTGCATTTGTAAGTTATTGTGTATTTAAAAAATTAATGAAAGATATAATTATAGCAGTATTACCAATGACCTTTTCCAAAATGACTCTGTCGTGATTCTGTAGGCATTTCAGAATTGTGTTCCAGGTTCCTCATAATTTTTCTGAAAATTAATGACATTCAGCCCTGGCCATAAAAGCCTTACCTTGTTTGTCCAAAGAAAGAATTGAGAAGCATTTTCTGGTTTCTTAGCAGTGGTTTCACTGTGAGTTATGCATAGAGCCAGCTGAGAAGCTGCTTGTTAGCTAAGATTTTATGTGGAGTTTTAACTGCTTACTCTGAGGGACAGAACAAAATTTATCATGACTAAAGCCTGTAAATTACCATTCTATGGCTTAGGTTGGAGAACCTTTGTTAAATTGAGTTTTGTCAGAAATCTGACTCTGTCTAAATGCCATCTGGGCTCTTGTATTACCTCAAGGACTTCCAGATCAGACTGCTTGGATGGAAAAAATTAAAACATACTTTTTATGTTAGCTTCCCAGAATTGGACCTTGAAAACCCAGCTCTCTTCTTTTGTCTTCTATCCTTGCAAAAAGCAATGAAGAGCTTTTAGTTAGACCATGGTAGACAAAGTTATTCAGAAAAAATTCATGGTACTTTATGTCCCCTTTCCCCTTGTATTATCATGATAGTTTAGCTGTATTTATTTAAAAAAAAAATCATCAATCTCCCTAATTTTACGATCAAAGTAAATGAGAAAAAAAGGCATGTGGGGATTGGGTAAGATAAATGAGATGGTATCTTCAAAGCAGCATAAAGACTCACCAGTTGTGTAGGGAAAAATAAACTCTCACCATTCTCTTTTTCCATCTCTTCCCTTAGGACTTGTTTTGTCCAGCTACACTGAATAGAGGAATCCAGATGCACATACTGGAGCACTTACTGCTAAACACTTACTGAAAGCCAAACACTAGCAGTTTTAAAATGCTGCAGCTCTTTGCTGTATGCCCAACTCTTTCTTTCGGGCCTGAGCACCCCAAAACACATGTGGTGGGGACAGGTCATGTGCATATGCCTTCATCACTATGGAAAAATATCCAGTGATACAGTTCACAAAACTGATGAAAGCAGGATTCTGCTGCAATACCTGATTTTGCTCAGTCAGGCTTTCTTCCCTGTGGTGGTTTGTGTAGCCCATTTTTAGCTCCGTAAAAGGTGTTTTCATCACTTCCCAAGGAAAGCTGTTTGAGAGTCCAGTGGAGTCCCGCAGATAACATAGCACTCTCTTCCACTCCTTATGTTTCCTTACTCTTATAGAAGTTTCAAATGCACCACAGAGTCATCTTGAAATGTAATATAACCTTTATCATGTTGACTGATTGTTCAAAAAGTGCTGTAGGTGTCCAAGTTGCATTTATTATTGGTGAGCAGTGCCCACAGAGTGTAGCTGTCTCTGCGTATGAGCACCTCTTATCTCTGAAGGCTGCACTGCAATGGTTGATCAGGCTTAAGAAGCTTTTTATTGGTAAGGGGGAGGGAAGTTGCTACTTTAGGAATCAGATGACCCAGAACCATCTCTGCTGCACAGAGGAAAGCATCCTTCTCTGTTCACACTCTAATTACATTTAGTGTAGTATTGTTTCCAACTAAATTATGGCAATTATATACAAAGATCTTCTTTGAAATCATTTAATTAAAGAGCAGCTAATGCTCTGTGCTCTTGGAACGCTAATATATTGCCTTTCTCTCATGAAACTTTGTTTTTTCCATTAATTATCATTATCATGGAAGAATTTCAATGACAGAGGGTTTCTAAAACTTATTTAAATAGATTGTAAAAGCAAGTGGTTCTGGTGATTTTTATAAAGCACAAAGAAGCCTTTTACTCCCTTGCTGGGCAGTTAGCAAAGGGTCAGTCTGAGGAACAACATATTCTTTGAAATTCGTTGGCTGCTGAAGGTTAGATTTCTCCAATTCTCTTATCTTCTGGGCTTAAGCAGGTAGTTGGTTTTGATTATATTCTCTCTTCCTCTTGCTATATTTTCTGTGTAGTAAACACACAGGTCAAATCCTGAACTGGTGTAAATCTACTGGGATAAACCATTTCTGCCTGCTGAGTCGCTGCTTCGCAGGAATAACGTTTCAGTCGTGCATCCCATCCAGGACAAACAAGATTCATGGGAGAGCTCCCCAGCTGTGCAACAGTACTGCACACTCTGGAGCTGGAAGCAGTTGTGGCATAAGAGCTGATGGGATTTACCCAGTATCAAGGGAAAGTGAGGAGAGAAGCTAGAGTTAGAACATGTACTTGAATACAGTTTCAGAGGCCGCCTGCATCCTCCCACTGTGCTATTCCGTTTGTTCCTTCTCCCTCCTTCTCTCCATAAGTACCCTGGTACTCCATGTTCCTATGATTTCTGTGGGTTGACCTTGGTCCAGGATAAGCCTTCTGTGCTGAGGAACAGGAACTGCAGTTTCTTCTGTAGCTTTACCTGGAGGCAGTGGTGTTTCTTACCACTAATACTCCACAATTAGGACTATATGAAGAGGTATTCTGAGGAGTCAGCAATGATCTACCTAATAAATCCATTACACCACACAAATCCTTCTTCACCTACTCATTTATAACCTGTGTATGCCTTTATCACAGGTTCTTCTTTTATTGTATCCTCTCCCTGTCCCATCAGCTTCTTGGAACTTGGATATAGAAGAGTGCCAACAGCAAACTCGCAAACCCAGCTCTCAGATCTTCTCCACTCTTCTTTCTTTCCCTGATAACCATGAGCTTAGACAAATTTAAATGGGAGGACACGACTGATTCCTGGTTGGTCTCTGTTTCATGAATTTTGATGCAGGCTGCAGGCTACAGTCTACAGGAGGAGTCATTTGGGCAGTGAGGATAGAGCAAAGCCAACAACTCGGTGTGATTACAGTGTAAATTGAGATGAACTGAAGAAGGGCTGCACACTGGCAACACAACAGAATCTGGATTGCAGTCAGGACTGGGAAACTCAATAGAAATTTTCTCTTTTGTTTCTCTTTTGCTTTCATAGGGAAATTTGTAAATCATCTGTCTCTCTCCCTTTTTCTTTTTTAGTCTGGAATAATTAAAACAACAAAAACTTTAATCTCATAAGTGGCTCGGGTAAAAATGTAGGTTAGTGAAAGATTTGATATAATAAAAAAACACATTCTTTCTCTGCCTTTGAATCTCAGTAAGAGTAATACAGTGACATTTTATGAGTGTGAGAAAAGACTTGGCTTTCAGTTTATAAAGAATTTTTAAACTTTGGAAGTTGTATTTTACATGGGGTTTTATGTTCTTTTATATCTTTGAGATAGCCAAGAAATTTACATGTTATAATGACAAATCAATTTGATATTTGTTGTTGATGTGAACTGAGATGTTTCTCCTGCCAAAGAGAAGCTGTAGTTTTGTTCATGGCTTTTAAAGTCTGACCACTCATCCTAATTTCCTTCTATTGCACACCTCTTTGGAAATCCAGCTGCAGTTGGTTGAAAAGCTGCTCCTTACTGAGGAAATCACAGCTGGCAAAGGGAATAGGAAGCTTTACTTGATCAAAAACTGAGTGTTCTGCAGCACTCATGCAATGTTTCTGAATGGATGGAGTCTTTTTTCTGTGTACTTGGTGTTATTTATTAATTGAACCATGTTTTTTGCTATGTTTTTCTTTTCTTTGGTGAAAGTGGGAGCTTCCAACATATAGACTCCATTAGTATTTGTGGTGACAGTACTTTGTTGATGTATGCCACTCGTGCTTATTGTTGCTTTGATCCTTCCCTTCCAGACCCTTAGTCAGGCACATAGTTTTCTGTGCATGTGAAGGAGTGACGTATAGTTAAAATGGCATTTAGGGACATCTAAATGTGTTCAACAACCATGTCTGCTGCTGGCATTCTGGTCCAATCTTGTGCAGAAGCCTCTGGTGCTATTTGATTTTCTATCATCTTTCATTATCTCATTTGCAGTGCCTTAAGTTGCATTAAGTTGCAGTCTGCATCCTTCCACTATCTTTCGAGTGCTGACTCTTCAGCTCCAACTGCCCCTGCATACTGCCTTACTCAATGTGAGCCTTGAGCTGCCCTGGAATCATGTGGGAAAATGTGTTATTTTCATCCTGAAAATCAAATTATTACTTAGCTAGATGAACCATGGAGTGTGATCAGTGACTCCTGCTGATGACTGACCTACTCTAAAGAATTAAGAAGAAACCCTACGGATAATGTTACAGTGGTGATTGTTCATAATTCCACTCATGCTAGCTGCAGTCAGCGTTCACTAGGTGGAAGGGGCACTGCCCACTTTGCAGGTTGCTTGCTTACAGCAATATGTTATTTGAGGTGTTTGTTTAACAGTTCAATAAGTACTAAGTTTGTGCAACATAAAAGTTAAGTAAAGAGACATCTAAGAAAGGCTTGATTTTGAGTCAACCAAACCCATACATTTATCCAAGTAGTTCCTTTGACATTAGACACATTACCTTCCAGTCTGGTTGTTTATTGTTCTTGAGCAATACCTATCTGTCTGTGTTAGACTCAGGGCCTGTTGTGCTAAGTACTAGAGGCACAGGAGACTTTCCAACATAGGCTATACAAGAGGTCAGGCAAAGAAAGGCTAAACAATTCTAGAAGGTTATAGGAACAGGAAAATGTTATTCATGACCAAATAACATTTTCTGGTATCAAGCTCCAAGATTGTATTGATTTCTACCACTGAGATTCATGAGAAATAATCTGCTTAGTGGAAGCATATCTCTGGCTGACTGTTTCTTTCTTTTTTTCTCTCCCATGCTCAGAGTTTTTGGACACTTCAGTCTCCGTTCCGAATGGCAGCTGGTCAAGGTGGACTACAAGTCTGTCTTCAGCCGAAGGTGTAACAAAGATGACTACCAAACCTGGCATCTGCACAATCAGGTATTCCCACTGTATAGGGAGGGGATTCCTTTTCCCGTACTGTGTGTGCCAGGTAGGATTGTACATGGGTTTTTTTCAGCAGAGCACACAGATGTTTTGCATCCATCAAGTCACAGTTCTAGTTGGTTGATGCTTTGCTTCTCTTGAAGCATGTGCATGAATAAACACGGGGCCAGTCTTCTGCAGGCAAGTTAGGGAAATTGTTAACTTCTCTTTGTATGAAAATATGGCATTGCACCAGCTGGATCTTTTTTACCATCAGTGCTCAGGGCAATGTAAAACCTCACCTTGTGATTGAATTGTAGGAGACATTGAACTCTTTGTTGCTCTGTCAGTGATTCATGAAAATAATTTTCTTTCACTTTGCCTCTATTTTCCCTACTAAAAAATGAAAATAAAAACATTTATTCATCCTACAGGTCCTGCAGGTGTCTGTAAAACTCTGGGGAGCCTTTGAATAAAAGACACCAGAGAAGACCAAATTATTTCATTCTGTTCAAGGATACATGCTTTGCTTTTCATATACAGTGTCTTATTTTCATGCTGGAAATATTTGGATCTTGAAACCACTAGAACTGAGAGAGCTCAATACCCTCTGAAGATTATTTATGGGTTACTGGCCATTAGTGTGATGTCCCACTCCCTGCAGAGCAACATGACTAGAGCCAGAACTATTTGCATTGTGATATTCCTGAATGAAATCCATGAATTAGAAATGAGCATTAATTTGGCAAGGATGGCTCAGATAACTGAAGTCATAGAATTGAATAAATTGAAATAACTTAAATGAAGGAAAACAGAGGACATGTGTGTAACCAGGCAGCCAACTTGGGAATCACTGTTAATGGGAAAGAGAAGTATTTCAGTTAGGTGTTGTGATTTTTTCTTACTTCTATGCAGACAAATTATTTCTGCATCAGAGAAAATTCTTTTTGTAGGAACTCACCGAAATGTCAAATGTTTATTTTGTATAAGTTACTCCCAGTAGTGCTCTTGAGAACATTTGTGTTCAAAAGGCCAATATAACACAGCATCAGAATCATTTCAAGTCTAGAACAAAGCCAGGTCTATCAAGGCAAGAGGAAGAGAGCCAGGAGTCCCGAGTTCCACACCTAGATTTTGTCCCTGACCTAGGTTTCAGACTTGCACACTTCTTCCTATAGTAGATTTCATCTGACGTGGAAGAAACCTCAGAGTACATCCACATTGTCATGTCAGAATAATTGGTAGGACTAGATACATTGGTGGATGCAATCTGAATGACATAAGTGGGTGTGACAGCTTGGATGCCTAGCAATTTTGGGCACATTGTCAGCATCCCAACTCAATGCTGAACACACTGTGCTCATAGGTCCCCCCAAGGTGGCTTTTGAGTCTACAAAGAGAGCTGCCAGCTCTCCCAGTGGTAGTTACTTTCATTGCTTTTTGTGTCTTTTGACAAAATGGTCCGTTTAAGGTCCAGCTTCCACTACAGCTCTGTTTTTCTTTCTCATCTTGTTTCTTGGCTGCTGAAGGGGGAGCCTTGTGTCATGGGAGAGAGGAAGATCTATAAAAAACGCAAGCCTGGAGCCCAGTGTTCCTTAGGACGGGACTATTCCCAAACTGTGGTGTCTGAACCATGTGTCTGCAATCAAGGGGACTTTGAGTGGTAAGTATGTAGGTTTGGGGACTTCTGCAGGAACTATTCTTGTAGCATTGGCAATGACCAAGCTATTGCCCAGGCAGAAAACCTTGCAGAGAAACTGAGTCTCAAGCAGCTGTGTGGCTGTGATTGTACCATGCAGCATAGATCCGATCCCCATACCAGTTGTATGATGATCCCCATTATCTACATGAGAGATTTGTTAATCTCCATGAGAAATATGAGCCTGGAATTAAAAGCAGAATATTCCAAGTACTGATTGCCATTTTTTTTTCCCATCATTCTAGAAGAGTGACAGCCAGAACTCTTCTTGCTCCAAAGTACGTTCCTTACAGGAGAAAGCGGGACTTTGTCCTCACTTCCAAGGTCACTGAATACTTAGGGAGTAAACTTGCAAAACATGCACATTTTAATCATTATTCCTTTGAGTTCCTGGGAACCATTTGTTGCTTTTTAGCAATGTTTTATAGAGAAATTTCTGAAAGGGATTCTTTGACATGACTGTACATCCCACCCTTGTGAAATACAGCTACTGGTTTTGCATAAATATTGATTTTTCTAACTTAACGGGGCCATAATTTCCAAACTGCTTTAAGGTCACTTTGAAAGCAGCTTAAAAATAAAATGGGGAAAAATGAACCACTACTTGATATTGCTTGCCAGTCAGGGAAAGGAGATGGGAGAATGCATAACAGTCAGGATCTCTGCACTAGGAAATCCTACAGGGAACCTTTGATAGGCAGTATTTCAAAGATTTAAGACTATCAATAGATGTGATGTTTGAGCTTAAATGATCAGAATGTCATTTAAATGGAATTCAAAATACCCTGAAAGCAGATCAGCTGAGAAAACATTTTCATTTTTATAGTAAGTTATTAGGATCAGTGTCTGATTAGGTGTTAGTGTGATTCCTGAAAACTTCACTTACCTTTGAATCCTTCCTGAAGAGATGTGAGGTATGAGATCTGCACACTTGTTTGGACTTAGGCCAGCTGAGGTTCACAGTTCTTTTTAGAACAAGGACACACTGAAATGCAACAAAAATGAAAGGGAAAAGAAAATAGACTGAAGTGTTTTCTTGATTATCAGAGTAGTTTGGCTCTAATAGAGGTTCGGGGATATAGAGCAGAGATTTTAATCGTATCTAGATGGATGTTTAATTTGTTCTGAATGCCAAAATTACATCTGAGACTCCTTAGCTTGACTCAGGAGATCTTTCCCCTTTGTTCTCATCATGGCAACTTGCAGGATGAGCAAACTATCTTGCCCTGCAGTATCTGCCCTTGACATTAGCATGTGCCTCTGAGCTGAACCAAGCACCGATCTCCAGAGATGCTTATGGATCTGTTCTTTTTTTTTCCTCCTCTGCTTTGTGCCTCACCCGCTCTATTTTCACAATGGAGCTTGACTTTTCTAAGCACTAAGTGGGAAACTGTGGTAGCTAAATTGGCCTTAAGTGCTGTTCTGCCTTGAAAAGGGTCCGCATCAGAATGCACCTTTTCAATCAATTGACGTGTTTCTTGCACGCATTCGGTATCATTTTTACTTCTTTCCCACTAACATGAGAGAATATTGCTGTTAACCTTGTCAGTCCTGCAGAGGAAATGCAGTTAGAGGACAACAAGCTGGCTTTTCTTTCAAAGTGCACTGCCAACAAAATTTTTAACTGGCTTCCGCTTGCAAAATTGTTATATCTGGTGATGGAGAATCAGAAGAACCAGCTTCAATTCAAGAATGAGTTTTGATGCTGGGCACCAAGCTTGATTATGTTACAAAAATGTTTTTCAGAGAGGAAGGGCAGAACCTATCTTCTCTGACTTGTGACTTCTAGAAGATGAGACAGTTATTTAGTCAGTGACAAAATACAGGTTATTTTAGAATATGATTCCCCTGCCACTTTTGGATGTCAATATGAGTTCTTCTTGGAATCACCGATGGGCATCTCTTGTGTATGAACTGAGCAGGTTCTGTGGAGTGTCAGGAAGAGGAGGGTCAGCAGCTGGGGTTGTGTGAGTATAGATAGTGACCAGAAAGTCCCAACAGACAGGCTCTCTGCTTCCCCAGTAAGTAGGTTTCGGAGGCTGGTTCTGGTCACAGGGCATCCCAGGGTACTAGGTGTGATGACACTTGCCTTTGAGAGCTGTGCAGAAAGAACAAATGATTGCAGGAGCCTGACAGCACAAGCTGTGAGGGCTGTGCTCCCTCTCATTTGATCACAGTGCCCTTGCCTCTGTCTGCCTCATGTTGCAGTGCTTTCTGTTTCCTGCTGTTAGATATAAGGCTGATCTGAATTGCAGAGGCATAAATCATGATCCAGGGCCCCAGTTCAACATATCCTCACGAGTCAAGGTCAGGGGTCACTCCTTCCGACTCTTGCAGTCATTTCCAAAAGCAAACCCTGGCCTTTTCTGACAGAGAGAATGGTAGAAGGAGCTCTTAAGTGTTATTAAAGTGCTCACTGATCTTTCTTTCCCTTCCTTCTGCTTCTTTATTTACTCTGTCAAGATAGCTTTCCTGAGAAAGACAGCACAGCAGCTGGACTTGATTATTTCTTTAACTTATGCAAACCCTGGGGCTTATGAGAAGGAAGGTGGGCAGCATGCAACGTTTTAATATACATTTACCAGAAGTTAATGAACAAGCACAGAACCTTCAGGGCATACAGCAATGTTGTCTTTAATTTTATTAAATATTTATGCAGCTCTTTTCTTCTTTGGGGCAAAGTACAGCTCCGCCTGAATATTTTTAATTACTAAGTCACTGCCAGGCATTTTTGACTGTGCAGGTCGGACCCACTGAGAATGATTAAATTGAACATTGAGAGAAAGAGCATTAGGAAATCTCCAAACCTTTTAAAGTAGCTTGCAGAATTTTTACCCTCCAAAAAAAGGGACAGTAGCAGCCTGGGTCACTGGGGACATAGCACAGTTTTGTCTCACCAAAGCTCTTCTCAGAGACTTTCTGTTGGCAATTCAGACTGAATAAGAGAAGAATAAACTTCAGTATCTGGGCACTGAGAAGCTTTCAAGGTAGTGGCTTCTGTAGTGTCTGCATTTCCACAAGGGTTATTTGTTGGCGTTTGTCGACCTGCTTCAGGCAAAAATCCAGAATCTCTTTTTATTTGTCCCCTGAATTTAGCCTTCCAATAACATCTACTCATAGAAACCTGATTGAGAGGGTGTTAAAATTTGTGGGAAGCTTTGGATTAATCCTATTGCTTCATCGTTGTGTTAGCATGCAAAGACAGCTGTAAAAAGAAGTCTTGGGTGTGACTGTGTACACTTCCATTCTTTGGTGGTTTACCCTGGATTACCTTCTCCATGTGACACAATACCATGTAAACCTCAGACCACCAAATTGACTGTGTTGGTTTACTTCAGTGTTGGAAAAACATCAGCTATGTTTTTCTTTCAGGCTAATCATAGCTCAGTCAAAGAGCAGGGAGGCCATTAACAAACATAAATGTACATACTTTGCTTGGCTGTTCAGGAAGTGCTCTTAATGTTTTATATTCCTAACTGCTTCATTGGGAAAAAGTGGCATTGGGTCTTGGAATTAATCTGGTTCATTCTGAAGGCAAAGACTTCAAAAAACAAACAAACCAAAAGAGCACAACAAAGGAAATTGTTAGAGATCAGAAATTATCAATATGATTTTCATTCTGAATCTCCACCCATGTTTTTTAACCAAATGAAACACAAGTCTGGTTAGTTCTGGTGTTGTCAAGTATCATATACCTTCTGTGAACTATATTCTGGCCTCTCAAACTGACCAAGCACTTTGTCTTTGGATGAGCCCAGTCCATGATGTTGTACCATCCACTGGAAAGCCACCAACATACACACCTTTGGGGAACAAAAATGTCACCTAAAACCGTGACCTAATCTAGCGAATGGGTACAGTGATGCACTCATGACTTTTCTCCTCAGTGACTATGGGTATGAGAGGCACAACAACAACCAGTGTGTCCCAGCCTTCTGGTTCAACCCATCCTCCCTGTCCAAGGATTGTAGCATTGGTCAGAGCTACCTGAACAGCACTGGGTAAGTGAATCTTGAAGTGTCTCTGGTTTTGGTGACCTTGCAGTAGACAAGAGAACCTGGATCATTCTTTTTTCTATGCATCCCATCTGGCTCTATTCCAATCTTATTTGTGAGGTAGTGTTTGCAGCAGCATCTGTATGGAACATTGCCTCATTCCTCAGAGACACGGTGAAGCACATTAACATAAGTGACATGTAGGTATTGTATCGTTATCAAGTGATGTATGATCCCTGGAGCCTAGACTTGGAGCTCCCCTTTGCTGCAAAATTAAAACACGAATCAAGAAGGTCTGTGTGAGAGACAGCTGAACATTTAAAAGGACAAGTTTGAGGTATTTCACATTGTTTTTCATGGAACCTATCTTACAGCTCCTATTTATTACAACTTCTGGGAAGCCTCAAATGAGCAATTTGTAGCCCCTCTTTCTTTTTTCCCTCTGACATTTTCATTTGTATATACAATGCCTTGTGATTTCAGACAAGCTACATGTGCTGGTTTCTCTTGCTTTTATCCAGAACAGATGGCAAGTGTTGGTTTATTATGGTAGTATCACTTTGCAAATGCTATTCTGTTGTGTGGGGAATACTCTGAAACTGTTTGCACAGGCTAGTGCAAAAACTGTGGTGTTCCTTCTCAGGCAGAGCAGGCCCTGAAGATTTTGCAAGGCTTCTGAGGCATGAGTGCTGCATGCTCGATTTTTGTGACAGGATTGCTCATGGCTGGTTGATGCAGGTGGCTGAACAAAGTGATGCTACTAGTAGTCTTAGGGCCCTTAACTTTAGAGACTCCCTTTCAGCTGAAAGATTACTATAAATATGAGATGTAATTACAGGAGCCCTGGACAATATGTAGCCTTGTAGCCTGCTTCACAGAGACCACAAGAAAAAAAAAGTTGGGGTCTGTCTTCTTAACTCATTCTGTATTTTTACTCTGAAGTTACTAGAAAGGGTTAATCTCTCTCAAAACAGAATAGTCAAGTGTCTTGCTAGTTAGTTAACCTCTTCCAAGAAGAGCCAAGAGAAGAACCCATTCATTGAATAATATAAAAATTAAACTGGACAAAGCTCTTGGCACATGATTGCAAGTGCCTTCTAGCAGAGTAGAGGCAGACAAAATGTAATAGAAAGTATAATTAAAAAGCTGAGATGCTGGGTGCAATCCTGCAGACATGGCGAGTTGGAGAAGTTCTCTGCCTTTTATCAGTGCAGAGTAATTCACCTCCATAAAATGTGTCTGTTCTCAGTGATGCTGATGCAAATCTCTGGAGAAGATTGGATTGTGGTTTGTTTGGCTTTCTCCAGTTTATTAAAGCGTTAGGTTTCTTTGATTGTTCCTTTCAGTGAGGGAAGCATGCAGGCTGTTAGCCTTTGAAGAAAGTCATGCATTAATATAGAGAAACAAAACAAAAGCAAAATGAAGAAACTTTTCCACCCACTTCCTGAGCCCAGTCTCCTTTTGTTGCTGTTCACCAGGTACCGAAGGATTGTGTCCAACAACTGCACAGATGGCTTGCGAGAGAGGTACATGGCCAAAATGGAGAAATGCCCTGGAAAAGCACCTCGGGGACTGCATATCCTCACCGCTGATGGAAAGCTGGTTACAGAACAGGGACACAATGCCACCTTCATCATCCTTATGGAAGAGGTGTGTTAGTGGTCTCAGCAGAGCTTTCGCTGAATGGCAGAACTGTCATTCTTTTTCTGCACCTGTCAAGTCTCTGAGAGGGAAATAACTATCAGGTGGGGTCATGAAATGATGAACGTTCCTGACATTTAGGAGAATGAATGAAAGAGGGCTATTGATGAAACATACAAACAAATCCTATTGAATCAAGACAAAGGAGTGTTTGGCTGGTTATTTTGTCTGTCAGTGATGATGAAGCCAAAGCTGAAGAAAGATAAATCTGGTAAAAAAATTTGTTTTCCCATTAGCTCCTTTCTGCCTCCAGTTTATGGAGTTCGTGAGACAGAATGCTTAATGCTTAATAATTCTGTTTCTGGGAGGAAAATCTTTAGGTGAAGCTTAGCTAGAAATCTTAAGAACAATGGGAAACATTTTCAGTCTCATGAGGAGCAACCAGAGACATTACTGTTTTGCAGTAGGAACTGAGCCTCCTCAAACCACCTCTGAGCTCTCCAGTCCATATCTATTTTATTTATTTATTGATACAATTCCCTCTGTAGCCACCAGTTGCATGATACCAGGCCATGATGGTTCTTGAAGTATCAAAATACTGAGGCACTTTTGGTGATATATCTGAGCTAAATACACCTCTGTTTGACAAACATGTATGATGCAACCTGTGTCCACCAAAGCTTGTGGCTGAATGGAATGTTGTGTAGCTAAAGAAGGCACTTAGTGTGTATTCAAACTGATAAGAGGATTTTTCAAATGACCTTATGCCTCTTCTGGTCTATGATTTGATTTGGTGTCTGCTGCATTCCTCTGCTAGCTTCTGACTGCCTGTGGAAGGTATCATCGGAGGTCCAACAATGATTTTCCCACAATGGATTGTGTGTTACATTTGTTTTCTGGTGAAACAGAAGGGTCAACTCACAACCTTACTTGTCACATCATTGAATGTCTCAGGAGAAGCAATCAGAGAGTGGGGTGGTGTTGGAGAACCATTAAGTAGATTTTTGTCATCTACTCTGTCCTGTGTGCTTCATTTTGGGAGGCAGCTGGGAGCCAGACATGTCATGATCATGAACATAACTATAGTGACACCAGGACAGTCTAGATGCCTTTCTCCCAAGTGTACTGCTCTGACAACAAGCAGCCTTAGTTCTTTAGGGAAGTCATGTCAGAAACAGTGCAGGCCTAGCGTCCAGTCCTCTCCCAGTCCCAGGATTAGCCTCCCTTGGCAACTTAGACCTTCAAGAATACAAGAAACTGTTGTAAACCCGAGCATGCTGAGATGTTTATTTTCTCATCATATCTTGGTTTGTTGGGTTTTTTTTACATTCATGATTGTGTTAATTTAAAATCTTACACAGTAACTGTTTCATTGGGAGCACACTGATCTGACAGGGCCTCTTTACATACTTCCTCAGAGGTTCATGTATGCTCTGCTTTCATACAAAGTGGATATTTTGTCTACCTGGTTGATTCTTTTATGTTCTGCAGACTTGACATGGTAAGATGATTTGTATAGACATGGTGAGTGGGAGTTCAGAAAAGAACAGACATAATCTAAAAATTAGGAATCTAGTAGTAATTTATTAAGGAACTCAAGCAGAACTGCTGCATACAAAGAATGATAAACAGATGGGGAATAAGGCAGCAGTCAAGGTAGCTGAAGATTGGAGTCTCTACAAGGCTTTAGAGATTGAAGAGGCAGCTGAATAAATATGTGAGGGCATTCACTCTGTGTCCTTTGTTGAAAAATAAGGATAGTTAGAAATTCATTGAATTCAACAAGGGTAAGTGTATAGTCTTGCATCTGGAAAAGAATAACCCCATATACCAGTACAGGTTGGGGAATGAACTGCTAGAGAGTAGTGTAGGGGAAAGGGACCTGGGGGTCTTGGTGGACAGCAGGATGAGCGTGAGCCAGCAATGTGCCATTGTGTCCAAGAAGGCTAATGGCATCCTAGGGTGTATTAGAAGGGCTATGGGCAGTAGGTCAAGAGAGATTCTCCTCCCCCTTTACTCTGCCCTTGTGAGACCACATCTGGAGTATTGTGTCCATTTCTGGGCCCCTCAGTTCAAGAAGGACAGGGAGCTGCTGGAGAGAGTTCAGCGCAGGGCCACAAAGATGATGGAGTGGAGCATCTCCTTTATGATGAAAGGCTGAGGGAGCTGGGGCTCTTTAGCTTGGAGACTTAGGATTGACCTCATAAATGTTTACAAATACATAAAAGGCAGGTGTCAGGAGGATGGAGCCAGGCTATTGTCAATGATATCCAGTGATAGGAGAAGGGGCAATAGGTGTAAGCTGGAACATAAGAGATTCCTAAGAAATACAAGGAAGAATTTCTTCCCTGTGAGGGTGAGGGGGCACTGGAAGGGGCCGCCCAGATGGGCTGCGGAGTCTTCTCTGCAGACATTCAAAACCCACCTGGACGACTTCCTGTGTGACTTACTCTAGGTGGTCCTGCTCTGGCCGAGGGGTTAGACTAGATGGTCTCTCAAGGTCCCTTCCAACTCTTAAGTTTCTGTGATTCTGTGAATCATTTTTTTTTTTAAGGGAAGAGTATTTTCAAGAACGTGACTGACCAGAAGTGTTCAAATCTTTCAGTGTGAACTGAAACAAATGAATTGTCAACAAAGTGTTCTTTGTTAGTTGGAAGAAATAAGTTCTGTAGAATTCTTAATTATTACATACCTTGCTATCACACAGACTTATTCCTGCCTCCCTCCGCCTTCTCTGGTCAATTTCCTGATGAATTGTTTTGTACTGATGTCTTCGCTCACTTCCTGAGCCAACCAGCAGTCTGACAAGCCCTTCTATGGATTTGTCTGTTTGGTCTCCATTCATCCTTCCCAATGTTTCCATCTAACCTTGATTAGCAACTTTGTGACTACCATCAGTTATTTTCTGCCTTCTAGAACACTCCCTCAATATATAATTGAGATTAACCTTTATGCTGTCCAAGGATAAATGAAGACATTACCACAGTTAATAGAAAACTAAACTTCTCTGAATTTATAAATTTAGCCTTATTAGCATTGTTCATGATGGTAACTCAGACTACATGTATGGCAATGACAACAGACAGAGAAATGCAGAATGACTGATGGCTTTTCTGTGGTTTTACATCTATGGCGCTGGACTGTGATGTACTCTCTAAAGTGTACATACCCCCACCCCAGTCCTAAAAGGTTATTTACATGGAAGCTTCAGTTTCTGAATTATTCTATTGCCTTTTCTTCTGTTTCTGCCATCTCACAGCTTTCCTCTTTCAGTAATTGCAAGGTGATGGCAAGGCTTTGTAACAGGGTTGTTAATTGTAAGTGAGCTGAGAAGACAAACTTTGGCTATTCAAAGAACAAGACTGAGCAAGGATTTGAACTCTACACATCTGTTAGAATATTGCTAATCTGTGTCTCCAGAAAGAGATAACCACACCCATGTTGAATTTTTATGCAAACAAGTTGAGATCTTCATTAGAAGAACTAGAATACATTGTGTATATACACTCCACTCCCCTCGACCCTAAGCATACTTTGGATGAAATAGAGCCTTCCTGAAATTGGTGGGAGTTTGGCTCTTAACTTCAGAAGGCCAAAATTTCAACCACTGTTCATCTCTAAAGTTTTTGTCATTTTGCTAGTGTGGCTTCCAGGCAGGAAAACTTTCCCAGGCAAGTGTTGATGGGAGATGACTTTGAAAGGCTATTCCATGGCAGTAGTCCACTCCTTCCACTACCCTTTGCCTGATCACTGATTTCAGTACACGTAGCTCCAGTCCTTGTGACAGCACCTAGCTCATTCCCTTTTGGGAGCTTGTGGGGCTTAAAGCAATGGAATGTGCCTTTTAAATATATATGGAGAGCAATGTTTTTTTTTTTTTCTTCCATTTGGAATGCCTCCACTTCATTGCTATTTTAGTTTATATTCATAAACTCTAGAATATCTGACATCATTTGTGGGTCTAGCACACTTAGTTTAGTATTTTATGTACTTGATGTGGAGGTATAGAAAGGAGAAGGAAAACACGATTAGTGTGATGGGCAGGCTTTGCACTGAAGACCCACCCTCATAATTGGGTGGAAAGATCATCTGTTGTGGAAATTCTGTTCCTGCTTCTCCACTTCAAATCTTATTTCAGATTGAGTCATATTGGAGAAGCAGAGAGGAAATAGAAAAGAGAATTGTAAAGCATGAGAGAGGAGCTGCCGTGACGGGTGCAGGAGATTTCAGCCCAAGGTCACCAGTGATGAATCCAGCCCAGATCCAATTTTTATCTTCTGTTCAGTGTCTTCCATGTGATATGAACTTGTGGTGTTACTACATTCCCTTGAGAAGGGGTTTTGAAAGGTTTAACAAGCTGTGGGGGCCTTTCTATCAAATAACCAAATATCCCAAGAGTGTAATTTTGTCATGCTAGAGAATTTTTTAGTTACCTAAAAAACTCTCTGTCAAAGGGATGTTATTGGCTGCTCAATATTATAGATACATTTTAGTGTCACTGCCACTCTAGTCCTGTATGTTTTCCATTTGGTTTGTACTGTATTTCTGATGTCCTTGTAGGTCAGAGGTGAAAATGGTGACCTGATCAAGTCAGTAAACAAAACTCCTCTGGCTCCTGTGGAATGGGAATGATGGAGCAAGGAAAGAGAGACATCTAACATATATAACCAAATATCTGTATTTCAAAAACTACATGCAGTAAACCTGATTATACAAGTGTGTACCTGAAGACTACAAATGTAGACTCAAGGCAAACTCACATCTGAAAAATACCTTTCTTACACACTGATTTGTTAATGCAGGCATAGCCTATGAGGAAGATAAAGTCTGCAGGGCAGGCTGCAGTCCTGATTATCTGCACAGAGGACCCACTGCAGTGTAGTTTGTCTTCTTGTCTGTGCTTCCCGGTTTCCATCCAAAGGATGAGATCAAGTGTACTTTCCTGGGGCCAGTAGCAGAACACAGCATCCTGCCTGTGTTAGCACTATGATTGCTGCTTACAGAGACTGATGGCAACTGCCAGTAAGACAGCAACTCCTGTGAGTTTGGAGTTGTCATGGTTTAGCAAGGAGCAGCTTTTGCTTGGTAACAGGGGGAGGGGGTTGCAGTCAAGACCCCCTAAAGAGTTTTTGGACTCTCCTCTGGCTCCTGGGTTCACACCCACCTCCAGCCTGGCTGGGCCAATCTGGTGCCTCTGCCATCACTGTTTAGGGACGGGAATTTGAAGTGCTGGTAGGAGGTGTGAGAGTGATATAAGATGGAGGTGACCACGCGGACCCTACAGTCAGAAAAGGAGGAAGGAAGGGGGAGCACCAGGCCAGAGACCCCTCTGCAAGCTGTGGAGAGAACGCAGGCTGTATCCCTGCAACCCATGCAGGGCCATGGCAGGACCGAGAGTTACCAGCAGCTCCATGTGAGTGCACCTGAACGGGCGAGGGACTGTGTGAGGAGACGGCCATGGCACAGGCCGTGCTGGAGCCTGCGGGCCCAGAGCAGCCCCACATGAGAGGCAGAGAGGAGCTGCAGCCTTTGGGATAAATGCACATTGGAGCAGCCCGTGCAGGGCTGTGTATGTGTGAGGTACCCCATGGACGTGCAGGGAGGATGAGTGCGGAGCCCACCTGCCCCGAGGAGGGACAAATGGCAGAAGCTATGGGGAATAGATTGACTGAAACCCCCACTCCCTGCCCCTCTGAGCCGTTCAGTGGGGGAGGAGGTAAAAACACCAGGATCAGGGCTCTGAGCCCAGGAAGAGGGGAGGAGTGGGGAGAAGTGGTCTTAAAAGGCTGGTCGGACTCTTCATCATTGTACCACTCTGTGCTGTTTTATTTTGGTTATGTTTTGGGGTTTTAAGGTTATGTTTTAGTTGGTGTTGCTGGTCTGTTTTGTCCTGAACCTTAAGTGGCAATGAAGCTCTCCCTGCCCTTTGGCAGTCCTCAAGTCTTTGGTACTTGAGGCTAATCGTGGTCTTTTGTTCCCTGATGGGCCTAAACCACCACAGGAGTCAGTGAGGGGCAAGAACTGGGAATCCTTGCCTTTCATGGATGTTTCTGTTCTCTGTAGGAGCCTTTGTTGTACACCTTTGGTTGAAGCTGCAGATCGTTTGGGTTAGAATAACCTCTGACCTATTTAATCCTGATTTAAGGACCTCTTTTTCCATGATCCAGATGATAGTCTGCCTTTATCCTGACTGTTCTGGAATGGTTGGAGTATGATCCAAAATGGCTCTGTGCTATATCTGAATGTGTCTGTACTGTAGGAGAAATCGCTTATGGATGTGAGGTTCATAGTCAGAATTTAGGCTGCATGCCATGAGTTTTACCACACACAGGTGAACTTGAAAACTACTCCTCAGAGAAAAGCTGATACTGTCAGCAATGAAACTTTCAGGGACTGTCACAAGTGTGGTTGTCCCAAGCAATCTTTTCTGTTCTCTCTTCCTCTTTTCTCTTTTGTCTTTCAATCTTCTCTCTCCCAGAGGTTTTACTGAAATCTATGAGTTCAGTGTGATTTTTCAGTGAGCCCAGTGGATGTAGGACCCTGTGGAGTTTGATCTGGCTGTGAAGGGACTGGAGGTACATCAGAACTTACTGTGAGTTTCATGATTGCTTCCCTCCCTTAGATGAATATGCACTATTAGCTTTGGTGCATTTAAAGCTGTAATGAGGTTTATGAGATAGCTATGAAATATTTCTGAATTTCTTAATTAAAAAAAACAAAACCAAAAGAGTTTGGGGTGGAGTTTTGTTTGTTTGTTTTATTTTGTTTGGATTTTTTTACTTTGGTATCTGATTCTTATCCTCAATACCTCTGGGGACTGGTTTCAGTTCTGGGCTTGGAGCATCTACAAAAGGTAGTGGCATCATCTTCACTCATAGCGAGTACAGTGAAGACTTTTCATGAAAGGAAATTATTTGGGCCAACACATCTTACGTGTATGCAGAAAGCCACAGAGATTTAATCTGAGGTGTAGCTTTATTTCAGTTTAGCAAAATGACTGCAATGGGCTTTAGCTCTGTTTAAATTAGCTTTGTTTTTTGGTACTCTTAGTCAGCTGGGAACAAGTATAAAGTAAGGCTCCAAGAAACTGAAATAACAGACACTTCTACAGTTCAACTACAGTGGTTTAAAGTACGATTTAAATTAAAACAGTGCAGCTGCTGCCTCTAGACAATACCTGCAGTGCTGGAATCTCTTGTCTGTTGTTCCCTCCTTCGTTTAATAGCTGTCATTGGCAGTAATCCTAGGAGGGATTTTCTCATCATCTTCTTCATTCTCCTGTGTATCCAGGCCCTAGCTGTGTGTTGACTGACATTAGAGAAAAACTGTCACTCCTCGGTGTGGGACTCATCTTGTATAAATTCAGCCATCCTGAAGTTACATATCTAGCTGAAACTAGTCATCGAGACTCTCTATCATCAGGGTTCAGGGATGGATATTTGCGGAAGATGATTTGTATCACCTGTGTCAGTTATTTTAGGAAGAGATCTGTTGATCTTTTGCTGTCTTTCTCTCTCTTTCACTGACTATACAGGAAGTCTGGAAAACTAGCTTAGGCTAGACTTACAGCATCTCAGTGACCATGTTGTGTTTCTCCAGAACATATTGGAAAGCCACCTCAACCATTGTCCTGTCCCCAGAGTGTTCCCAATGATCCCACATACACATGGGTATTGCTCTCCCATTAGCATCTATCCTACCATCAGTGCAGTGCCTCCACCTCACTGCCTCTGGTGGAGGGACTTGTTGGATGGCAGTCCTTCAGTGAAAGGCTGTGCAGAGCCCTGGCAACTTCAGTGACACATAATCCCCAGCCATGCACTGTGTTAAGTGACTGAAACATGATACCCTTCATATATGTATGTTTGGCACACTGGCCACCCAAAATCTCTAAATCCAAGATGGGGGAATAACATCTCTTTACAGGTGTAAATGTTTAGGTACTCTAAGCCTTGCTTGTATATAATTACCTGGTGTTGATTTGAGTCTGGCCACTTAGGAACCAACAGAACAAAGCTAGGCTTTTTGGTAAAGTTAACAAGTCTGGCCATGCTAATGAAACAGAACTGAGACGTGAGATGGAGGGTAATAGAATTCACTCTTATCAGATCAATTTCCTAATCCAACCTTCTCTGTTGCAGGGTGATCTCCAAAGGACAAACATTCAGCTGGATTTTGGAGATGGCGTTGCAGTATCCTATGCTAATTTCAGCCCTGTTGAGGATGGCATCCGGCACGTGTACAGGAGTGCTGGAATCTTTCAGGTGACAGCATACGCAGAGAACAGCCTGGGCTCTGACACTGCTGTCCTCTTCCTACATGTGGTCTGTAAGTAATTCCAGATGCTGGTTTCTTTGGGTGAAGATCTGACCACACTGAAAATCCCTGCAGCTTTGGTGGTGCCTAAGAATACATGCAGACCTGACTACATATGCAGCTTGTGCTCTTCTAAAGGCTTGGGCTTTTAGACACTCTTCTATTTTGTAAAGTAAACTTTATTAATGAGGAGAAGGAAGTTTCTTCCAACATAAGTAGATTTGCAATCTTCACAGATACAGAGAAAAGTCTGAAAGTGTTTCTTGGGCTTCCTGAAAGGGTCAGAGACCAAACAGCTTGTGAAACAAAGTCCAAATACATGTTTTCAATACAGTTCTAATACCAAATTCTGTGTCAATTATTCAGGATTTGGGAGTTACAGAGCATGTTAAATTAAAAAAAAAGCATTATGCCAAGCATACCTTCTGAGATATGAATGTATTGAGGACTAATGTGATACTTTTCACATTTCATGTGTTTGACTTGTGTCCCTGACTTCTCCCTACTGTTTGGTAGATTGATGCAATTTCTCTTCACTTGGCACATGGGCAGACTCAAATATAGAGCTCCCATCTGGCTTTCTCAACGCCACAGGAGAGAGCAGAGAATGTGGAATGCAGGAGAGAGAGACCAGGAAGATCCCAGTTCTTTGTCCTACTTTCAGACTACTACATCTTCTAGGCAGAGAGCCCCATCTGTATTCAGATGTACCACATCGGTTTTGCCCCTAATGGTATTCACAGCCATGTCTATCTTCCCCCTTAGCCTGTCAGAACGTGTTCTAGCCTGTCAGTCTTTTATTTGAGCTTTTCTCCTGGAAGGAAGGAAGTCAGAAATTTCCAAAACGAAAGAACTTTTTCCTTCTTTTTAATTTCAAGCTCCCTGTGTGAAGGAGTAAATGTTCCTTGAAGCTTTTATTATGCTCATAATTCCCTCAAAGTCAATCATGGCTGCATTTAACAACCTGTTATTAGAGCATTAACTGTTTTTTCCTTCACCTTGGGCCATTAGCTGACAAAAGTGATGGTTACCTGGTAATAACAACCAGCTTTGTATGGATTATTTGATTTTTCTCATAGGAACTGATTTTTCACGGTGAGGATTTTCAAGCAGAGTGTAACAAGGGGCAGTTGCTTTGCCTGATTGTGCTATTCTGCTCTCTCCCTCCTCAGCCTCTTGGATATCTCCTTTGACTTTTATAGTGCTCTTAGGTGGCCAACTTATTATCTCTAGGGAAATATTTTGCAAGCATTTACATTCATGCTAACACTGAAGCAAGATGATACCTCAGTACTAGACTTTTAATATATTTGGATGTACTAGTCAATTATAGGAGATTTGACCTTGATGCTCAAATGTACAGAGATAAATGCCTACTATATAAATCACCCTTATTATATGATCTGTCTGGTGCTGGAATCCTGTCCTAAAAAAACCCACCAAAAACCTAGAGAAAGAAGCTCCTTAGACTCAAGTAAGAGTAGTTTTCTACCCTGCAGCTTTGTCAATGGTCAGTCAACTTTTCACCTTTCTGGAATCTGCTGTCAAGCTGTTCATCTCTTCATTAAAGAGGAGTGAAGATATGAATGTTTTTCCCCTTACATGCACTGTCACAAAATATCTGGGGGAGCCTGCTGTTCTTGGGAACACAGAGTACTTGCTATGGGCAGAGTTCAGGAGTGACTTTCTGGTAGAGACCGTTTGGGAAAGGAAGGGGGAAAAAGAAAAAACAACAGATTTTAAGGAGCCAGAAGCAAGACTAGTGTCCCATTGTGCTTGGAGCTGTATGTTACAGTGGTGAAAGAACAGCTTTTGCTCTCCAAAACCCTTGAAATCCAAGCAGGTGAAGAAGTGATTAATGTCCTCAATTCATGTTTGAAAAGATGAGAGTAGCACAAGAAGATCGTCTCAGCTAGAATCAGCAAATTTCCTGCTTGCCAGAATTAATAGCTTATAAAAAAACACCACTTCTTTCTTATTTCATCCTTTTTTTCTTACAGTGATGGTCTACCAGTTTGCTGTGTTTTAAAAGGTAACATCCAGAAAGACTTGGTAATGCTGTCTGTCACACAGCAGTTATCAGCTGCAAATCAGTACCAGTAAAACCAAAAAATTAAAAAAGGAAGGAAAACAGTGGCGATAGTAAAAGCTTTATACAAAGTAATTAACCAAATCTCAGTGTTTTTTACACATTATTTTTTTTTTTCTGGAGAGGAATTGGCTTCTTAATTCCGTATTTCATGCACTGGAGCCATTCTGGACATTTGCATTTATTAGACACAGCTTTGCGTTGGTATTTTTTTAGTCTTTCAGAACAAGTTCTTCTGACAGTTAAACGCTTTGCTATGTCAACGCACACATCTACCTTTCAAGTCATTCCTGACTCTCTGCTGGTGGCAACTGGTTCCCAAAAGACTTCTCAAGGTCAGACCAAAGGAAAAAAGATAGCTTTCCATAATCTTAAACAAAAGACCTTCTAAGAAACAGTCAAGGTGTATTTAGTCAAGTCACCAGTGCCTCATATAAAATCCAATTTAAGCCACCTTGGCTAAAATTATTTTCCTACAAATCTTAGTGGCTTAGTAGAAATAGTTTCAAGAAGACATCTGCTTTATCTCTTGTGTCCTATCCCTCAAGCTTTCAATAGCAGCTTGCCCTATCTAGTGCAGAGCCAGTTTATTGTTCTCCCTCAAACTGCATTTAAGAAATTCTTCTAAACAGTGTTGACCCTGTCTGAAATGACCAGTGTGGCAAATGTGCATTTCTGGCTCCCCTAGAACTGAGAATGAGAAAAGAAGATATGATTTTTTTGTTTGTTTATTGATCTGGTATCTTTTTCTGTTGCTTATTGACTGCTGAAATCCTCTTGCTCTGCTGCAAGAGTCTCACTGCTGACGTAAGACATTTGATTTATTTAAAGGAAAGATCCTTGCTGTTTACAACTGAGCAGGGAGGATTTCACTTAAAGCCTCCAATAATGAACTCTCTCTTCCCCAGGTCCAGTGGAGCACGTGCATCTGAGTGTCCCCTTTGTTGCCATCAGGAATAAGGACGTCAACATCACTGCAGTGGTTTGGCCCACCCAGGCAGGCACACTTACCTACTTCTGGTGGTTTGGTAACAACACCAAGGTACAGCTGGCCTTTGGCTCACTTTTACTTCTTAAGTTTGTTGCACCAGACAGGGAACTCTCAGCAGTAATAAAAAACTTCTTTCCTTTGCTTGTTTATCTGCAGTTTTTTCCTTGTCTGAAAAGGTTTGTCATTATCTGAACTTCAACCTTTGTGAGTTTATTTCCTCCCATCTTGTGGTGTTCTTAGGAGTCATTACTTTTATACATCTGGTTTTTATCAGCCCTACTAAGCTTTGAAGACCACTGTTATTATCATTGTTCACTTGCAACTTAACCAAATTATATACTACTATATATGGGATAATAGTGGCTTTCACACAGTGTTTAAAAACTGCTGGTGTTCAAGTAACCATGGGAGTTTCCATTATGTATCAGTATGCAGTATATAATGCTGAATTCCAACACAATACTTGAAAGCTGTTGGGGTTCAAATAACCAGTTATATCTAGAATTTCAAGCTAGACCCTTACTGAATTGTTTGTGTCCATCCATGACTATTGTTCACAGTCTTGGATATATTGGAGATGGAGATGAGACTTTGTAGCTGATTTTCAAGTGACTGACAAAAATGTATTCTAAATAGCTTTTTAAACAGTAATGAAATTAAACTGAGAGTTGTGGTCATGTTTTCAAATGGAGAAAGCAGGATTGCTTGTTAGCTACAGTTTTTATTGTAGGCTTTAGGAGTGAGACTGCTGACACACGGGCACTATTCTCCATTATTACAGTTGTGAAACGTACAGCTGATAATTTTGCAGTGTAATATCTGCTGTTAGGTACAAAAACAGTTTAAGTCACATCATTGTCTACATGATTGAGTTGCAATGGAAGATGTGCACTGAGGTGAGATCATGGCAGAAAAAAATGGGAAATAAAGAGCTTGAGATAAAAACTAGCAGGCACACAAATATTTTATTTTCTCTTTGACAAAGCTGCTTACCCTAGCTACCAACAGTAGCAAGAGGGGAAAAAAAAAGAAACAAAACTCAAAACAGTAAATGCTGTGTCTACTGGGATTTAATATCAAGTTAGGAAGTTTGCTGTAAGAACTCACCTGTTTATCTGGAAGTATAGTTGAGGCACCAGAAATGCTCAAAGACAAAATCCCCTTACTATTACTTGGGAAGTTGCTGTGCCCTACCTGAGCTGCCCCCACATACATCTAATTCACACCAAGTGCCAGGTAACCAGGTAATTCCACGTAGTTTGTACTGCACTGAAAGAGAGAAATGCAAAATCACATTATGGTTCAGATATTTTTGTCTCGGTGCTCACACATGGCCAATCGTTAAATTACATCTGAGACAATTTAGATACTGGTAACTTGATCATCTGCTTAAACCCTCCAGTGCACCCAGGTGTCAAGACTTTTCTTGCCATTGTTTTTGTCCTTAGTCTAGAAGTTGGTTGTAAACAGAGCCTTGAAAAGGATTTTTTGAAGTAGAAAATAGTCTAGAAAAGGTAGAGCAAAGAAGGGATGTTTGCTGGAGATTTCCATTCTGCTCTCATGGTGTTTACATCTGAGTTGTAAATATGATTTATTGTCTTTTTTCCCTTCTAGCTTAAATTTCAGACCTGTAGGCAACAGAGTGGAAGCAGATATGGTTGTGTTTGGGCTGGATGCTTTGGACATAGCTGCACATAGAGTAACTGGTCCTTATAATACGTTGAGGTGATTGTACATGTCACTAAATATGTTGGTGTGTGGATTAGTAAAGGTGATGCCACTAACCTGTAGCCAAATCAAAGACTCAGAGCACCTTTCATTCTTTGCAAAGCATTATCTACCGGTTACCTCATAAAACATACTTCAACTCTGACAGAAGTATGGCAAAGGATGTAGGTGTAACAAGAGCAGCTACTGGGTTTTTTTTTTTTGTTCAGGATAGCAGTTCGCATCACATCAAAATTCCTTCTGGGGTGTTTAATGTACATGTCAGATCCTTCTCTGTGCCCACTCATGGGCAAACTGTGGTGCTCTCAGTACAGGTGGTAGACAGTATGTGAACTGAAGGATGAGGTGTGTAATATTGCACATAGTGACTGGTACTGTTTAGTGATACATTCTAGTTCTGTGCTGAGGGATTGCAGCTTCTTTTCCTGTTCAGCCTGTAGGCATCACAGGCAGAACCAGATGTGTCTTGTGTCAGTGTGCAGTCTCACGAAAGTATTCTGTGTGCTGCAGCACAATTGAATTTTGTCTTAGACTCAAATCATCTGGTTGAGGCCTTTCTGCTGCACTCCCTACCCTGCTGGAACCATTGTACTGAATTTGTACTGTACTAATTTTTGCACTATACCCAGAGGCCAATTTGCTTGGATTAACACAGGTCCAGTTTAATAAATGTGTCCAGCTGTCTAATAGGTTTGAGCAAATGAACCTTAAACTACTTGATTTAATTTAGAGTTCGTTTCCAGGTCTTGATGCTTGAATTAAAATTAAGGAGTTGGCTGAATGTTAAAACTCCATGATGGAGGTGAAATCATCCATGATAATGGAATGTCCAGCATACACACATACAAAAAGGAAAAACTCTACTTTAAAGGCCAGATTGGTTTGTCTTATCTGCCTTTACAGACAACCACAATCTGCTTGTCCACGATGTGTGTGTATCTATGTTATCTGGGCCTCCAGGGCTAGCACAAGCTGACTTGGTCTGTGAGTCCCATGTGATCAAACAGATTTATTTTTTTAACTTAGTGCTTTTTCAACTCATGGGTGAGGAGGTCAAAGGCAGGTGACAGTCTGCAGGGAGGGAAATGTGTTTGCCAGTCTGGCCTAGGCCAGTGGAAATTTTGATTTGGCTATCACAATGGCATATATGGCCACTGTTGTGAAAAGCAGGCAAGTTGTCAGCCTGATGGGATGAAGTGTGAGAGCTGGAAGGTGAATGTTCAGGAATTTCCCTCTGAAAACAAACTGGCAGTGCAGTGAAGGGACAGTAGCAACGGTATAATGACTTTTTCTATGCTCTTGGGCCTCTGTGTGCTTCTGCAGTGGATGCTAGTATCATTTCCATTTTAATGGTTCAATCTAAAACAAGAGATTTGTCTATAGACCAGCTGTCACATCAATGCCACTGCAAGGGCTGGACCTTTGATTTTCAATCTATAAATCATTTTTCCCAAACATGGTGCACTTTTCTCATCCAGATGTATAGCAGTGTGAGAGTTTCCTGTGCAAATCAGAGAGCTGTAGTGCTATCAAGGCTATTTTTGCTTTAGAAGGTGCAGATAAAGTCAGACTTTTTCTGTCAGGGCTCTGATCTGCCTAATGCAGGTCAGCTATACTCTGAAAACCATTCAGGCACATTCAAATGCATTGTCAGCAGGTATTATGCCATGCTTTCAGCCTTCTTAGCATGGTTTGCCAGCTTATGGCCAGAGCTAAGCTTATAGCCTCAGAGTGTGGACGGGGCAGTGCTCTGACCTGAGCAGAGTTGTTCTAGATAGATAAATGGATCTCTGCTTGTAAGAGCAAGGGCTGGCCCTGAATATGAACAATACGGGTTGTTTGAAGAAGCCTCTGCATCTGTGGTCTATGTTTAATGCTGGTTTGAGCTGGATGCTATGTTTTATAAAGCTAATACAGCAGCTGTGCTGAGTGTGTATGTGTGTGTATGTGTGTGTTCAACACTGCATTCTGCAACACTAATTCTGCAGTTGCTGACTGTGCTGTGCTAAAGGATTCATAGCATGATAGGGTGCAGTTCAGTCGAAGAATATTCCTGGAAGCATTTACTGAAGTGAAAGGAACCTTTGCCTGTGGGACAGTTCTCACTGTATTTTGGCCATATTTCGGCCTCATGAAGACATGCAAGCTCAAAGCACCATTCCTGTACCATGGAGGGAGGATGCTGTGGCCTGATGGATTAGTCAGGTGCATATTGTGATCCTGAGTAAATCTCACCCTGACTTTGATATCGCCATTTGTGTTTACTTCCTGCAGCCCCTCATCACCCTGGAGAGCAGCATCTCATACATCTTCAATGTGGAGGGGATGAACACTGTCACTGTGCAAGTTGCTGCAGGAAACACCCTCATCCAAGACACCAAGGAGATCGCAGTGCATGGTACTCCCAGCATTTTACAATCCTATCTCAGGGAGGTATCTAGGGATGAATAGGCAGTCACTGCTAAATTAAAAAAAAACTCTCTGAACCCCTTAGTGCCTGGAGGAACCTCTGAAGACAAACTGTAAACAAAGTAGCCTCAGATGAGTCATGATCATAAATACAGAAGCGAATGGGATGGGACAACTAGTCAAATTTGTATGTTCAGGACTGTAGTAAAGTGGCTAGTGTCTCCATTGCTTGTTGGTCTGTCTGTACACCCTGACTGAGAACTCCTAAAAGAAAAATCCCTTAGATCTGTGGCCAGACTGTCTTCCTTCTGTTTCCTAGCTGTGGAAAAAGTAGTCATAAGCATCATTAGGGTGGCCTGAATACAGCTGATGTTTCTGTTTATACAGTGACTGTATAAATGGCAGAGGTCTGGAAGGGTCTGAAAAACAGGGGGCAGAAATGACTCTGTTGTTAGTATCTCTGCCCATCTTCTGGGCCACAGCTGCAGGTCTGACTATTTTCACTGGACTTCCCTGTGGCTGTTTGGTATATTCTTGCCGTATCTGCACGTCATGGGCTTCAAAACCCACCCTCTGGCAGACCACAGAGCTTACCCTGTTTGAGGCTTCATAAAGGATGAGTGGAAGGGCTCTCTCAGCAGTTTTTGGACACAACTTTGAGATCTGTCCAGAGAACAATTTCCACCCTGGGCTAGTCTTCATTTTCCTTATGCAGTTATTGGCATCCATCATTTGAGGGCAAGCTTTTCTTTGGATGGCAAGTTTTATTGAGACCTGTGCTTCAAATAACTTGAGTTGCACTGTGTAGTTGAACTATATGTGTCCTATTTCAGTAATTAAATATAAATAAATGTCCTGCTGATGACTGGAAAGTCTATGCTCAGATTTAACAACCAGCTAAATAGATATTTATTGATTGCCTGGCTGTGAAGTGCAATGGGTTTTAATAATTTGTTGATATGATTTAGTAATACCCAAACTTCCTACTAGAAAATGTCAGAAGCCCTCTAGTTGATCATTTTGAGCATTGAAAAAAGCACTATTTACTTCTGGAAAACCTTCATCTTTCCACTAGTTTCTGGAATAAACCTGAATCAAGTGTATCTAAGAGGAGTCTCTACAGGTGCTCTCAATCTTTAGTCCTTCTAGGTTCCACAGAGTGCCTCTCACTTTCTCTTTATAAATACCTTGTAAGATTTTTTTTGCCATTCTATTTAAAAGATCGAAAGCTTTGAGCTTTACACGAGAGACATTTATTCAGTTGCAATGTCCAGATAGTCCTGTGCAGCACCGTGCTGCAGACTGACCTGCCCTAAGGAAGGAGTCTTTGCAGACACCAGGTCTGGCCATCAGTTCAAGTCAGAGTAGACAAATAAGTGACACCTTAGATAAACATGCTTTGTACTGTATTTGTGTCCTTCTTTGTGTCCTGTGAAGGCATGGCTTTCTGGTGTTAGCAGTGCAAAAAACTCACTCAAGGTTTTATCAAATTGTGATTAACAGACCAGAATTTACTAAATAACTGAACTGAACATGGTACTGAAGGTTCAAAAGTCAAAGGTTTTATATACCAGGCTCTGGGTTAAGCCTTCAGAACTAGACAGTTTCCCTGCTCACTTTGATTCTTGTTTTTTGTTAAAATATACTGCACCATCTGAAAAGAAAGAACAGATCTTGCAAAAGATGCAACATAAATGCTGTGCTGGTGGCTGTTCTGTGGGGTTCCTCATTTATAACCTTGCTGCTTTATCTTGATCTAAAACTGGTACCTTCTTACAAATGATTAATGGTACTTATTTGAAATGCCTGGAGATCAGATGCTTTAAGGTGAGAAACAGCACACCTCCAAAACCAGAAAGGAACCTTTTACCCTGAGAACTTACATCTGAGTGTGATTCCATCCTGGATCTGTGCCTCACACTGGCCCAAATCCATTGTGTGCAGTTATAAAGATTCCAGGCTCAGTCTCTGGTGACACCAGAGGGGAGTGTTGGAATTGGAGAAGAAGTTAAATTGTTCTGTATTTGAAGTCTAGGAAGTTTTTCTTCCTCTCTGCAGTCAGTCAATTAGGAAGTAATTTTGAAGAGTTTCCTGAATAGCCATTGCTTGATTAACCAGTCATTAGCACCACTGGGTTATGATTTGTTGGGGTATTAACCACTCCTGGCCTCCCTCCAGGAGAGCAAACAGATAATACTTGCTTTTGAAAACATTGCTTACAGTAAGTGTTTGCTCTGCAGAGCACAAGGCACAGATCTTCCAAATTTCAGCCAGATGCTAACTTATTTATTGGTCAGCTTCCTTATAAGCAGCATCTGATGAAGATGAGTGGTAAACTTGCAAAGCCCAGAGGCATCATGAAGGGGAATGCATCCTCTCACCTTTCTCATTCTTGTTTCCATTTCTTCTGGGAAAAGCCATAAATTTGCATTAGGGCAAAAGGTATTTCACAAGAGCTGTTATAAGAACTCTTTCCTTGCAAGCCTTCTGTCCTGCTTAGTGAAGCCAGCCCTTTTTGTTCCTTCAGCCTTTCTTCTCTTGCTTTAAGATACTTCAATTATGGTCTTCTTCTTGTAATCTGCACCCCTGGGTGCATCCTGAACACTGCCTATTTAATCGTCTCATAAATACTGTCTTTGTACTCCAGAGTATTTCCAGTCTCAGCTCCTGTCATTTTCTCCCAACTTGGACTACCATAACCCTGACATACCTGAATGGAGACAAGACATTGGCAAAGTCATCAAGAGAGCTCTGGCACAGGTGAGCTTGTTTCCTTCCTGTACCATTGACTAGGCTGTTAAAACATGCAGCTTTTCAACAAGCTAGATTAAAAGAATGGGAAAGAACAACAGTAATGAAGCTATAATTTTAAATCAATAAAAAGCTTCTTAATATGCTGGATCTTTTTACAGAAGTAAACTATGTTGGGGATTTTGTGGAAATATTATAATTACTTTTATTAATGTTTCCGTGGTGCTTTTAAGCTTTTAATATCCCTTGAGGACTTTACAAATTCTTGATTGTAATGGTATCATTATTATTCTTACTTTGCCAAATTGATATTACAGTATCTGCTGTTTTCTACTCCAAACATTTGGGTAGTGTTACTGTGTGTTATTAAACAGCTGATCTGCTTTATCCCTGAAAACAGACATTGTGGTATGTTGGAGGCATGAGCAAGATCTTTTTACCCCTTCCTAATGCTCAGTCAGGAGTTCCACGTACAGCTAAGTGTAGCAGCTGGTAAACGTTATAAAGTTCTTCTCTCTTTCCAACTGGGGCAAAAAAATGGAGATTCATACCTTTAAAATAAAGGACAGAGACTTCTGTGGGTGGAAGATAATGAATCTTCCTTTGGGATTAATTAGAATATGTAAACTAGCACTCATGTTCTTGCAGGAAAGGTGACAGAATATTTTATGATATCACATAGCCAGGGACTTCAGTTTTATGTGAAACCAGGAGATAGATTTAAGCGTGCTTTGGTGTTTTTCACATTCTGCCAAAAATGTGTCTTGTCTTTTTTGCTTCAGCTACAGCTGCTTCTAGAAATGGAGGCTGGTTATTTTTACTGGGAAAGTACATTCCTGCTCAGCTTTTCTCATCTGCAGCCCACTCAAAATTCACAGTTTATAAGAGTTTCCTTGATTGTTTTCCCATCCTGAGAAAACACTAAGTTCATTGGTTTAAACGGTTGTTCTTTTTTTATACTGTATTACGAGTCAAGCTTAAAAAGAAATTAATTAGGTTGTTACTATGAATGCTTTCAGACAGCAGTAGAACTCATCTAGAAGTGTATCCTTTTGTGTCTTTGATTGTGGCATGTGATCTATGCTTATACGGCAGTTCACCAGCAATGGGCTGCCCCATTGATGTTTCAGCTCAGGAATGTGACCAAGGAGCTTGAGGTAGAGTAGAACCAGGGATATAATGGGGTTACGCTCATATAGCAGAGAGTATGTGAGGGAAGAGAGGCTTCCCGTCCCTCTGAGGATGCACGGCTTGGATTTGGGGAGCGAGGGAAGTAGTCTCAGTTGGCAGATCACACTGAAGACAATTGTGAGTGTTTGGTGTGGAACTGACTCTTCGTTCAACAAACTGAGCAGTTCCAAGCACAGCTCCCCCCAGGTAGCCCCAGTGGTAAAAAGTCCCACTAGAGACATCACATTATTCATGTATGGCAAATGTGGATGCCTATAATCTGATATTAGAAGCTATTTACTGGTATTTTTATTCATGTGTCTCTGTTGGTTGCACACTTACCAGTGGTCACTCTGAGCCAGACTCTGGATCTGACTTTGGGTCATTCTTTTGTGGTGGGAAGGAATAAATGGGATATTCTGATCTTGAAGATCTGATAGGTTTGGAATTTGGATTGAGATCTTTGAGTCTGGGTGCAGAGCCTCTATTTCTGACTTACCACATGGACAGAATAGCTCATTAGGACCACAACACCTACAGTGGAATTGGCAAGTAACAATTTGATGGATGCAGTAGTTTCCCATAGTGAATGGAAACATCAGTAACAGAATAGCAGTTAGAGATCTTCTTTTTACTTTTCTTTTAGGTGACTGGTATCCCTGATGAACAGATCTTGGTAGCTGTATTTCCTGGGCTGCCCACTTCTGCTGAACTCTTCATACTACCCCATAAAAACACAACAGAGAGGAGGAAAAGCAGTGAGGCTGATCTTGAGCAAGTAAGGAAGAAAGGATTCATGGAACATTCATTCCTATCATACCATTTGCAGATGAGTCCCTTAACTTGTGCAGCATTAGAAATTACTTAAAATAAGTGTGATGAAATTGGATACATCTGGAACTTTGGCAGCATAATTTATGACATTAAAGAAAATGATTTTCAGAGGAAAAATGGGCATTTCTAATACTCACTGAGATGTGTCACAGTTTACCAACAGTGGTTCTTCCTGGATCAATAGTGTGTTATGGCCAAAGGAACCTTGAATACGTACTCCCTCTACTCCCTGGAGGAATGCTAATAGACAGAGGCCAAATCAGCAAGATAATATACTGAGGTTTACCCAAAATAAATCAGGCTCTTCAGCTCGTATATCACTGGAACAAGACCTCTTTTTTCTGCAGCAGCGAATGGCGTGTGCAAACTATATTTGGAAGTTACAATATCCATCCATTTAGATAAATAGGTAATTACAGTGATGAATAGTAACAGTGATATGCAGGCAAGGGAAGAGCTAGGAACAGCAGCACTACTCTGCTGAAGCTTTCATGCTAGAATTACCAAGTGATTAAATTGGCTCTATAAAGGCAAAGGAGTGAAGTACTGCTGGAAAGACTGCTTAGCTCTAGCTAATGTTCTTGTCTGTAGCATTTTTACTGTGTGCAAGCTATGTATGAGCCCGTCTCCAAGTAACTCTTGGAGAAGTAACTCTTTGGTGGCCAAACATTAAATAATTCAGGTAAATTCTGTGGAAGCTGTCATCACCCACTGAGCAAACTCAGTTCCCTCAGAGTAGCACATTTGTCCTAGGAAGCTAGAAAAGCTGCCCTCTTAAGTTGGTGAGTGTGCAAAAGATGTACATTGTCTGGAAGGCTTTTTGGAGGAATTTTCTTGGAGTCATTTTCATCCTGTTCAATAGGACCTACCCATTTTAGAATTCCTTTCAACATGCCATTGTGTCAATATTTCACATATCATTATGATGCAGACATCTCAGATTAGGTTGCTGACAACCTGACCACGAGGCCTGAAGCTCGAGTTCTCTAATTTTATTTGATGGTCTATTCAGTTGTACTTTGGCACCCATTCTTGGCTTCTGCCTGAGGAGCTCTGCCCTGGAGAGCAGCCCGTCATAACTACACAGTAGCTGTGTCCTGACCACCAGAAGTACTGTAGGGAGACCAGGCAGTAACAAACTTGGACTCTAGTGTGATATACCAAGCATGTGCTTCAGAAGGCAACCAAATAACACACCATAGCTGGGTTGCTGAGCTCCATTCTGAAACCTCTCTTCTAAATGAGGAGAAATACGCCAAGGTTGTAATTAATCTTCAAAACTGAATCATCTCATCCTCAACAGCCTATTTAAACACCAGCTACATGACTGGGCTTGTCCCGGATCAATGACAGTGAAGTGTTACTAGGCTAGCTCACTCAGTTCCATCATCCACCAATAAAAGGCCAATATGTTAGTGATTTCCAAGGATGATAGATCAAACTCACAGGACATTACAGTTGGTGAGAAGATCTTTAGTTCTTTAACCTCCTCCCCAACTCCTGAAAAAAAAGCAAGAAAGAAAAAAGCTCATTTTCTTTAGTTTGCTTCCTAGGAGAGTTGTAACCACCTGCTCTGGGTCTCAAAAGTCCTGAGGGAGACTTGCATGCAGTAACACTCTGTTCTGTCTAAAGCACATGTACATGTTTCTCTCCACTTCCTCCTCCTCTTTGTTCCCTTGTCTTCCTGAAGCTAGTAAGAGTTGATAGTCACCTTTCATGGGTTACATGCATTCCTGAATGTTCTCCAGAGCATGCTGTCTCCTATATTGTAACTACTGTATCTCTTATTATTTTATCAGGTGGTAGAAATCCTTTTTAATGCTCTCAACCAGAACCTGGTCCAGTTTGAGCTGAAACCTGGTGTTGAAGTCATTGTCTATGTTACTCAGTTAACATTAGGTGAGTGCATATTTCTACCTGTGAATACATAGCTGTGGTTCTCTTGAGGCTTTAGACAACTCCAGGAGAACCACAGAGCACTCACAGTTTGGTATATGCTGCTGGGATATGTAGTACTGATCATGATGAGACACTGTCTGTGGTAGAAGCAGGAAGTGTTAAAACCAGAATCCAGCAGTGGCATCTTCATGCACCAGTTTGTACAAGTATTAAAAGTACCTTTTAAGAGTTCCCCATGGCATAATTACCTAGTGCATTGATGTTTTTCAAGTGTTTTAGAAAATCAGGTGAATGGTGTTCAATTAAGTCCTCATTGGGCACCTGTGAAATTCAGTGGGTGTATTACAAACTTTCATGAGTGTTGGATCAAGTCCTTATTGCAAAGGGCTTGTTAATGTTATGACTTGCCAAGCAGCTTTATAGGGGCAAAGTACTCGTAAAAAGAGATCTAGGCCTCTTACAGGGAATACTGCCTGAATGTTGACTTATTTAAATTTCAATGCTACCTATCTCAATTTTCACAGAGTAATGAATAGTCACTTTTAAGCTTCATCACGGCCTTTGCTTTAAACCACCCTAGTGTGTGGCTCTCATCTATTGCTGAGAATTTTGGCCAGCCTGGTGTGAAGCTCTCAGCTATTGCTGAGACAGTGATGACTACAGGGGAGATGATAGATTTATTTTTGCCCTTGTTTTTTTTATGACTGCCCTTGAAATTACCTGAAATGTGAGATCTTGTGCATGTGACATTGCTGACAGCCTCTCCAAAAGATGGGGAGTCGTGTCACATGATAACACGCTTCAGCATCTTTTTATGTGAGACTCAGAGAGCCAAGAGCTGGACTAAGGCAAGGCTTGTGACCTATCCTAAGGTAATGCCTTTTTATCTGCACTCTCTGACTGTTGTTTGGGGATGAGAGTCAGATATTAATAGGAATAGGCTGGAATTAATTAATTTGCAAAACTGGGAATGAGATCAAAATATCTGCAGTCTGCAGGGTCAGAATAAGAGTTTGTTCTAGTAAGATACTGCAAGGTGTGGATTTAGCTTACAGTGCATAACTGTTGTTTCATGACCGTTCCCATAGTATTTTGGCTTAGGTGAAATAGCAGTCAGTTCTTTTCCAAGAAAGAGTCCATACAAGTAGTAGAAGCAACATACTGGAAGAATCAGACTCTTAGGTGTCAAAATACAGTGATGGAAGCAGAAGTGACCCTATTTGCAGAGGTTTTGTCCCATCTTCTGTGTGATGAAAAAAAGAATAGAGACCAGTAACCAGAATATTTATACAGAATGAGAAACGTTCAACTGCGACTTGTAATAATTTACACATCATTAGAGACTTCTCATCAAACTCTAGATTCTCAGCACAGTGCTCAGGCCATTAAGATGATCTGCTCCAATGAGTCGTTGGAATAGCTATGTAAACAAGGTATAGTAATACATTTTATTTAACCCACCCAAAATGTCAGGGATAGATGAATCAAATCTCCAAAATGTTATAATATAGTATGTGCCTGGGATTATTGCTTTGAGGTTCTCCACATTATAGGAAGTGACTCAATTAAAAAGTCTGTAAGGTCCAATATTAACCTTGAGGCTTCTCACAAGAATGGATCCCAGTCATATGTGAGACAGACATATGTCCTTGGAAGATGGGAGTCCTACTGTTCATGGATGTTCATGGATGGGATGTCCTACTGTTCATGGTGGCTTTTTCAAAGGAAAATAGACATGCATTAAGCCACACTTAATATTTTTCATTTCATTTGTACTCCAGTCCCTGGAAAAGAAGCAGCCCAAGATGTCAATACAGGAGTGTTCAGCTCTTCAGCTAAGTGTGGCTTGCTGTGCTTTTTCAGTAGGCGTTATTAGACTTCACTGTCTTGAAAAAAGCATTTGGCTTTGAAAGGACAAGAGATTAGTTTTGGTCTTACCAAAAACAGCATGCGCAAAGCAGTGATGATAAAGCAGATGTGACAAAGACAGAGTTGAATCACAGAATAGTAAAGATTGGTAAGAACTTCAAGAGCCCATCCAGATCAGGTTGCACAGGAACATGTCCAGGCAGGTATTGAAAATGACCAGAGAAGGAGACTCTACAACTTCTTTGGGCAGCCTGTGCCAGAGTTCCCTCATTCTCACAGGAAAGTAGTTTTTCCCAGTGTTCAAGTGAATCTTCCTGTGTTCCAACTCATGCCCTTTACCCCTTGTCCTGTCACTGGGCACTGCAGAAAAAACACCAGCCCCATCCTCTCAACACCTGCCCCTTAGGTAAAGTGTTGATAAAATCAATTGAAAATTGAAGCTCAACTTCCTGGTAATTGTTTGTTCCCTAATAATGTATTGCAAATGTAATGCTCTGCCTTTCCTCCTGCAGCACCCCTTGTTGATTCCAGCACGGGTCATAGCAGTTCAGCCATGCTGATGCTGTTGTCTGTGGTGTTTGTAGGCTTGGCTGTTTTTTTAATCTACAAATTCAAGAGGTAAGTTCAGAAACTCTGGGGGGATGGGAGGAGGAGACACTGAGTGGTTGACAGAAAATCTATGTAGAGCAAGGCCTGCATGACAGATGTAAAGTGAGATACACTGGCCTAAGGCTTAGACCAATATAGTTCCCTATTTTTGATATGTAGAGAGAAGACCATCTGCTGCCCTTCCACCATTAACTTGGTGCTCTGAAACTTCACCAAAAGCTCAGAAATCAAGCTCTAACCTGCTTCAGCAGATGTGTTTGAACCAGAAATGAGAACCCTCTGTGCTTACTGAGTACTGAGCTACACAATGCAGACTTTGTAAAAAAGTAATCAAGTGATGAATATTTTCATACAGTCTATATCCACCTGGCCAACTGCCTTAGTGCTGCAGTATCTCATTTGTATCTTGCAAAGTGAATAGTTTAGTTCTGCAGAGGAACAGGTGTGATTATGTTAAGTGTGGCAGACTCAAAGCCAGAAAATTTTGTGTTAAGCATCAAAATGCCTTTGAGAATCTGTGCTGAGATTTTCTTTGCCAGATGTTAATATAAACCTTTTGCTTCCAGACAGCAGGCAGGACCCGTGCTGGCCCATGGCATGTTGATGCTGCAAGCTGTGAAACAAAATATGGGATAAGAATGGCCTGTTTGATGAAAGGCTGCCTTATGAGAATATATTTTAGGCAGATGGAGCTTCTTAGCAGAAACTTTGTATTCAGTACAGTATTTACGGTGTTAAATGGTCTATGGGCCCAGATCCTGCCCAGTGGCAAAATATTGTGTAGAAGCATAAGCAGAGTTTGACTTTAAACAAAAAAAAATAGAGAAAAATCTGGACAAGAGTAGTCCCTCCAAATTGAGAAGCCAGAGCTTTTCCTGTCCAGATTCCAGCAATGTGTTTATCTCTTCATCTTTTCTGTGGCCCAAGACAAGGTTAGTACTCTCTAATCATGTTAGTGGGATACAAACGATATTAAAACTGCAATGATAAGACAGATATGTATCCTAGTTTCCAGATTTAAAGCTCCCTTCGTTTCTAACCTCTTAACACTTGTCAAAACTGGTGGGAGATGCTGCTTCCAGCACTTGATCCTGTGTGCATCAAGATCTGTTACCAAGCATCCACTGATCTCAGAGGCCCAGGACAATTTCCAGAGGGCCCTTATGTGAATCTACTCAGGTGCAGATTTCCAGGCTTTCAGAGTGACTTACCTGTTGCAGTATGAAGTCTGTTTCTGTGAGGTGGAATATGGCTTCCCCAGTGAAAGGGTAATGGGACGTGAGCCTTGTTTCAATTAAGGCATTGATTTAATAGTGTGCAAGGGAGACAGCTGATGGTTTCTTTCACCCTTAGATGTGGAATGAGGAGGGCAAAGTCTCTCGGAGATGTGTCAAGATGTAGATACAACTCCTTATAGAATGAGCTTTCTTTTGTGTCTTAGTGAGGTGCTTCCTTAGTAATCCACTTTGCTTTAGCAGTCTCCAGGTCATGCTGTGTTACTACAGCTCATAAAACTGACTCTTGTACTACTTAAGCATGCTGAGCCATCAGCATTGCAGCCATCAGCCTTGTCCTGTGCTCCAGAACTGGGAAGACCCCATCTTGCTAAAATTTGTCTGAAAATTGTGTGCATGATAAACTTTAGGGAGAAGGTGATTAAAGCATCAGTTTTGCTTAACCCAAAGCTCATCAATGTACTGTCCTCTCTTACCTGCTGTGTCCTGAAGAGGACAAACCAGGGTCAAACAGATATCAGAGTGTCCTCAGCTTGAATTTTTTTCAGAAAGTAATGCAATTTTTCATCTCTATCTAAATCCTCTGGCTCAATGGGTCCAAAGTGAGAGCATGGAACAATCCTTAATGGAAAAAGGTGTAAACAAAAGCTTTCTTCTAGCTCTCAGTGATGCAGAGGTCCATTAGCCACATGTGCTTTTCTGATTAACAGTGATCCCCGTCTGAATACAGAACTACTTGTTTTCAGGCAAATGTTGTGGGGAAACCATGGGCCTGCATAAATTTTTAATTCTGCAGCTTTATAGAATCAGTTCTTTACTGGTTTGCACGCAGACTCCTTTAATACAAATCCATGAAGTCAATAGACTCAGCAGGCATGTTAAATCCTGCTGCCAGAGAGGTGCCTGTTGAGGAGGTCCAGGTGGAAAAGGAAGAAAGGGAGCAAAGAAGGGGAATAATCTGTAAAACAGTTGTTTATTTTCTGGGAAATTGAGCATGTAGCAGGTCAATACAATATGTGTGGGGATGGTGAGTAATAGTGGGGCAATGGGGCAGTTAGTATGCCCTGGCACAGGAGTGCAGGAGTGTTGAACATACACGTGTGCTCAGGAATGTGCAGTGGGACGTTGTAGCCGCCTGTGTCTGTGCTGGGAGGCACAGCAGGATTAGGTGTCAGTGTATGGATGCGCCTAGGTACAGCTGTCTCACTTTCCTCTTTCCCTGACTCTCTGAAGTACCTGAAGGCTCTCTACCTCACAACTCTAAAGAGCTTTTCTCACCTTTCAAAGCTCAGAAGACTATCGCTTCTCTACCATTAGATTGTTTGGAAGCAAGACTAAGTCTTCTAGTATCTCAAGATGTGTTTTTGTATCCACATCTCTACACACCCACAGATGTATTCTGGGCATCCCATGGGACTTCATTTGTCCTCTCTCATCCAATATGTGCATTCTCTGTGTAGTGCTTATCTCTTCTAATGATCTGTGTAAAGCATGTCTGAAAGTTTGAAAGAGAAGGTGGGAGAAAAGGAGAACATGAGGTTTGTTAACTGCTGCTAAGCATTCCAGATATGATCTGACTTTGTGCTGGTTAAGAACAGAATGCCAAGTCAAGCCAATAGCACAAGTTGTTTGATGCCAGAATTTCACTGGAGTAAAACCAGCATAAATCTATTGAATTTGTGAGAGTTGAGGCAATTTCCACCGCTTTCAATCTCTGACATATCCAACAGCACTCCGGTTAGCCTAAAGAGATATCATTTTATAGAGCCTCTTTTGAACACATCTTTCTCTCTCCTGTGTACTTTAAGGAACTGAAAAGATTCTCTGAATTTTTCTTATCTCAGCAGAGTGGACTGTATGGCACAGGGTCCTTCTAAGGACATTAGGAAAAACAGTCACCTTCCCATAGGCAACTGCACACGTAATCCTAGCAACACTCCCACCCCTGATGCTTAACACACTACTTTTCAGTTCTCTCATTTTAAACTTGCACTCCTCCAAGAATTACTGCTTGTCTAGACCTGTCTAACTTCATGTCTAACTGACTTTCAAGGATATTGTTATAGCAGTCCAAGTTAACTCCTCTTGAAGAAGGAAGAAGAAATAATCCCTTCACTTTCTCTTGCCTTCCTGAGCAGCAAGTGAAAACAAGTCCTTGCAAACTTGCACACTGAACTGTTTTTGCAGTGAAATGGCAACAAATAGTCTCTGAGTGCATGTTGTGAGGTCCAAATCCTTATTGGTTCTTAGAGGGATGACCAATTCTTTATAACTTTCTGATGTGGCAGTTTCTACTGAATCAGTGTGGGCCTGTCAATACAAACAAGCTGAGCAATTTTTTCTCAGTTGATAGTAGTACTCAAATTGATTTTTACTTTTGGTTTCCAATGCACTACTGATCATGTAATAAATACTGAGCAAGTCTGCAATTGCAGCTGGTTGTACTTAGCTGATTGCTGCTCTCTGAGCTGGGTGCAGTGTCCACTGTGCACATGACTTCTCATTTAAAAGGGCAGGACCAGAGCATTTTGCTTTACAGCTGGAGGAGCCTTTGGACACATGATAGGAAGGCAATGTCTTGAGATTTGGGGCACCTTTGGATGTGCCCCACTTTTGGGACTGGTGTTAGAATCAGTGGATGCTAATGGCACTTTTAGAGATGAATATCATTGTGGTGCTTTCAGCATTCTGAGAGCTGATACTGTGCATCACTGCCAGTGCTGCAGTTCTGTGATTAGTCTCAGTGTATCTGGTCTGATTAATCAATGATGTGCCAAGGATCCTTTGTTACAGAATATTACTGCTTTTCTTTTTTCTTTCCTGTGCAGGAAAATCCCTTGGATTAACATCTATGCCCAAGTTCAGCATGACAAGGAGCAGGAAATGATTGGCTCTGTCAGCCAAAGTGAAAACGCTCCCAAAATCACTCTGAGTGAGTTCACAGACCCTGAGGAGCTGATGGACAAAGAGCTGGACACACGAGTGATGGGTGAGAGTCTGGGTGAAGATATTGGTCATTGGGGTATTAGGAGAGGCAGCGACTGTGACCCCAGATACAAGCAGAACCTGAGGCACTGAGATAGGGAGTAAATCTCTCTCTGCAACGTGGTAACAGGGATTTTTTCTTACAGTTTTTCAGCTTTTCTCATGGTGATACATGACCAGGGTAGGAACCTAAAAACAGATATACAGAAGTTAGTAATGGCTGTGGCTCACATCTGTGTCTGCTTATGGCCCTGTCCCTCCCATGGAGAGGTCCCAAATTCCCTGAACCCTCAGAGGAATCAACTGAGCCAAGTTTACACTGTTGATGTGTTATCATTACAAGTGAATATATCCCTAATAGCTTAACGAGTTTACTGCTGATCAGCTGAGATGCAGTAACACATTTTCTGCATGTTCCATGCTTCATTGCAAATACAGAAAAGGATGTGCTACTTTTAAACACTTTTTCTGTCTTTAGACTTACAGAAGCACATCCTAGGAAGGAGTGAGAAGCAATGTAGGCCAAACTGTTGAAGCTACTGCACTAACACTCTCCATTTTCTCCTCCACAGGAAGCATCTCAACAATTGCCAACAGTGAAAGCACAAAGGAAATCCCCAACTGCACTAGTGTTTAATACTGAGAATCCACTTGGTCTACAACATTTCTGACTTTTTATTTGTAATTATTATTGTTATAATTATTATTATTATTATGATAAAAAAAGAAAGAGTTACCTGTCATTATTATCATTTGGGAGGGGATGGGGTGGGCTTTTTCTGTTTAGCAGGGCTGCATTCATAAATAGCAGGAGTTCTTAGTATTTAGGAAATACTCATCAGATTAGAAAAGTACAGAATGAGTGACATGCGCAATGGGATTTGAATGCCAGCCTCCTGTTAAACACAGAATGAAATATTCAAATCCAACAGGTAGGTATAGGACTTTGGAAAACATGTTGTAGGTAAATTGTCCCTTTTCAGCCCTTTTCAAAACTTAAATCATGAATCAGCTACTTCACCCTGCCAGAGGGCTCAGGCCGAGTCGTTAGACCAGGCTGTGCAACGTGCCATCAGCTCTCACTTTCCAATGACATGCATGTCTCAGCTTTTTGCAGAATCTTGCCTCTTTTAATTGCTTTTAATTTCAGTCACCCTCTGGGACTGTTTACTGCTGAGAAAGGAGAAAACAAAAATAAAATGAGAGCAAAACACACATGTCAGTGTTGGTTGGACTGTAGATTGGCTGGAGGGGACAGCAGCACAGGCAGTGAGGGAGCATGCCTGAATTTATGAGTGCAGCCCCAACCCCGTGCATGTGAATAGCGAGGATGCCGACGGCCTACTGTAGATAATTACAATGTACATAGCTTTTTATTTCCTGAGAAATAATTTAATGTTTAGTAAAAGAAGATATGTTTAAAACAGAAACCTGAACCACATACACACACACAGGCAGGGGCACAGCCCCGTGTGTGCTCAACACGCCAGCGCACCCGGGCCCCTGGGGAGCACCTCGGTCACGCTTTGGTTCCAAGTGTGTTCCAGTTGTCTGTCATATTTCAATCTGACACTGCTGTTTATCAACAACATAGTTTATTTCTCTGTGTATGACTGTAAGACTCTCTTTTTTGTTTCTTTTTTTTTTAATGTTTTATATAATTTCCTGTGATGGAACAGAAGATAGTAGCAGGACAGACCAGGAGCCTCTCATCAATATTTTAATGATGTTCACTGTCTACCAGCCTCTGTCACCGTTGTTCACTTCTGAGAAGGGTCTTGGTGACATCCACTAGGGAAAATGAGGAAAACAAATGCAAAATGATCACTATCTCAGTGTGGGTAAATATCATTGTGCTTGCAGTACCCAGTACAGGCTGAACTCAACAGTGGGCCAGGTTATAGTAGTTTTATTCACAGTGAGAAGTGATGCTTCTAGCAGTTAAACTGGTGAAGTAAATTGCTGTTCAGGATGTGTAACAGTAGTAAATTTTGGCTGTCCATGATTAGGGACTGCCCTTTGGAGAGGGGGATGCAGAGTCAGACCTGCATAACTGAGCTAGGAAAGGTCTTTCTTATGAATACCACAGAATGGCTGGAAATGCCATCAGAGTAATTTCTCCATGGTGGGTTAGTGCTTTCTGATCAGAACAACAAGGTTAATAAGGAAAAGTGGTGTGAAAAACTTTTTAGACCTCTTGCAGCACACTGAGTTTAGGATAGCCGTTAGGAGTGGTGGAGTTTTAGGACAGGAGGTTGACTTAGTGGTGAGTTACTTCTATCCATTTTTCTTGAGTTGATAGTGTTAAGAATAGACCTTATTCTGCAGAGTGATGAGTTATAAGACCTAGCACAAGTGGAAGGAAGGTTGGAGACACATTTGAGAAGATGTTCTAGTGCATGGTTCTAGAAGATGTTCTTGCATGGTAACAGGAGGTAGAAATGAAGCCAGGTGATAATGTTTGTTACTATTTTTTAGGATCTGGATACAGGACCAAACATCACCTTTAATCTGGACTGAAATGAGAGGACAGCTAGAATTTAGGTGTTACTTGCTACCTCTCTGCATTGCAATGTGCCAGTTGGCTACAAACCAGCCGCAGCTACATGTTCACTCTGTTAGTGAGCTGGAATGTGTTACAAGGGTTATAATCCTGATGAGTCTGCAGGTGGAGAGAGAAACGTGGTTGAACAGTTTTGCAGAAGAGCACAGGAAATGTTTCAAGATCCAAATTGTAAAATCAAAATGTAGGGAAATACTGTTTTGTGTGAAGTACTAATGCTAAATATTCTCAATTTTCCTCCTCCTCTGTTTCAGTCAGGCTTGTGGGCCCTTTCCGTTGATTTAAAAATAATCCTTTTCTGTTTCCTCCCTTGCTTTTCTGCTCTACTTCCTAATATAAACTGGATATTGATAGCTCTGTTTTTCTGCTGAACCCTGGATTTCCATCCATCACATGTGCATAAACTGTTGCATTACTGTCTTTGTTCTACTGAAACACCAAAGTAGTTTACAGTTAATGGCCCAGTCTGGTGATAACACTGTTAGCACAAGGCCATAGGTTCCCATTTAGGTATGGATGGGACAGATGTACACAAACAATGGTCCTGTGGGCCTTGAGGTAAATTGTGGGCTGATCTCAGTCTTTGCTGATCATTGGGATTTGAGGGACTGCTTTTGTGAGCTGCTGAGGAGAACTAAATGTGAAATAGTCATTGTTTTCCATATTAATTCTTTATTTTATAAACCAAGAAATTCAGTGAAAATGTTCATTACTGTCTGGAATTTTCTCTGTTTTTCTTGGGATTGATTTCAAGTTGATTTAAAAAGAAAGGCAGGTGATTACAGTTTTTGTCACTTTCTTTTCACAACTTTTTAAGATTTTTTTAATCCTTTTTTTCCCTTTTACACTCTTGAAGATGGATGTTAAATGTCTTGTAGCAGATGGGAGGAAGCAAGGAGGAAAAATTGGGAGTAAGCTGCTGAAAAAAACAGAAGCATCTTCACTTCCCAAAAAGACATTTAATATTGGTGAAGGCTGAGAAGTTTCTGAAAGATAGAGTTAATTTTTTGAGAAACATTTGTCCAGAAACCCATTTTCAATACAAAATTATCCTAAAGATGCTACAAAGCAGACACAAGAAACATGGAGACAAAATTAAATGTCAAAACCCTGCCTGCCTGTTCTTGAGTTGGCTCAAACTTCATGTTCCATGAGACTTAGTGGGTATCACTACCTCTCAGGGTATTTTGTCAAGCTGTTGTTTGGACCAGAGTGTGCTTCACGCACATCTGGAAGGAGCTCCCTGGGATGTATGTGGGACCACATCTGCCAGATTGTCCCTGCAGCTTTAGGACACAACCACGGCTGATGGCAGCTGATAAAAGCTTGTTGTTTATGACTGAAAGCTGCCTCTTTGGGAAACTAGAAGGGCAACTACTGCATTCTGGCAGGGTACTCAGGGCTGTATCTATCCATGGGACCTCTGTCAGCTTTGGATTGGGCAGACAATGCTGTCCATCTTTTTTGGAAGGTACTGAGCTGCAGTGTTAGCACAGAGTGGAGTACTGGCCACTTTTGTTTGTCTGTGTCATTCTGAGAATTAATAACTTGGGGATTTCATTAAGGTGTTTTTTTTTTTACCCCTGCAAGTTTGACCCTTGAGGAAAATATAATGGAAATCTGTGAAGTTGTAGATTATTATTTACCTGAGTAAGGTGGGAAAGAGCCAAGGCCCTGAGTAGAACAGAAACAGCTCCCACACTGTAGTTATGTATAAAAAGGAAACGAGAGTGAGAGAAAGCAAGAGACTGGGTCAGTGCCCTCTATCACTGCCAGCCTTTCCCTCATGATGGATTCTACTATATTAGCTGTAACTTAGGAATAATGCATGAGACCTGGAGACTAGGTGCAGCTTTTGGCTCTGTATGGCTATCAATCTGATGTAAACAGCCAGTAGATCCTCTACTTAGCTTAACCTGTGCTTGAGAACCCCAGCAGTAAGCCTGGAAGGATCGGAGATGAGGCTAGAGCAACTGGGACTGCAGAGTTGCTACCCATAAGGGCATGTGCAAGAGAGTGTACATTTTCTTCTGGACTAAGCTTGGTTTCAGGGATGTGCAAAGATGTTCTATTCTCCTCCCTTTCCCTTCAGTCAGTTCCCACACACATTCCAGGTCTGACAAACCAACGAGAATCTTCACATTCCTTCTGTTGATGTCAGACAGTGCATTGAACCCAAACCACCACTATGGTTTCAAAGGATTTAATGAGGCAGACAATTGCAATACCTGTATTAAACACAGTAATACAAATGCATGAGTCATATATATACATATATATATATATACTGTTCTTGGTTTTACTGTTCCATTTGAATATTTCTACTGTAAAAAAGGCAGTGGTTTTGAAATTGTTGAAAATAAATGTATTTTTGTACATCAGAGTTACCCCTGGCTGCTCTTTCAGTCCTTGTTCTCTTCAGATTTCCTTATGGCAAAGTCTGCTCTGTCTTCACTGAATTTCCCTTGCCATATCTAGCCCTTCAACCCTACCATTCAAGGTCATGCAAAGCACATGGAGGGTGAGCAGAGAAGTGGTATAAGGCACAATTTTAGTATAAAACATGAAACAGCTACCTCTCCTTCCTTCTTACTGCTCCCCTTCAAAAATTATCTCCTTTCCTTTCCCTTCCCTAGCCTCTCTTTAAAGCTTGGGAGGTGGGTAGGAGGGGAGAACTGTCTGCCTGTGCAGACGAGGCCCCATCAGTCCCGTGCTCTCATCTGGCAGACCCCAGTCTGGAAGAGGCTATGGAGTGCCCAGGCCAAATAGAAAAAAAATAATAACAGTACCTTCTTCACTCCAAATGCATATATATCCCCTATCTCTCCCCTCCTCCTTTCCTTTAACTCTGGGGGTCCCTAAACTGCAGGTTTCTGGTGTCTGACAGGGTTACCTGGGAAACGTCTTGCTCCCACCAGCTCCTCCTTATGTCCATTCCCCAGTGGCCACTGCTGGTTGCTCATGGAGGCGAAACTAACAGGCCAAATCTTTTCTCTGACTTGATGCTGCTAATATTTTATGTGTGTGTTGCCTAAGAGTGCAGCTGGTATCTGTTTATTCACCCTTTTATAATCAATGATCAGGTGTCTCTGCTTTTCCTTTCTGTCAGTAAGCTGAAAGGTCAGGCAACCAAGGATTGGGTTGGCCATCTCTGAGAGTGATGCATGAGAGACCTCCAGCATCACAGATCTTTCAGCTTTAGAAACCTTTGTGTCTGGCCCTCTTTGCAGCAGTGCCAATGTATGTTTCTGTTCATGTAATCCTGAAATACAGGTTATGAATGGACAAGTACAAATGCTGGAATTACCATGGCTTAACGAGTTACCAATAATTGACACTATGTGCAGAAACCTAGCTAAGTGCAGCTGTGCAATCAAATGCAGGCACTTAAACATCATCCCTCTTCATAGCCAAGAAACATGAGCAGAAGCTCAATCTTTGCCTGAATTGGTCTGCTTTTCTGTGACAGATGGACTTAATATTCCCTTTATTAAAGGCAGCATAAGCATTGTTTGCTGCATTATGATATTCTTATGGTTGTGCCAAATACCTGTCTCTCAGGGGTATGGTGCTGCTCAGGAAAAGTGCATCATAACTACTCCTGGAGTCAGCTCATCAGTGTCTTGTTTCACTCCTCACTGTGGTGCTCAACAGCTCCCATATGCCTCAAAGCTGCCCTGCTGGGTGTAGGACACCTGCAGTACAGGAGAGAGAAGTACCATGGAGGCCGTTTTACGCAGGTTGCTGTGTTGATCCTGACAAGTTTGGCTTGGTTTGGGCTTTCTGGATAATGATGCTCTTGTGTTCCTTGTGCAGGGAAAGCCTCTCAATATATGTATCCTGGGAGCACCTACAGGGTCTTGCTCAGAGCATGTTCCTCATGTGCCCACCATGGAATAAGCCCTGTCATGGAGATGTTGGTGATGAGTGTAGTGAGGCTGGACTGGGACTGTCTGCATCCTCCCTACACACTGCAGCCAAGGCTCTGTTGTCATGCTCTCTGGGGAACTGGGATGGCTTCTCCTGCTGTAAGGCAGAATCTGAGAGGCACCTGATAGACCTTTTGTACTGTTCTGGAAGAGGAGTGCTCTTCTAAAATCATCAGCATGAAGAAGTTTATACTCGCTGCTCCGGCTTGCCAGGAGCAGGCACAACCTTGCTCAAGTAGGAGAGGAGCCTCTTTGCCTTGATTCAGGCCAGACTCTGGTGCAACCATAAATACAAGTTCTCATGCTCAAGAGAGGAAATCTTGTACTCGGGTACATCACTGTGAATGCTGCTGACCAGCTTCTAGTCCTTGTTCTGGAGACAAATGAGCTATTTCCCATCCAGAACTCATGGCACCGTACACTTCAGCAGGGTCAGGCAGCATTTAGCTGGATTTGCCTTCAGCCTAGGTCTTCTTTTTTTCTTGGCCTTCTCCCCAGTGAAGTTCTCTGGTTATTAAGCACTATCAAACCACCATTGCATTGCTGACATATTATTGTAATACATCACTTGAGTGCTGGTCTGCTGTCATATATCATGGTGCTACATCAGAGGACTGACAGGTGACAGGAACCCCAGACCTAGAGACAGATCACTTTTCTAAGCTTTATGAGCTGCTTTTTTTTCTCTTAAGACAGCAAGCAGAGGCAAAGAAAGCAGTATTGGACTACTGCCACAAAGCTTTCAAAGCCTTTAAATATATTTATCTATACATTTTTCCCCTGGCCCTGAAGCATTAATTAAAGAAGTCTGATGATGTTTCAATGTGAGCCCATAGAGCTCATATTGATGGGTTTATTTTGGGTCATGGGGGAAGGAATGATTGCTCCCTGTGAACTGTTTGATGAGACTAGTATGTGTGAGTGTGTGTGGGCAGAAGAGAAAAATTTGTCCTTGCAAAACAAAAAGCTGGTCATTCCAGGATTTCAGAGGATTTGTTGTTGTAGGTCTCTTGACTGTAATGCAGTTGTGCAGGGCAGAAGGTAATTGTGGTGTTTGTTGTTGGGATTTTACCCATGATCAATACAAAAGGATTTGCTGTGCCATGGCTTTACGCTGGTTCTACCTGTGCAGGCTCATTGACATCAGTGAATGCAGTCTTGATTTACACCAGTCTGAGCTGTCACATTAAGAGGACCTACATACCTACTTCAAGGACAGAATAAATCCTTTTTAATGCCTCATTGTGAACGTCAAACAGTTTTGAGACCAGAATTTAGGGGAGATTGTAATTCTACGACTAATAAAAACCCACATATGGGGATAGAGAGGAGGAAGGAGGGAGGTGTTTATTAAATGAAACGGAAATGTTACGAGGTGTGCTTTTCAAAGTCCTGTGTTTGTTACATGAATATGGAAGGCAAAAAGGAGAGGAAAAACTGGAAACCTGATGTGAAATAGAGGGAGGAAGAGCAGAGGTGGACTGAGCTGGCTGAGAGATGGTGGTTGACCAGCATGCACAGAGGGACAGGGATATTTAATCATTTAACAGTTTAAGCATGGGAAAAAGTCTCATGATTCAACCAAATCAACGGGAGATCTGGCACATCCAGTACAAATAAGATGGGGTCATCTTTGCTCCTACATCTTGAAGCTCAGTCTTGAAATTCAAGTTTTAAGCAGCTGATTCTCTACCGAAGGCCCAGTGCTAAGCATGGAAGTTCCTTGCAGAGCAGTGGTGCCTGACTGATGGCTCAAGCAGGATTTGTAGGCCATTTTCAGAGCTCAACATGTAATTATAATCAAAGGGTTGGATGAATGCTGTGAGTATGAAGTGGATCCTGATACAGGATTTAGGGAAAATGGACCTGAACATGTCACTGGGGAGACGCAGGAAGATGGGATAACGAAATGCTATCCCATGTTTGTCAGTTTATGGGACTCACTCTTCTTTCCTTGATATTAATTGAACTGTATGTGGGGTGAGGGAATGAGTTAAAATTAATTCCTGGGATGTAAGACAAGGATAAGCTTTTATGGGAAGCTATTTAAATGGGCCATTAAGAACTGACTAAAGCAATTGGCTGGGCTATGACAAGAGTTGTAGCTACCTGTCCTTGTCTTTTTGAAATGAACTTCCCCTAAAGAGACCCTCAGGGAAATTAGAAGAGTTTAAATGAGGAGAGGAGAAGAGGTGATGAAAATGAAAGTGAAACAGTCTGACAACCAAGATAAGGCACATTCAACCTGGGCAGCATCTCTCTTTACCGGATCATGATATATTTGGCTGCACTTATGGTGTCCCAGTACTCTCACACCTCATCATTTCAGAGTGGTTCTGGGTCTCCTGAGAGTTCACAAGGATGGGGAAGGACTGAGAGCCATAACATGCCGCTGGGATGCTCAGGGACAGACAGTGCTGCCAGCAGAAGGAGAAATGTTTCTATTATCTCAAGAGCTCTGCTCCATAGCATGCATGTGCTAAAGTGTCTAAAATGACTCACAGGCAAGTTTGAGAGTCTAAATCCCTTGGTGGCTCTGGACCTTACTGCCTAATAATATCGCCTACACTTGGAATAATCTGAGATATTGTTAGCAATAGCTGTGAGACTGTTTTTAATCTTCTTTTTTAACCTTGAAATGTTCCTGTCAGTTCCACTCTACAGGCTGCTGAAGATCTGAACCTTGTTATAAGATGCTGAGGGACTTTCCTCTTTGGATTTTGTATAAAACTTCCTTTTCTTTTGTAGGTTACGCAGCAAAGTATCAGCACAAGCTTCACTCCCACCTCCTCCATCCATTTCACCTTGGAACTGAAACATTTACAACATGAAAAATATTTACAGCATGAACAATTTATACATTTCTAAAAGGAAAAGTCACACAAAAGGCAAACACCTCGACTCCTGTGGCTTTGGTGCAGGAGAGCCTGGGGATAGGTTTTTGACATCAGTAGGCACATTCGCTGTGGATCTGTCATGAACTCCTATAGGCCTTGGGGCACACCTGCACTCTGCATGAGCACACACAAGTCCCACAGCCCCTACACCTTGCCAGCCGAGGAGAATGATTTAAGAACTGTTGAAAACTATGTAATCATTGAATGTATTTTGATCAACTTCCAAACATTAACTGATCCTGAGAAGCGGGAGGGAATTTGACCTAATGTATTTATTTATCTATTCTGCTGATGAATTTTGGACAAGGATAAATTTTGATAGCAAGGTCCAAGCAAATTAGGACAGACTATGCAAGGCTGAGAACCAAGCTCCTGCATGTCAGTAGAATGGAAGCTTCCAGGCTTGGGGACTCCTGAGTCAGTCCAAGGCAGCTCCTTCAGCACCTTTTATATGGTCCATGTGAATGGAGGGCAAGATGGAGCTGAAGAAAAGGCTTAGTTCCTCAGTTAAATGGCTACTAGGACTTAAATCACTAACCTAAGGTCATGCATTGGTTTCTGGTTTGAGGTAAGGTGGATCTCTGAATGAAGTTAAGCTCCTTCGTATTTGAATCAGAATTTCTGGTTGTAGATGCTGTACACCAACAATCTGCAAACTGCACTGAACCTGTCCTAAAGACTTTTACCTGGCTCGCATTAGGACATCTGATTGAGAGAAAGCCTAAAAGAGATACTTGAGTCATTGGACTGGAATGTGTTGAAGGTGGAAAAGTCTTCCAAGGGAAGTTGTTTTTGTGTTTTGGGGTTTTTGGTTTTGGGTGTTTTTTTTGGTGGTAAAACCCTGCCTCTAATTTTTAAATCAGAATTAATAGCTAGTCAGAAACATTGGCTTCAGAAGTTATTATTATGTTTCGACAGATGTTCAACCAGTCAGATTATTTAATTAGCTTCATGCTCCTTAACCTCATAAATCTGTGAAAGCTGTGACAAGGAAAAAGAAATTGAATTAATGATAATAAATCAATACCCTAGACCTTCTTAATGAAGTGTAAAAAGTTTGAATCAAAGCACCATTGAAAAGTTTGGGGAGACAGCTGAGTATCTCTGGGATATAAATCCGACTTGTGCACAGTTTTGGAGGAGAATGCACAAGTTTCTCAGTGTAGTGTCCTTGGGAATTGGACAGTGCCTTTTTATGTAGGGAGCTGGTTCAGCATTGGAGAGACCTGTGTACAGTCCCTGGCTCTGTCACTGATTTAAAATGTGACTTTCTGCCTGTTCCTTTTCCTGTCCTACTTAAACAGTGGGAATACTGTCTGAAGCAGAGTCTGACCCTAAGTACAGACATGTACCTCTGTGTACAGAAAGTGTGCTTCATGTCTATGTCTATGGTGATGTAGAGATGATTACTTTAGAAACTGCAGGGAGAGAATTGACAGTAATAAACAGTAGCATAAGATCAAGAAGACAGTCATATTCTGACATGTATTTCTTTCTGTTCCACTGGGTCCTTGGGTTTCCATATACTTACCTAGAAAGCAACTGATTTTCTCAAAACAAAAAATGGAGCACCCTCTTCCCACAAAAGCATTACTGCCTCTGGCCTTCCTTTGGCTTATGGCTTTGTTACATGCCTGTTTTTTTCTCCCCTGATGATCCAGAACCTTTTATTTAAAAGGAGGCAATTAATAAATTAGTCTCTGTCAATTATCCACTTTCACTTGACAATTCTATTTTCCACCTGTACATTTCTTTTCTTCCCAAGCATAGGAAAAAATACAACTTCTTCTCAGTATCCAAGCTACACCAGCCCAGCTCTTTGATAGCTTCTAAGGTCCTGGAACTATCTTATAAAGGGAAAAATAGGTGAGTTTAGAGGTAAGTAGGTAAGTACACACACATATTGGGAATTTTCTCAAAATTACTCCAGAGAAAGGGGTCATCATTTAAGATGCTATTTGGAAGAAAGCCTCCTTTTTTCTCTCTGCTTCCCATTGACAAGGATGCCTTAGGAGGCTGGCATCCTGATTTGCATACCTCTGTTACTCCCTTAACCTAAGTAATAATATCACCCCTTAATGTTATACAAAAAGCCTTTTGTTTTTTCCTGAGGTGAGGGGATGAATAAATGGCAGACAATAAGCTTAGTACTCAGTGGGTATGAATCTGACTTTCAAAAGTAATCCTCCTCTGTTAGGTTTTAAGCAATTCAATGGGCAAAGCTTTCTATTGTATAGCAGGAACTAGTCGTGGCCAGGATCCTTGGCCAGCCATTACCAGCAACTGAACTGGTGTCTCTGCATTTACTGCACTGATATGTTATGTGATTACAGCAGATATGAGTCAGTGAATCAAGGCATACAGTGACCCACTTCATCCTCAGCGTGCCTGGAAGAACAGGGCTTTATTCCCATGTGTGGTATTTTAAAACGTCGCCCTCATCTTCATTTCAGGAAAATAGTTTGTTGACAGACTTTTGCCCCTCCAGAGACCAACTTCAAATGAGAGATCATTTTTAGAGGAAAAATCCCATTCTATAAGGGCTTTTTTGTACTGTCATTGACTCCAACAAGCCTCTTTTTTTTTAATGTTTTAATTTTTCCTTCTAGCAATTTCATATAATGTCTCACAAAACCAGAGAAATCAGAGGGGATGGGAACCTGGGCATGGCAGGAATGGATTTGCTCCAGAAACTTCTGAAGGTCAGTTTTGACTTTGCTGCGAGCTCTGTGCAGTGGGATTTAGATCAAGCATGGACAACATGGTCATCCCCCCAAGATCTACAACTAAATGTCTTTTCCCTGCATGGACCTTGTAATACTTGCTACAGAGCGTGTACTAGTCCTTGCTTTGGACTTTGTTATGCCGACTGCAGCACACAGGTCTGCTGCTCCTGCTGTTACTGCTGTGCTAGGAACCAACATCACCTATTGAGCTTATCTGTTTTTTTTATAGTCAGATGCTTTCTCATGGCTGTATTATGCTTTGGGGTTTTCGTTAACTGCTTCTTTTCATCTCCAGCACCACCATCCGTTTCCCTGCTCAGAAATTCCCACTTATGCAGCCAGTTTAGTGGGGACATGAAACTCACCCTTGTTATTTCAAAGGCTTAGAAGAAAGGAGAAATCTGGAGAATGGCCATTTTGCACATGTTTGTGTGACAGTCAAAACATTTAAGTTCAAAAAGTCCAGGCAATGTGACCTCCCTCCTACTGAGGGTTAAAAAAAAAAGCACCTGCTGCATCTTCCTACATCTCAGGGACACCTTTCTGCTGAAAGAATCTTCCTCAAGCCAGGCTTTGATACAACCTGTGAAGAAATGAAAATGAAAAACCTCTCACCTAATGCTCTATTTATCTTGTTTCCCCCCTCCCATCCTGTAGGTAAATTCACAAATGGTGTTTATAATTGTTGCTTTTGTGATCTTTTTTTAGAAACTAGAATAACAGTATATATGTTTTTCTCATAATTTTTTTAATCAGGAACAGAGTTCAGAATGAAATTGCAAGAGAGGAAAATGGATGTAACAGCCACATTTTTTATATGTTTATATGATGAGAAATACCTCCCAGGTAGAAGGAGACGTTCTTCTTGGATAAATTCTACACTTTCTGCAGAACACAAACAGGTAGGCTGAGGTTTTGCATGGTAACCCGTCATTAGTACCATTATTACTTTCAGTAACCCAACAATCTTCTGTTTTCTAGCTGTTAAAAAGAAACTATAAGAATATCTTTGAGGGCAATCAGGAAGGCTTCTTTTAGAACTCAAATGCCCTTTAAAAATATAGGTTTCTTTTTTTCTTTTTCCTTCCTCTTTCATTTCTTTAAGGTTTTTTTTAAAATGAAGAATACGACAGGGATTAAAATGAAAAAGGATCTGGAATCATTTTGACTGAGAGGAAAGAAATATTTGTACATTATTCATCGTACTCTCGGTTATTCATCAAAAGTTTCATTCTTCAACTAAAGTCTTTTCCTTATCTTAAAGCCACTGACATGAATATATATCACCAAGTTAAAAAGATTGAATTACACTTTTCCTGCTGCTGCTAAGATTCATGGAAGCTCAAAGCCCAGCCTAGTCCCTAGGTGTACTGAGGCAGTGCATTTTATGATTTTCGGAGAACAACGCTAACAGGGTTTGTCTCTTCATTGTGATACGGAGATGATTGAAAATGTGCCGCTGTATCACTTGATAAAAGACCTTTGCCAAAAAGGAGAGCAGCTTTGTCGTTTGAGAACATTACCCATGGGGCTTAAGAGATCTACTTGACAGCAAAAGCTCTGGCAGATGTTTTTTTTAAAGCAGTATGTTGTCCATTGCCAAGCAACCAGAACAAGCAAAAAGAAGGAGCTGAGATGTGATCCGTAAAATCTTCCCCGAGTATTGTGTTGCCCCATGAGTACCAGGGGAAAAAGTGACATTTTCTTGCTCTGGTTTCTAGTGCCTGTTCAGAGGGAGAGTCACTCCTGGTTTATGCTGTTCTGCTACAGTGGATCATGGCTTCCTGAGGTGTCAGCTGTCCTTTATATGCCCAGCTTTAAAATGAGCACGGGCATAGCAGTATGCTGCTGCACTCAGGACTCACCTGCTTTAATTCTGCAAGTGCTGGGAGATCTTTGCTGCCATGGGAACACCTGGAATTCAAAGAAAGGGGGTTTAAAGTGAGATTGGTGTGTCTAATGTGCACAGGTGAGACACGTCCTTTGCAGGATGCAGTGTGTGCTGGATTGAGGAAGAGATGTCTGGAGACTCAACTCCCCAACCATGTCCTGCATAGGGATCCAGGTCGGTTGCCTGAGCACAGCAGCCCTGTGGCAGACAGGCTGAGCTGGCCAGCGAGCAGGATATGGCACAGCCTTGCTCTGGGCAGTCTCAGCTGTCACCCCTGCCTCCTTACTACCCACTGCAAGGGATAAAGGGCTATCCCTGGCACTGCAGCACTGGGGTGGAACTTGGTGGTATCAACCCCAAACTCACTGAGAATGGAAAGTAAGAAGGGCTTACAGATGTCCTGAAGTTCCTAGCAGGTCTTGGTGACATGGATTAGGGTTGATTTTACTTTTGGCACACAAGGGCTTAATTTTTTCCTGTTCTTTTTAAAGATGCATTAAAAGAGCTGATTCATATCAAGGGGCCTCAAATGTACAAGAGACAGGAAATAAGTCCTCAGACTCTCCCTCATACCTGTGGCACAGGTGTTGTGAGTGCAACAGGTGAGGCAGATGTTTGTTGGCATCTCTGCAAACATTCCAAGACCAAGGAGGCACTTCAGGGCTACTAAAAAGATGCTGCAGCCTTCAGTGAGGTGCAGCTCAGTGAAGAAAAATCCCCTTACTCCTCATAGACTCCAAAGTGTGAATTTGGTTTCATGATATAGACTCTAACTCTTAAATAGAGAGAACTTTTTCTCCAATTTCAGCATACATTTCTGGATCCAGGGCTACCAAATTGTATGTAGTATCAACTAACAGCAACAACAACAGCAATGCAATAATATCATCTAATGTTATCAAGTGCTATTGTACAGCCTCTTGTTTTGATAGCATTTCAGACCCAGGGCTATCACCAGGCATTTCACTGCAGAACTGGTATATTTTACACAATAACACTGAGTATCTTCTCCAGCAGTGACCCACATGTGCATTTTTCTGCCTATGCAGGTGGTTGGGCACCCACCAATCTTGTTTTGCTTTGTAACAAGGACAGTGTTAGATGATCTGCAGTGAGCCATACATCATTCTGCAACAACACGCCTTCGATGGGAAAATGGACCGCTTGCAATTTGAGCAGGGCTGAGCTCTGACTTGCCAAGGGCATGTGGCGATAACTTGAACTGAGGGGAGCTTGAGAGAGGAGAACTGTAATTAAAATCTCCACTGAGTTCAGGAAAGCTGGATAAAATAGTGATAAACTGGCCCAGGAAAAATAATAATGACACAGTTGTTGTCATTTCAGATGAAATGGGTACAATTTAGTGTGGTGATGGTGAGAAACGTGTTTTTAGAAAAGAGAAAGAGCCTTTATGTATCTCTCTCTTGTCCTTGGTAATTTTGCAAATGCTGATTTTGTGTTTGTCTCCCCCAAATTGTAATAATTGCAATTTTTTCCTCTTCTTGCTACTGTAAAGTTCAGAAAAGAAGGCTGGGTTTTAAACTCAGCCCATGTAGCCCTAGGCTTACAAGAAACAGACTGTGAGAGGCCCAATGGGAAATCACGTTTTCTGTCATTTAAATACCCCTCCTTCCCCCTACATTCTGAAGTGATGCTGGACAAAAAGCAGCTGAGGAAGCGTGCTTTGCTGTGGAGCTGGTTGATCAGCAGGGCTGAACCAGGCAGATGACCAATTAGTGAAGGCAAATAGCACAGGAGCAAACTCTTTCGAGCCAGGCTGCTGCTGCAAATGAAATTAAGGGGTTTTCAGCCTGTGCCCAGAAATAAATGAGGCTGAAGTTAATCTAGCTGTCCTACCTATGGCCTCAGTATCAATATCAGTATACACTATGCTAGTGAGTGTTATTTTTAACAACAGGACAAAGACTGTGAGGAATTTAGAGAGGTATCTTGCTTTATTTTGAGTTCTTAAACCTCTTAATATGCAAAAGTTTAAGGAGGGTTTTAAAATAGACAAAAGAAAACACTGGAAAAATCTCACTCATGACATTTCTGCTACCAGAAAATGTGCTGGTAGTAGCAAGTCTGTGAGGTATTAAAGGAGAAGGTCACAGTCCATCAGCTCCTGAAGCTGCAGGGCTGCGAGGGTGGTGTAAATCAGAGCACGGCTCTGACACCAGTCACTCACTTCCAGAGAAGTGGGCTGATTTATGGCAGCCCTGGCTATGACTCCTTACAGTGCCGGGTAGATGTGCACTAGGCCAAAACCAGGAACAATCTCTTCAGCAGCTGCCCTTATTTTACAAGTTAACTTTTTTCTCTGCTTCTTCCTCCTGAACTCTGAAGCTCTCTCTTTCCACACGAGCTGAGCTTTCTTGAAAACGATTGTTTAATGGGAACATCTGGTGTGTGAATGGGAGACTTATTCCTCCTTTTCCCTTCAGTAAATGCTCATTGCATACTTTAAAAGTTGATCTTTTCTTTCCTTCCCCAAGCAGAGAAAAAAATACGGATCATTACTTGACAGACTGTTCTGTTCTGACTGTGTTCTTTAGTTACTTAACGTGTGTGAGTGTAATCTGCAAGCCATGACTTAAGAGCTCTCCCCATAATTAAAAGTTTTCTGCTGTAAAGTCTTGGTTTCTGATTAAAATGTAGCAGTCCTTCCTATTGTTCAATTAGAGCTAATTAGATAGTACTTGTGCACAATACTCCTTGCAATTCAATAACTGCAGTCTGAGATATTTCTTTTTTTGTGAGGAAAAAAATCTCACCAAAAAACCCCTCACCAAAAATCTTGAGTTCATTTACTTGTGTGTTGTTTGGAAGTGTGGAAAATGAAATAGTTGAGAGATAAGTAGGTACTAATAAAAATGCTATTTGCATTCATATTTTCCCTTTCTCTTCCCTTCTTTTCCCTCTTCCTGTTTGCATTGGCGGTGCTACAGAAAGATAACCTCTTTGTGGGCTTTTACAACTAGATTGTCGAACATCTAATGTTGTTTGGTGAATTCATAGGCTCCATAAAGTTATGTTCATGCACTCTGATGGCTTTTTGTCTGAGTCAGCTTTAGCTGAACACCATCCTAGCTGAAAATGATTCAGTGGGAAATGTATAGGTCAGATAGAAAGAGTGGATGTGTAAAGTTTTAGTGCAAGGTGCTGCACACACACACAGCTGCTATGAGGCCAGCCAACCATGATGATTGATGCCAGCCTGGCCCTGACTTGGTCAGAGACCTCCAGTGTTGGCATGAGGTAGATGTACTTAGTGTACTCAGGAATGGGGTGCTGGTATCCCAGATTTCTTTGGGAGAGGCTCAGATACTCTGTAGATGAAATCAGTTTCACAAACCACAGCAAGGAAAATCGATACAGCGGTGGGTAACATCCATCTGTGCTTTGAGTTGCAGGATTCTGCAATGGATCAGTCTGGTATAGCAGTGGCACTGGCTGTAAAACTCAAGTGCTGAGCATTGATTTATCTAAATACATTGAAGCCTCCAGAGATCACAAAATAGCATCATATTGCTACCCTTAGGATCAAAGCACTAGATAGTTTGGCTAAGAGAGGGTATGGCAAACTTATGGCATGCTGAGGCAGCTGGAGCTGAGAATCTGGAAGCAGAAGCCATTCACCATTCTTCTGTCATGATTCAGTGTCAGCCAGACAGAAAGTGATGCCAAAGTTTAGAAAAAATGCCATCCAGACCTCTCTGTGTTGGGTAGAATTACCCTTTCCTGCTAGTTTGGGTCAAAACTAACAAGTGAAATGATTTGAAATAGCATGACTCATCAGCCTATCCCTCATCCACCTACCCAGCCAACCATTTGGGAAGCACCAGCTGAATCCAAGAACTCTGCAGTTGTTCCAGTTCATTCCCAGTTAAGCCAAGCAAGGTGCACACACTGTTTAAAACTGCCTGCACAAGCTGATTACATGACAAGCTGAGAAGAAAACCCCAAATCAGAAACCAGACCCTCATTTCCAGTGACTGATGTGCTAGGACACATACAGTGCTCATGATGAAACCCTCTGCTCCACTGGCCCTATCTTGTTCATCTTATTCTTACTCTATATTTTCTCACTCTGCATTGCCAAAAAAATCATATTTTGAATAAAGATGAGAATTTGTTACTCTTGAAATCTACTTGCAGATTGCTTCAGGGGACCTCTGGGTCCCCTGTAAAAGACCTCTTGGTCTTTTGTCCTCCAGTTGTCTGAGATATTCAGGAAATCTATGCCACATCAGCTGGGACTTTCAAACGAACCTTTGCAGCACCAGGGAGAGCCTACACAGGACTGATTACAATATATCAACCTGGTAAATGAGAGCTTAACTGTCTTGAAAAACAACCCACCTCCTCTCTAATTTTGAGGCAGTATTATTGAGGCACTATCTGTTAATATTGAGTCACTGTCTTAACACCTGCCTGCCCATTTTCTCTTTTGCTCTGATGTGACGCTGTGGTCTGTGTAGGCAGCTTGGTCCCACTCCTCTTCTCCCCTACTGCTACTCTTTTAAGAATGCAAACACTCAGCTGTTCATCAGAAGCCCGCTGTTCTCCTAGACATTATACTATCAGCCCTGTGACACTGGCAATTTGGATCATTTTGCTCTAAGCATATTTCATTGTGCAATTATAATATCAGGACTGTGTCAGGTGAGTTATACAAATGACACTTTGAATGCCTCTTTGGGGTTTTTGTCTGTGTGTGGTGGTGTTTTGGTTTGCTTTTGTCAAGCTTCAGTCTCAGAAATAATAGACTGCTCATTTATTCCTTAGGTTTAACAACCACCATGGTAACTATCAGAAACCGTAGTTATATGATGTTACACCCCTTTCTTCAATATTTGAACTCCTTCTTCTGAATTTGTCATGGAAATGGGCTTGATGAGTTAGATGCAGATAAAATGGAGGCAGAGGGGACAAAAACCAGGACACCACTGTCTGCCATGGCCAGAAACTTATCTTTCTGTTTGATTTACTGAAATCTGCCTTTGAAAGTAATGGGACTTCATGATGAGAGAGTGGCTGATCTGTTGAAGTTTTCTCCAAAAACTGAAGAGGTAGGCAGGGATGTTCTGACCTTAAGCATTGGAATTAGTGGTCTCCCAGACTACCCAAACCAGGATTATTGTCCTAAACAGTGTTCAGTCAAGAACTTGGAAACAAAAAGAAATGGTCTGTTTTTAGCAGAAGTTTCTCTGATAAAAAAGAACAAATGGCCTGGAGGATGAGTGGTATCCCTCTTGGTCTCTTGTCTCACCTTCCCCATCCCTCTGGGCAGATCTTTGTTTGCCTTATTAGAGATGAACGTTTAGCTGAGAAAAAAACTCTAGAAATCAAACCCCCAAAACTATACCCAAAGCCTTCACAACTCAATGATTTATTTATCTAAGTGACTCGCCTACTCTATCAGTGGAACAGCTCTCTACGTACAGGCTTCTATTTTGCTATTTCCCCTTAAGGGGCTATTAACTATGTAAACAACTTCACAACAAAGAGCCTGGGCCACTTCATTAGGGGAAACCATCTCTGCTTCCAAAGGCCTCCTGGGAAACAGGAGGAGTTCATTAAAGCCAGGGTAGTGTAAAAGGCTTTATGTGCATGCAGAAATGGACCCACCATGAAACATTAATGACCTCAATGCATTAGCAAATCTTAAACTAGAGTAGAATTACACTGTCTCTGGGGACCTGAGTTCACCTCCTTGGATTTTACTTTTTAAATGCTAGGGAAAATGTAGGCTTCAAGTTTTCATGTGAAGAGCAAAACATGTTGGTGGTGTGAACTGGAGAAGGCAATCAAGCTGGCCCTAGGCCAGGTGTAGAAAGTAAGCATCCTAATTGTCAGCTGCTGCCCTTGCTCCAGTCAGTGGTATGGCCAAGACGCAGGCTGCTTGAGCCATATTGAAAAATAAAGCCTCTCCTGATTTCCTTTTGCTTTTCCATGAATAGAATTCACTGCTGAATTGCTTCCCTTGCTTTGATAAGCAGCTCTATGTTTCACCATTTATAAAGCATTGAAGAGACATTTGGCAATGTTACGTCAACAGTAGGCAACTGTTCAGGGCAGTATTGATCCCAATGGAAATTACTGTATAGGTCTCTTCTGTGAGTTATGATTGCTACTAAAGCTGGGTGTCATTTCTCCAAGGAGTACTTTGTTCAGCAATGGCAGAAAAGGCACAATTTCAAGTGCAGTGAAACCATGTGGAACGATTTATCCTGAAAACATTATCAGCCCCAAGAAAAAATATATACCCCTCTTCCCCAAGAAACTGAGTTTAGAAATGATGGCTCAAGTTTGTTTAAAAGTTGTTATTGAAACCAGGAGAACAAGTCTTCAATAAGAGGTGGTGTCTCCAGTGATTTTTGAGTTCTTGTCTTCCCCTCTTCTTCTACTGCAGGGTGCGGGGAATGTCTCACATGGATCATAAACCTTTGAAGAGTGACGGGTGTGAGGAAGCTGAGGAATGTGCCTGTGATACAGATTACTTAGGAAGAAGGCATACAATACAGTACAGCTCTGATTCTCATCCTGGGAAACGTGTGTCACTGGAAGGCAGGTATGGTCATCCAGGGCACTTCTTTCCAACAGTATCTGTAAGCAAAGACTTAAAGGGTAGAAGGAGGAAGGCAAGTCTGTGACATACTTCCTTCCTAGTGCTCTGCCTGCCTCCAACTAGTTTTAGTTTGGGATGTTGTGAGTCTGGTGGGATTTGTGTAACTTGTAACCCTGAAAGGATCTCTTTTCCAATTACCTCACCAGTCTCTCCTTGACCTCTGTCTGAGCCCCCAGCATCCTTCAGCAAAGGATACTTCCTGTAGTGCTTTGCTCATCCCAAGAACCACTGGTCTTGAAGAGAAGTAGGCTAGTATTTCTATTTTCTACTAATTGCTTCCACTCAGTGTTTTCAGATACACAACTATTTTCTGACCCAAATGAAAAATTACATTTCTATGATATGAAAACCGTCCAGTGCCTGTGGTGTATAAAGCATGCTGGGATTGCCTGAGACAAAGAACAAATGATTCAGTGTTATGTCTAATGCTACATTACCCAATGCTAACTGAGCTGCTATTAAATCTATTAGCTATTCGCAAGATCCATGAAGCACCCCCTGTATTAGTTAAGTTTCCATGTTGCCATGATGCCTGGTAAGGGCAAAGTGGAGACAAAAAATAGCCATGCCCACACACCTTTGTAAGGTGGGTAATTAACAGGCAAGAGTATTACGTTTTCCTTGCTACCCCATGAACAGAGCAAGCCCAGCAAGCAGGGTACAAGTGAATGGGGGTATCTTTGCATTAGTAATCATTCTGAGCTCTAGTTTGATTTTACATCTTCGTCCAAACTCAGTATTAAGATCAAACATTTCCCTCCAAAAAAAACCCTAGCACTGGAGAAGTAAAAACTGAGCCACAGAAAGTGCATTTTTAAGTTTTTATTTGTTTTTTTTAAAAAAACCCCACAAAGCATGGAATTTTAAGAGTTTCTTTCTGTTTGTAGATAGATGTGGTGGGTAGATGTACATGATGATGTGGTGCATTTCTTGTTTGTCTGAAGGACAAGTTCTTCTGGTATGAGGCGAGGCTTTTATTCTGGTTTTAAACTTTAATGTTGGTTAAAAAGTAATAATGCATCTTTGTGGCATGATTGTGGTGGTAAATATTTAAAGGAATTGCATAAATCTGACCTGTATCAGAAGCGGGAGTTTGAGAAGTATGCTGCCAAATTTGGAAAGGGAGCAGTTTCTTCTTCTTGAAGCAGATCAAACCTCAGTCCATCCTCCTCTGCCTTCTCCAGTACAAATTCTGTGGAGCAGAAGGTACTTCTGTTCACAGTCAATGGAGGAGATGAGCTTCTCTGCCATAAAGATGCATCAAATAGAGCATTGTCATTTGTTTTTGTGATCTATGCATGCCTGGCCAATTGATTTTTCCATTGCAGAAATCAGAACAAGTTCTCCCTTCAGTGAAGGACTCAGGAAGAGATTGTGTAGAAGTGAACAATTGTTAAATAAATGGCAGCTTTTCTCTGTTCTTGGTTTTAGCTGAGGCAAACAGTTACAGGAACATGCTCAGCCTGAGCCTGCCAGGGTGTATTCTATCAACCTTTGGGTAATTCACTTATATTGGAAGTTGGGTATGGGGTTGTTTTTGAAAGACTGATATCACATGCATCTTGTGGCACTATTAGGAACGTCTAACTTGAGACACCCTTGGAGGAGCTGGGATGTGTCAATCCTTGGATGTCTTGATGGTGCAAACACATGCTGTCCTTTAGCTCTCTCAAGTCCTACCCTGCTGTATGCAGAGCTGAGCAGAGAACCAGTATCTCATCAGTTCCCATAGAAGGAAGGAGAGCTGAGAAAGACAAGGGGGAAGGAGAGTGAATGGCAGCTGCTGGAGGTCAAGCAAGTAGCATTTTCCTATTATGAGCCTAACAGGGACTGGTGTGTGCATCTCTCATTCTTTTCACGTTTGGTGCCTTTCATCTGAAATCTGGAGACCACAGGCAGTACACAAACGAAACTTGGCAACCTCTCATTCAACTGGCCATGGTGCCAGTTTTGACAAACAGTCACTTCTCACCTTCCCATCCCCAGTATCCTTCCCTTGTTTATGCTAACTAATTCCTTTCTTGCTCCCATTATGCAGCTTTGCCTGCCATAATGAGAGAGACCTGCTCATTAGCATCAGAGCCCTTGAATGCCTTTCTGAGGCACAAGATCATTAGCAAAAGGAAAATAAATAATACTAATCCCTGCAAGACAACAGCCAAACTAATCTTGAGCCTGTTTTCCAGGTGGTGTTTTGGTACAGGGAGGTGCCCTGAAGACTCAGGAGCAGATGTGGCAGTCTTACCACTACCAGCTCACCTAGTCCTGTGTGTTGTGTCACCCCTCGAGCCCTGAAATGCAAAGCAAGAAATGCACTTGTCTGAAAGAATGAGTATGTTGTGAAATTCACACCTTGTCAGAAACACGGGAGTAATTTGCTAGAGTTAAACAAAGATAATGGCAGTTTGGTTTAATTTGAGAAGGCTGGACAAGTGAGATAATTTAGTGATTTTATTTGTTTCCCCCCTTTCAAATGAATACAAATGGCTGTGTCCACCTTACCTATCATCAGGGGATTTGCCTTGGAAATTTAAATTGCAACACAATGCCACCAAATAGCAACTTTTATAAGTGTGTACATTGGCTTCAGGAAGCTTTCCTCAAAAATCATCATTCTGCAGAATGCAAAAAAGCAAAAAAGCAAGGGAGAAGGAGAAAGAAAGGGAAAGGGAGAAAGAGAAGGGAAAGGAAGAAAGAGAAGAGAGAGAGAGAAAGGAAGAAAGGAAAGAAGAAAGAAAGAAAGAGGGAGAGAAAGAGAAAAAGAGAGAGAGAAAGAGAAGGAAAGAAAGATAATGGAAGAAACAGAATGAAAGTGAAAGAAATAGAAAGTGAAAAAGGAAGGAAGTAAAAGTGAAAGAAGGGGAAAGTGAGACTGAAAGAAAAAAGGTGGTGAAAATGAAAGAAAGAGAAAGAGAATGTGAAAGTGGAATAAAGAAAAAATTGAAAGTAAAATGTATAAAAAGTGAAAGTAAAGAAACCAGTTAATGTGAAAGAAATGGAAAGTGAAAGAAAGAACGAGAAACAGAAAGAGAAAGTGGAAGAAAGAGAAAGAAAAGGAAGGAAGGAAAGGAAGGAAGGAAGGAAGGAAGGAAAGTCACTATTCTATGGCTAAAGTAATAATATATATAGGAAATAATACATGAAGAAACATGGGTTTGAGGCTTTACTGAAGTCCCACTGTTGACTCATTCCTCTTCAGAGTACACTGTGCCTGTCTGAACACATATATAGCTGTATTCTTTAACACTGCAATAGAGGAGGCATGTCTGCAAAATACACAGTGTACATGCTCATGGACTTAAACCTTTTAAAGAATAATGTCAGAAAGTGGCTGGAAACATGTTTTGATTGCAAAGCTAATACTAAAATGGAAACGTTCCAATAAAAGAAACCAGTTAAAGAAATGCACACACAGAGAACTGGGACACAAAACTAGGCATGGATGGTGTCATTAGCCAAATCACAGGGATATGCTGAAACACTTAAAAGGGATGTGCCTGGTCTATAAGTGGAATCTAGCCTTTGCCCAATATTGTGAAGGTCTGAAAACAAAGACTACCAGTGACGTTATACACAATGGCAGTAAATCTCAGCTCATCTCTTTAGATTTCCCCTAGTTTAACATCAAGTCTGTTTTTGTTTCCTTTGCAGTCATAAAAAAGACCTCAATAATCTGGAATAGCTCATTTAATTCTTATCAAGAATATGAAAAAGCCCTTGGTTAGAGTATCCATTCAGGTGTTTTGCTTTTTCTGAAACCCTAATACCAGCCTGTGCTTTCATTACTTCTTCTTTTTAATATAATGAACAACAACCCAAAATGTAATTTAATTACTAATAGCACTGTGATTAAATTTGGCCTTTTCCTTTCCTTCAGAGTCAACCTCCTCAATTCCACCTCCCTGACGCCTCTCTCTGTAGTATTGATTCAGTATTGTTAACCTTTCTTTATTACTTGTTTATGTTCCCCCATCAGCTTAAAAACATCAATAAGAAGCTTTTTAAAAGGACAAAAGCAACAAATAGAGAGACATTGAGGAAAGGTCAGGGATGCAGAAAGAGGCAGTGCCTGCTTTGTGAAAGGAGCAAACAGACAGTACAGAAAGGTTAGTGGTCCTGCTGCTGAAGGGAAGGAAGGATTTGTTTATTCTATGGAAATACCTGCTACTGGTGCAGCTTTTGCAGCAGACACAAGTATCTGTTCTGCCCAGTCTGGACTTGGGCCTACTGGGAAGGTCTGGACCTAGCCTCAGTAGTGCAACTGAGATGGTTTGCAGGATCTTTCAGAGATCAGGAAGCTTTAGGTGTGTTGGGGTGTTTGACCTTTCTGTTTGAGCTTAAACCCAGTCTGAGGGCATTAACTGATCTGCACAGGGCTGTGCTGGGTGGAGATGTGTTAGATGGCTCTGACAAAGAAACAGACTGGCTGTATCAGTGTGCCATTGAATGAGCATTTATGAATCAGCATTTATGCCATCAGGCCAATCACCACCTAGGAGCCCAAGATAGCTTTCTCTATTTGGATCTTTGCTGAACTAGGAAAGCACCCCAGCTTGGAGGAATTGGCTCAGGGTCCTCTGCCTCCTGCTCATCCTCTTGGCACATAAAGATGTGCTCTGGGCAAGTTAGAATTCACTCCTGGATCAAATCCTGTCTTGAGTGATGCTAGTTACTTTGTTTGAAAGGGACAAAGGATTGGGCCATTCTAGCAATAAAGTTTTCAATGACTCTGATTCTGTGTGGCTTCAGAGATGTCAACTTTGTTCTAAGTTTTCCACCAAAGGGAGAAGCCTGTTAAGGGCCTTTCATTCTTGAAAGAGCAGGTTAGTGTGATGGAGGAATGGAGAGACACCTTGTCCAACCTCAGCCCTCTGAATTCTCAGGGATTCCTAGCACATAAATGGTAACTGCTTCTCACTGCTTGCTCTAGCGTTACCACTGCCACCACCAGACAAGGATCAATATGAGAGATCACACTTGTACTGCTTATTATGAATGCCTCGTTAAATGAACCCTGCTGACAGAATATGTGTGCTGTATCACAGCTTTAAATGCAAATGCAGCTTCTATATGCAGCTTTCCTGGGGAATAAAATGTGCTTTGAGAAAGTAACAAGTAGAAGAGCGGTGACTAATTCAGCACTGGGCTGTGCCCAGCTCACTAAGCATTTCAGTGAGCAGAGGGAACAGAAAGTCCCTGCGGGACAGTACGGCTTCCCTGGGCACATAAAAGCACTTCAGAAATTTGACTGTGAGAAGCATTATTCATTTTCATATCAAAAGGTTGGTTGAGGAAGGATCCTGGCAATTATGCAAGGCTGTGCATGAACTGTGATGAAGGGCTCAGTCCTTGGATCTGTTGATGTTGAAGTCATTTTGAGTGTTACTGTTTCTTGTCCATTCATGTTAAAAACTTCTCAGTCCGACTCCTGACAGAAGTCTAAGCTTTGGTCAATAGGTCTGAAATGAAGGATGGCTATGACTTAGTCCTTCCCAAAACATGACTAGACCTTATCCATACATGTATATCCTGAGCACAGAAAGCCAGTCTCCTGCTTTTGAATCTTGTCGTTCTTGTCCATGACCCACACAATGTGTCTCTGCTTAGTTGAAAAGATAAAGTGATTTGGGAAAGGGCTCTGCATGTGGGTGAGGAACAAACCTGGGATGGTAATGTTAGGGATTTTTGAAGGAGAAAAACACTCAAAAGTGATATCCCTGTCTCTTGGGTTGCCAAGAAAGCTCTTCAGAGTTGGCTTTAAATAACTGTAGGGATATACCTTGTAGGTGGTGTTTGTGCCAGCTGAAAAAATCCTCCTGAACTTAGAGAGAGACCTGAAGCAAAACTATTCACACATTTTAGAAGATCATAGATATCATCTTATCAGAGGAAAATTCAAGTTGGAGGGTACTATAGTACCTTGGTCATCTGGTCCAACCTCTTGCTTCAGCTTTAGAGAAACTGGTGTAACAGAGAAGCGTGTAATTAAGCTATGTTGTTTGATGCAGTATTTTTTTCAGAACCATACAATAATATATATCCAGAAGCTACAATTTCTACTTCTAAGCAACTTTATACCGGGTCAAAGTACTGTATTTCTAACTGGTGCTGTTGCTGAATCAATCCACAGCTGTGATTCAGCCTCAGTGATTTATAATAGCTGGGCACACACACTTATATGAACAATCTTAACAGTTAAAGCTGAGAGGAAGGTTCCACTTTCATATGAAAGCAAACTCTTGCAAAGATTTAAAATTAATTCAAAAAGGAGAGAACTCTTTAATAAGTGTTTTGGGTTCTCAGCAGGACCGAAGGAAAGCCCATTTCCATATGCCTGCCATGAACCTGTACACTTATAACCCTGAAAATGAAATTAACCATGGCATTCCTCTATCTTCAAGAATGGTGCCTGGTTTCAGATTTTTCCAGGCTTCAGAAAGACATATTTCTTATGACCTCTCAAGAACAGACCTTATGACATATCTCCCTAATTCAGAAAGTTGCATAAATAAGATACCTTTACTATTAATTCTGAGAGACAACTGTTAGCTTGCATCCTTCAAATTTGTAGTATTGGCAGGTGAAAAAAGTAAAAATAAACAAGAGCTTAGAACAAAGCAACATCTTTGATCTTTATAGTAGGTTCAATGCAGTTGGGATATTGGATTCTTGTTTTGTTTCTGCAAATAGGATGATATATGCAGATAAATGTTGTGAGTTCTCTCACATAATAATGTTAATTACTATGAAAGTTCACCTGACAGAACAATTTTTATTCAAGCTTCATGAACAGACATCTCCTCTTACCTTACTCTTTAGTCTTAAAATGAGATCTTTACTGAGCACACTATGGCTATTTGTACAGGAGGAATGACTATTTATATTAGGTTGCACAAGGGGATTCGATTTTTCTGAGAAGTACCCTCCTGTCTTTAAAGACCGTGTCCTGTCTTGGGCTGTTCAGTTCCCTCATGAGATCAATGTTCTTGACATTTAGCACCTTGGGCTTCATTTTCCAAGGACCCACAGAGCTTAAATGCTACTCATTCTTAATGTTTAGTACTCACCTAATTTTATGGAAAGGCAGGGATAGCATAGATTTCTTCTTTTGTCTTCCCAGTCACCTGAAGATCTTTACAGGGAGTAAGTAAAAGTCTTGAAGCTGTCATTTCTCTTTTCTTTTGAGCTTCATTCCACTTTTTCATGTATCTTTTAGCCTTAGGCACATTTCTTTGCTGCTAGTTTACAAGAATACTCTTCAGTAAATAGTAACTTGGAATCTGATCCACATTTCAGAAGGGACCATGTATGTCTTGTAAATGGCATGTTAGCAGCAATTTGAATGTGACATTGTAATAACCAAAATGAGCTTGCTGCTTCTAGTTGAGGTTGCTTTCAGGGCTGACTCTGGCATTGAAGTTGATGGTGAAGATTATTACCCCAAGAGCCACATTTTTTGACAAGATTTCTGGTATGTCCCTGTTCAAGGTATGACACCTAAAGAGAGGAGCTTTGTGCCTTCTCGTCTCCCTGAACACTTGGAATGCACTTACAAAACCTCAAGAGTGTTTAAATGTAGTACTTTTTTTTCATCTAAGAAAGTGTTAGGAGGAGCAGTGGCTTCTCTCTCACAGGGGCAGATGTGATACTGGTATCCTGTTGATCTTCATCAACAGAAGATACATTTGCAAATCGCACTGCTAGATGACGGAAAGGTGGAAAGCTAATAGAGAGGCACCCATCTGTGTGAGTCCATCTCAGAGAAACTTTGTCAGGTACCTGCTTAGTCAGGTACCTTTCTTCATTTGGAGAATGTGCAGTTGCAGGGTGAAGTCAGTGTGACTCCTGCGACGGGATCTGTAGATAAACTGCTGAGGAACTCTCACTCTGCGCTTGATTGAATAACACAGTCACACTTTCAGGGTGACTACTTCTACAAATGAAAACGAAAATAGAGAGGGTACTCCCTGGGCCGTGTGATAAAGGGGTGACCTTGCAATATGTGATTTGATTCAAAATGGGATCTGGGTCATGGTTTCTGTCTTTCACTATCAGGCTGATTCCAGGAATCAGTTAAGTCAGAGGCAAGGAAAGTGTTTTGTTTTGTAAAAAGCTGGAGCCAGACTATCTTTCCAATATTATTTCAGGAATGCCTCAGCAAAATCAAGACATCTGTCTCCTGTTTTACACTGGTTACTCATCAGCATTTTCTTAGAAACATTGAGATAGGAGTTTTCTGTAGTAGCACACACACTTAGCCAAGAGCATGGTATGTGCAAGGGAGAAAAGTCTCTGCCTGAACAACCTTTCTTGATCCTCTTTATTGTCTTATTTAGAAATGAGTTTTTTACTCAGTCAGGGAATAAAAGTGAAGTCTAAGCCAACCTAGAATGATCAGTAGAACATTTACATCTCTTACATGCAGTTACATGGGAGTTCCAGTCCTCAGTGACAGTTATTTAAGAACCAACCTATTATAATAGATAGACAGTAAATCTTCATTTACAAAAAAACCCAAAAACCCATCAACAAAAGCTCTCCTTCTTGGTAGTTCTGAAGAACTGCAAGTGCTGAATCTCCAGGAGGAGAGATAGTAGAATAAATTATTTGCTCAGAGAGATGGTGGAATAAACGGTTAAAGCCAGTGTGAGAAAACTCATTCCAGCAGCAGAGAGAAATGGCAGCTAAGCCTTTCAAGTCAGTGGCTAACAGTAGTTCACAGAGATCTAAGTATCTTCTTTTTAAGGTAACTCTTAACACCAGGGAAGCCAATACACTCTCAACAAAGTCAAGATGGATTAACAGAGGAGATTATCAATTACTGACGATATTATTAGGGAAGAGGTTTTTGTCTTCTTTTTACAGACAGTGGTTCTGCCTTTCTTGGATCCCTGCTGTAGGTCATCTTAGACATATAGGTTCAAGCTGAAAACATTAAAATTCTGCATATAATGACCCAGCAGACAGATCCAGGCTGTTGGAAGCAAAACAGCTCGAGGACTAGAAGCACTATCACAGAAAGTTTCTGCCTTCACCTGAACTGACAAACTTTTGCTCATCTAACGACCAAACAACAATCTCTACAGTGTGCTGCACACTCTGCAGCGGTGTGGTATTGTTATATTGAATGTCTCTGCATCATTTTCCACTGACTGATGTAGACACCCCATAATAAAGCCCACACCTTCAGTGAAAACCCTCCAGAAACTGATGATAACAACTCAGTAGCCTGTAGAACATCAAAATAGATTTATGTTGAAGGTGAGGTGGGCTACATCTTTAGAACAAAGATGCAGTAGTGACACTCATCTTTAGAAACATACCAAAATCATTATTACAAAAATAAATAACTTCTTATTGACCCAAAATGTTAAAGACTCTTTCAATCTGTTCTGTCATTTTCTTCTTGCTATGATTTTGCAAATTCAGCATGAAGTAGCCATTAACTGTAGCTGAAGAGCAATGCTTTCAGTAAGCAAACAACTCACACCATGAGAAATCCCAAACTTTTCTGAAGAGAAGCTGTAGAATACAGTTTGTAGATTATTCTAGCAAAGAAGATTCTATTACAAATAAAAGCCAGTGCTTGAACTAACCTATTAGCAATGGATAAGAATTTCAACTGTTTAAATTAATGCACATAAGCTTAAGAATAAAAACGTCAGACAAATTGAAACTGGGGGAAAATAAAAGGTACAAATACTAGCAGTACAATGGAGTATTAGAGGAATATGTGACATGGAAAAAGAAGATTCACTATTTATGTCTTCTTGTGAAGGATGCCTTTGTAGAAAATATGCTTGGTCCAAGCACTTATTTTATGTCAGTTAATTAAATATCAATTAGTAATATCAATGAGATGTCATAGTTTTGATATTCAGGCCAGTCTGAATAGGTCCTTCTAATCCTGAGGAATAGATCTGTGAGGAAATCGCTGAGCACAAGGAGAGATATGAAAGTGGAGCCCAGGCTCTTGGCTGTGCTCTGAGGAACTCAATGCCTAACCAGCTCTTGACTTCTTAATGGAGCACTTCTACCCCTTCAAACATGCACTAATGTAGCTCAGTGCAGCCTATAAACAGAGGTCCAATTGTTTTTATCCTCTGACTGCAAGCAGCACTTTCAAGAAAGGATCCAAGTGATATACAATGAGGTAATTTGCTGTAATTATGATTATGTGCTGCTGATAATTAGGCCAACCAAAGAAAAGAAGCAAAGAAGCAAGGATTTTTTATGAAATCAATTAAGTGGAAAGGAAAAGGAGAAGAGATGGATAATGAGATACTCTAAATAGCAAGAGTTTCATTTATGTGGACTATGCTTCTGGGTAGATGGAGCATTTTTGGGCAGTCAGCGGTGGGAATTAAGAACTTAGAAGAAAATGGTCTTCTCTATCATTACACTGTAAATTAAAGTCACTTCAAGATACATGATAGAAGACTTTAAGACCATGGAGGTCTTAATTTTTTGACCAGAGAAATCAAGGGATGGGCAGTATTAAATCCCTCTACTGCAAGACATTTATGTTTGTTACCTCTGCAAGGACAATGTGAGGGTAGTCAAACTCAAAACAGGTTGCCCTGAGAGGCTGTAGAGGCTTGATCCCTGGTGATGTTCAGAACCCAATTGGGCATAGTCCTGGGCAACCTACTCTAGCTGACCCTGCTTTGAGAAGCAGATGAGGACTAGGCTACCCTGAGAAGCCTGGGAAAGCTATGATAAGCTTCTTGATACTCAGATTTGCTTACTCACAAATACATGTACGACTGACTAAACAAACAGTAATTCTAAGAGAAAGAAAATCTAAATTCCAACAAGATAAACAGATTAGCAATAACTAACTGCTAAATTTTACCTGTACCAACAACAATTAACTGTCCTTTCCTTTGGGTAGACAGCTGCTATTTTACTGTCCTAAAATAACCTTCCATCGTAGTTTGATTTTAAGTTTTGATGGATAAGAAGATCTGATTTAAGATGACCTGATTTGTTGCCTGGTTTACATTTCCTAGCTGCTCCTTGCTTTATCAGCCTCTATCAGTCTTAGCTGTGCTTTGCTTCATTTCTTGTATCACTATATTCTCTAGCTGTCTGCCTGTTTTGCTGCCAGATTTTGCTACTTCAGCTCCTGTGAGAGAATGGAGAACAATGCACAAGTCACAGCTCGGCTCACAGGAAATTAGGAAGTAGCTTTTCCTGGTCATAAAGCTGCAAAATCTCCTGCTTCTCTGTGTCTTGTCTCCAGCCTTTAAACCAGATAGCTGGAAGCGACTGTCTAAAATTAATGGGATGCCAAGACAGCTCTAATTAGCTTAAATTTCTGTACACTACTATAAGCACAAACTTCATCTACTTTATAATTTCTTCATTTTCAAGTATAACACAACAACAAAAAGTAGCCATGTTCTAGCCCTCTCATCTGCCTTTCCATTCTTACTCCTTTTTCTCTACATGTAGACTACATACTTCTTTTATTTTACTTTTTCTCCTGTGTTTGTTCCTTCTGAACTTGTGAGGAAGAATGAGGTACAGGAGTTGTGCCTTCATTTAAGTCTTAGCCATATTACCTTGTGCGTGTATCTAAACCTTTGGTCAGTGGTGGCCAGAAACAGATGCTGGGAGATCATTAGTATCAGGACTCTGTGTCTAAGCCATTACCATTTCTAAAGAACAGGTTGTAACAGCAAAATATAATCTCAGTGAAAAAATAAAGTTTGTAATAAACTCCTGTTCTTTGCAGTATCTTCTTGAGAAAGAAGCAATGCCTCACATTTAGCTGTAGCCAATTTCTTTAAACACTCTGGAGTGCTTTTCCTTTTAGGAAGGAATATGTAATTCTATGCAACTTGCTATAATATTTGTAATCCTTGCTATAATATTTATGTTTTAAGACAACTAGTGGCACCATATAGTTCCTATGTGTACACATATTAGAAAAAAGTCCCTATCTCAACCAGTATATTGTTTAAATTGACAAGCTAGGCAAAGGCATGAAGAGACTCTCATCATCCTCATCTTGGAGCTGAAAATTCAGCTCAGAAATATTAGGCAAGTGTTTTGTCAACACAAAGTGGTTTGCTCCTGAACAGGGAGATGAACAGAAAATCAGATTTATGTTTAACAATAAACAAAAGAGTCTGGAAAAATTATTTGGAGGAGCACAGTCAAGTAGTGGGTGCCTCTGCAGCAAGGTCTTGCATCATCAGATCATGGTCAGAGTAACTGTGATATCATGTGAATATAGAGACCTTGGTTGGGTCTTAAGAAAACTGAGTGCTCTGCCTTGGAGAATAAGACCTGAGTTGCTTCCAGATACATTATAACTGTATTTTCTGCAGCAGTGAAGCTAAACATCCAGATCTAATGGGTTTTTAACAGAGCCAGAACAGGCTTTCAGTTCACAGGCTGTGGAAGTTGCTGGTGGAGAAAAAAGCCTTGTCTGGGAGGGCCAGTGATAGGCAGGACCAGTGTGGGGATGAGTGTCATCACGTGCACCACCATCCCAGAGGAAATAATCTTTACACCCAAGCATGCCCTACAGACAGACAAGTTGATTGTTGACTGTGTTAGATACACAATATACAATCAACTTGACTTTCTGGTTAGTTATTCTGACCATGCTCTGACGGTGCAAGGCCCTGCTGCAAAGGTCTTTCAGCTCCTGAAGGCAAAAATACTCTCAGGAGGGAGGGAGCACTGCCATCTCCAGGAACTGATGCAGATCACCTCCTGGCTACACAGATTAGAGAGGGCACCATCTCGACTGAAGTGGCCATATACACAGCTGAGGACTTCTCTGAGTCCCCTATGAGCCCCAGGTTTCAGCTTAAAATGTCTGACATAATGAGAGGGCCATGCTGCAGCCTTGCCAAATTGTTATTTTCCTCCTGTGATGATGAGAATGTATTTCACATTCCCTGAGGCTGCCTGGATAGTTTTAGAAGGCTGGCCTGAGTTGAGGAAAGAAAACTTTTCTGTTATTTCCTACTGAAAATTGCTAACTTCTTTGTACATATACAAAGAAAAAGCTGCCTTGGATCTAAAGACTGTACAGATGAAAAGATGCAAATTCATGACACTTCTGTCAAAGCCATAGGGGAAACAGGAATGCACTGTGAGTGTCAGGGATTCCCACAGTATCAGAAACATCATGACAGAAAGTCCACCCGAAATATGAACCACAAAAAAGCCATTTTTGCCTTAAGAAACAGTGGCTTAGTTCAGCCTGGGAAAGTGTATCAAGGAAGTATTGCTATTTGCTTGCCATGCCCCTATATTCTTCCTGGGGGATATTTTACAGTCCAGTGTTGGAGATGGTGAACCGATGATGTGAAATCTTGGAGTGGAGCTTTGATGTGGTCCCTTACTAAAATTTTTGCAGTGTCATCCAAAATTCTCTTTCACAACCAAACAGTTGAACAAACAAATGACTTACCCAAGAAGGCTGAAGAAGCTGTGGTCAGAAGCTAAGACTTTAATAATAATAATAATAGCAGTAGTAGTAGTAATAAATGATCAGTCTTGCTCCAAAGGCATATGGTCTTTCTAGCAGCTTTGAGATTTACTTTTCTTAAGTTTTGGTGTGAGCTACTCAAGACAGCTGCTGTCTTCCATCCCTATCTAGTACACTTTAAAATGGGGGGGAAGGTGGATGTTTCAGCAGCTGAGAAACTGCAAAATGTAACACGTATTTACATCCAGCTCACCCCAAAATCACTGTGCTTACATAAATGGACAGGCAGACAACTTTAAAGCACTTTGGAAGGAGACCTTGAGGGACTGAAACTACTATGCTTTGCTAACAAAATACAATGTGGTATCAGAGTGATTCCATGTCCTAAATATGTGCATGGAAACAGACACCCATTGACAAGTGCAGAACAGTTTTCAGGATCACTTTATGAAACTGTTGGTCTTTCCTTCTAGTCAAGAGGTGCATGTGTTTAATGCCATATGGGAGCAAACAGTTCACAAAAACAATGAATCACAGAGCAGAGCAGTGCTTAGATTGTCTTTTAAAGCTGAATCATCTTGACCCATGTTGTTGGAGAGGGTGGACATAGGTGATGTACATGGCTTTCATAGAGTGGCTTAAGGAAGCAGCCAGACCTGGCTTCTTTAACCATTTCAGTGCTCAGCAATCCAGAATTAAAAATCCATGCAAATGGATTGAAGTGTTTGTGACTTCCAACCACGTCTGAATTTTGAGTAGCTCAGAGGTATGGGTTTAAATCCACATCCCAAAGGCAAACAACACCATGAGCTACTGAATTACTCCTAGCCCTTCTTCAGTATGTGAATAGCACTGTCTCTACAAGCAAATCCCTGATGTCCTTTCATTCATGCGTACATCCAGGTGGTGTATTTAACCTGCATCATCCTCAAACCTGCTCTTCCCAGCATTTAATAATCCACCATCTGGGTCAGTTTCCATTGTGGGAATTATTCCCACTGAGCAATGTGAATACTTGAACTCAGGGCTCCTTAGGCCTCTTGCCTCTGTTAGAGACCACTCTTACATACATTGCACAAGTCCCCATGGGCACAGCTTGGCTGCAGTGGATTTAGGATGACTTGCATCATAAATTATTTTAAAAAAATATGTGCATTTAAAACTGATTTTAGAAACACAAGTGGATAGATGGCCAGACAGATAGAGGCACGGGCATGAGGGGGTCTCAAGACTCAGGGTCTCAAGAGAGTGGATTTAGGAGAAGACTTGAGAGCATAACATAAGCAAACCAAAACAAACTTTCATCTGAAGTGACCAGAGTTCTTTTGTCCCCTGTAGTTTTTTTCTGATAGGAAAATACCCCAGGAAAGAACTGATAAGTTTCAAATGCCCTTGCACCTGAGCCATTCAGCCAGTCAGGGATATGAACCCGCTGCCATGTGCTTCACGGTGCCCAGTCAATATCTGCTCCTCAACTCAGTTCAGACATGGACAGGTCTTGGCCATCAAACCTTGGATTTAAACCCCCAGAGAGTCTCTCATTTGCATAATGCATAAGGCTGAGGAAATCTCCACAAGTTGGAGGGGAAAAAAAAGAGATGAGGTTTGTCAAACTGGCACAGGTTATTTGCTCAATGCTAATAAGGTGGTGGTGACAGCTGAGCAGAACAGTTCACGGCTCTTTTTACTGTTTGAGGCTTGAAAGACTCTGCTTTAAGTTGGAATACTCCATCTACAAAAGTGGCAGATCTTGCCTCTGTTTTCATTGTCATCTTTGACCATCTTTTATTGTTACCACCTGCATTATTTGTGGGGTGGGTTGTCTGTGACCGTAGTTTTGATAGCTCTAGAGGGTTCATGAGGTCAACGTTAGTGAATCCCTTACAGTGCTGACACCCTGAAAGACTTCAGGACTTTTTGAACATCTGAAGCAACCCACTTCATCTCTCTGTGCTTTGGTTTCCCCAACTATGCCGTATAGATGAAGCTATAAAGATATAGGTATCTTAACTTTTCTTTCCTGGTTACAAGAGCTATGTCTCTGAAATAACTTTTTAAGGGGAATATGTTTCACTGTAGTTACGATGGTCCTCCCAAGCTGCTGCTATCTGAGGTGCTTTGTGCTGCTGCAAAAAGCAAGGCACAACTGCAAAAAGTTGGCACAGCAAAAGAACATACCCTCTCACTAAAAGTGCACCTGCAGACAGAGAAGTTGCTCTTGTTAAATGTCACACACTGGCCAGTTCTAACCTCTGTATCGTCTCTGGCACACAAACTAAACCAGGCTTTTGCTTAACAAGGACTAGCAGAGCTCCTGAGAGGAAGAAAACAGTCTCTGATGCCTGTAGATTCAAGCAGCAGCTGTCTCCCACTTCTGCACTGTAGCAAGTAAAGGAAAGTCATCAGGAATCTGTTCTAAGTGAATCTGCTTTATCTTTTGTCTGTGATGGATTAGCAATCTGGTCAACAGATGAGTGGTAGCTTTTTAAGACACTACCTGAATTGCTCTTTACTGAAGTACTTTTCCCAGAAATTTCTCTGTGCCCTCCAGTGCTTCTCTATGCTTTTCATCTTTGTCCTGTGAAGTAAGACAGAACTATACTACTCTTGTTAAAGAGATCAGGTAATATATCACCATGAGCCCCATTAACATCAGGAGTGGATCTGGGGTAAAAAAGGGCATCTTTCAGCTCTCTTCCTTCAGTCCCTCAGCTCCTGCAGACTGCACAGCTCAGTCTGAATTTCAGAGGATTATGGGGTGGAGACTGCTTTTGATTATAGTGATATGAAGCTGGAGTCCTCTGGCTTTGAGGGACAGGTCTATTGTATTTGCAAACAGACATGTTTTCAGAGAGCATTTTTTGCTCCCAGGCTGCTGTGCTAGTGTGCAAACTTCCCCCACCTTCCTCTGGCTGCCAGCTCCCTCCAGCCACTCATGCAGAGATTTTATTTGTAAATGAACAATGAACAAGGAGAGAGTAAATGATCTGTTGAGGGAACTGGGATGATCCTGATTAATATTCTGCTTTCTCTCTCAGGTCACAGGGTAGGTGACCACAGCCCCATCAGAGAAGTCCCTTCTTCCCAGTTCTTTGGAGAAACAATTATAAAATGCAAATATTGAGAGAACACCTCAGTATCTCACAATCTTCAATATTATTTCCTGGACACGGGATACATGTGAGAAACAAAGTCTAATAAGCCTTTTTCTCATTAGCCTGGGGTTGCTGTTCAAATAAGATGGGGTAGGGCAGGGAGAAGGCTGAAATGGATGCCCTTTTCTCCTGAGCCAATTCACTAAACAGCAGTCAGGCCAGACACAGCTCAAAAACATTTCACCTGTCCCCTTAACTGACTGGCAAGGTAACAGCCCTTGTCCTGCCAGCTGCATTCTGGAAAAGCCTGTTCTCTTTTCCCTGGGGAAAGAATGGCTTGGAAAATTCAAGGTGGGGTGGGGGGAATGAGGTGTCCTGGCATACAGTCCCTCCTTCCCAGTTACCCAGGGAAATGTCCTGTAGACTCCTGCGCTTAGGCTGATTCCATAATGAAAACTGGTGCCACTCTCTCTCCTTGGTCAAAGATGGGTTTGAAAGGGAAGAAAACTCCTTGTATGCCTTAGATCAAGATCAAGACTCTTGAATGAAGTGATGCATGTTATGTTAAAGTTTAATAACAGACATCCAAGGAAAAGCTTTCAGATATCACAGCCAAAAAAGGAGGAAAAGAAAAGATAGCCCACTTGATTCCCATTCTCTGGTAACACCCTTTGGCAAAGAATAACATGAGAACAACACGAAGTTGATGAGTTTCATGAAGAAGTCAGGCCTGTACTTGTTTATTTATGAGCTCTGCCTTTTGATGGATACTGCAAAACATGTACATTGTCCAGCAGCAAGGAATACTCCAAATTAAAAATGCAATAAACTAGAATTTATTGAGAGGCATGAATACATTAGTCCAAAATAAACAAAAGAAAGAAAGGAAGGAAATGTTAGAATGGTTCTGTGGCTTTTTTTTTTTCATAGTAGTATACTACTAAAATGGTTCCTGAGTGGGAAAATGAAGCTCAAGTCTCAAGTTATTCAATGAAGCTCAGGTTATTCATCTTGGAGATGGGACAGTATTTTTGCCTTGTAAAGCTGTATCATCTAATGTTATTGCTGTCATACTAACAAGATTTATGATTTCCTCCTGAATCTTCTTGCTGTTATTCTCCTTTTTAAAAGTCTATTAAAATAACCAAGTTACTTGCAGAGAGGGGTAGTACTGCAGTACTCACACATGGAAATGAGACTCAAGAGACCTGGATTTGACTGTTGATAGTCTGCCTGGTCCTCTACATGAGCTTAAGCGGCGGCTTAGGTTGTGGATATGCAAGTGGGTTAACTCAGTGCAAGACAAGGTATCTTCATTAAAAAACAAACCTCTAAAACCAGGAAACACAAGATGCAGACTGTAGCTGTGTCCCAGGAATGACAAATTTAGCTCTAGATTAATCAGGGATAAGCATTTCATCGTATAGAACATCTACCTTTTGATATACTTTTTCCTCCTTTGTACACAGTTGCAATGGGATGATTTGTTGGGTTTATATCCTGTATTTCATTTCTTAGTTCAGATGACACATTCACAGACCATCAGTGCTTTATGTCTTGAGCTGAAAGAACCACTTTCACGTGAGCAGCAAGAGACTGAATGCATTCAGAAATTCAGGGTGTTTTGGGTGAATAATTTCCATCAAAAAAGCAAAAAGTGAAAACAGTTTGACAAGAGCCCTGCTGTGCTGATTCAAAGCTTTTGCAGAGGTTCCATGTCTTCTTTTAGAAATAGCAATTACACATCTTTTACTAATTAGTTATTACAATAATCCCAGAAAACAAAACTATGTTTATAAACTATGATCTACTCTTTAGTGAGGGGATTCCAGCTAGAAATGTAGAAGCCCTTTCATCAACCTACACTGATTGATTTTTTTTTCTTTGTTTGGTCAGTGGTGTAAATACTGAAAGGAAAAATCAATTGTTCCTGCAAGGTCTGTGTTTTATGAAGTGAGAGCTGCAACACCTCTTTTCTGTGGGTCTGCCCACTCCAGAGCCTGTGGTTACAAAAATGTTTCTCTTGGCAGATGTTCTGATTTATAGCTATACCCCTGTTCCTTTCCTAAGAGCCAAGTTCCTCACCTTAGCACCCACTATCTTGTCACGTTCCCATCCTTGGCCATGCTTTTCTGCTTCCACATAGCTCACTTCACCATAACCTTTTAAAGGGCTATCACATCACAGACTTGAGCTGGTTTAAAATAACTATTCCTTCCCTTATATCTTTCGAAGGTTTATTTTTAATCTGGATCAGCTCCTTGAGTGACTGCTCAGAGAACAGTGTGTTTCACCAGAGGGTTACATCAGCTCAGCTGAACTGGTATTTCACCTAAACTGGATTTCAGGGGTAAAAGGGAAGGTGGTGCTGGGAGAGCAGAGTTTCAGTTGTCATTGAATTAAAAGCTCTGTAAGGATGGTCTGCAGTCAGAGCTGTGATTGCAGCTTCTTTCATCCTCCACTGACTTTAATCTACTGCTAACTGTAGATTTGTCAATGCAGGGTAAAGCTTAGTATGATCTATTAGATGAAGATTTTATCAAGTATTGATTTAGCTCCTGCCAGGTTACCCAGCCTTCCCTGACCCTTCTGCTGCTTTAGTTTCATTGTTATTCATGTCTGAGTAACTGTTAGTAAAAATTAGTGTTGGTAATTTGGGTCTGTAATTGGATCTGATAACTAAATAAGCAGGAGCAGAAAAAAAAGGAAAAATGTGCTAATCATGAATAATTACAAGCCCAAATTAACAACTCCATTACCTCTTCTCCAAAATAAACATTCCCTCCTTCAATCTAAGGTTCAGAGACTGAAAGGTATGAGTTGTAGGTACCTAAACGAAACCTAGAAAGAGATATCATTCTAGCAAGGGTCCTCAGCCCTGAGATCTTTCACAATGAAGCTACTGGATTGGAAAATGTCCTTGTCCCAGGTTCATGGGAACAGAAGTGGCACAGAAGTAATAGCTCTGGCAAAAGGCATTACCTTGAACCTCCAGTATTAAGGCAGATGTGTGCTCTAGTGAGTTTTCAGAGATCTGCAAGAGCTCAGGGACAGAGCACAGAGGGAAATTCCTGCAATGCCTTTATTCCTTGCTGCAACACAGCAGGGATGAAAGAGAGTTACAGGCGAATGAAAAACCAACCTTAAATGCACTGTTCCTCACTGCAGCCTTCAGTTGCCATTTCAAGGACCTACCTGTCTGTTGTGTGATATGTGGCCTCCTGACAAGTTGCCTTTCATACAATGTCACATGTATTAGTTGACTGGTTGTGGAGAAGGCTGAACTGTATGTGGGGGTGGCTCAATCCCCCCAAAATAGATCTAGGCTTATTTTCAGAAATACTTGCTATGTGGTTGTGGTTTTACTACTAACAAGCAGCCTTGCTGCTACAGCCCTGATCAGCATGGCTAGTGGGTATTTTTGTCCTTTCACTGAATCATGATGGGAATTTCATTGTGGGCATTCATTCTGTAACTCATTTGTCATTAATTAAATGGAGACTATTTCTCTTTAGAAATATAGGGATGCAAACGTATGATACTAGTAAGTTTTGTACTGCTTATCTGAACCTCTGTCATGGAAGAATGCAGCCTGAGTGCTATTAAATAATCTATGCACTAATTTGAGTTGGATCTCATATTTTAGGATTGGAAGAGGCTTCTTTGGGTAAAATGGTCACAACATATCCTGCAAGACCATGGAACTCATGGCTCCATGTCTAATTTAGAAACAGAGCTGCAATTGACAATTTTGAGAGGAATCCTTGCCCAGGAACTTTTGCACCATTCAGGACTGGGACACTGCCTTCTTTTGCCAGAGAAAAGATACAGTGCTTTACTATGAATTTATAGATGAGATTTGAATCTTGGCTTGGCAGGATCAAAATGCACTTTCCCAAAAGATAAAAATGTTTAGGTAGTCTGGAAATTTTTTAACTGAAACCAATACTCCCCTAGCTAGGTGGATTTAATAGGATACATTCTAAGGATTCTGAAGCAGGAGTTCATTTGAAGATTGAGGTCATCTAGGCTTGGGAAAATACCTTTAACTCTGACTGATATCCTTGAGTTGGGTTTTTTTTTTCCCCCAAAGCAGCAATGGAGCCCTCTGCCCACTGCAGTGTCCTAGTATAAGCCTATGCATGGCATTCCTAATAAGAGTTACCATGCAGTGGCAGACCTAATCTATCCTCTCACGAGAGTGCAAAGAAAGGGTTTAACTATAGTTCAGTGTGTATGACAGTATTCCTCTATCCTTTTCCAACATTTTTCATTACAAGCTACTGGCAAACAGGCAAGAAAGCAATCAATAACTATATCATTCAGCCCCTCGAGGAGAGAGCTCAACCGTGGAGTACTGTTACCCTCTGGGACTTTCATGTACAGTCCAGAAACATTGCAGTCCAGAAATCTACTGACAAAATTAGCAAACTTTAAAAAATACTACTAAGAAAAGAGTACTTTGTAATGAGATAGACTACCTATATCTTGTGGCATTTCCTACATAATTGCATTCTTTTATCTAAGGTATTGTGCTTGTTTTATTCCTGTGTCAACAGCCTAGCTACCTTGAATTTTCTAACGCTGATGGTCTCTTCCAAAGAAGAGCAAAGAGTAAGAGTTCAAATTCAATTACATGTGTGTATGACAGTATTCTTCCATCCTTTTCCAGCCGTTTTACATTACAAGCTGTTGGCAAAGAGGCAAGGAAGCAATCAATAACTAGATCGTTCAGCCCCCTGAGGAAGGATCTAAACTGTGAAGTACTGTTACCCTCTGGGATTTGCAGGTACAGCCCAGAAATACTGCAGCCAGGTGGGCATGGAGATAAAAATCTTTACAATTGACGTCTCAGAGGCAGCTTTTCCCAGTATCATCTTTTTGAGAGAAGAAAAAAAAGCCTCAACACCTTTCCCTGAAGAGGACAGCATTCACAAAGTGTTCATTTACAATAATGCCTATTTCTTGCCTCTCCCTTCAGGTCTTTTTGCATCTTCTCAGAGAGACTTGCAGCTGCTTCAGCTCCTAATTTCGCAAGTCTCTGTTTATTCCATTGAAATGCTTCTGCTCCCCTATGTACAGAGTAACGTTTTACCCTTTCTACTCTTCCTCCATTAATATATGCAATGTCTACCTTGTTGCTGCATCCAGCTACAAGTAGGGAATAAAACAGTTGTGATACATCGTGACACTCAGTAAAATAGGTCACCTTCTTTAATGTCTGCTGCTTAGAACAGCTTTACTCTTTAGAAATTTGCAATCACTATGTTTCTTCTCTTGGGAACATTTTGCTTTTGCTTGTTGGTTCAGACTATTGTACACATAACACATTTACCAGCAGTTTGTTACAGTGACTCTGTATGTCCTTGGGCATTGTGCAAAGTCCTAGGCAGAATATAGGAAGATGACACAAAACTGAGATTAAAACTCTAAAAAAGCTTTTCCTCTTGTTACCAGAGTTGTTGTCCTCCAAAACCACACCAGTCTGAACTGCTCTGCAGTGACAGCAATACTCACAAGTGTACTGCTGAGCATGAGGTCTTGTATGTCTCTATGAGACATATGTATGTTTCATCCCTCTATATGTATGTTTTCACAATTGTGAATATGGGGTTGAAATGTTTTATCTGTTTTCTTACTCCCTTGTGGGGGTTTTTTTGGAAGCCTTTCTCCTCCTCTTCACCTATTCTTTGTGTCTGTTGCAAAGCATGCTGAAGCAGTCTGCTCCTTGTCACATTTCAGGAGGAAAATGACATTGATATTGGGCTAAATGCAAAAAGAGACTTTCCCCTAGTGAAAACTGGCTAATTGATGTCAAATCAAATAACTTTAAAGAGCTATGATGGCTACAAATCAGATCAGAGAGGGCAATACCAGTTCATTCCACTTCACGCAGGGGCTGTGCTTTGCAGTTTAAGCGACAGCACTTTGGCATTCAGGGCTTCTTTATAACCCAAACAAATCAAATCTCAAATCTTTTTGATCTTGAAGCCTGACTATAGTTGATGATTAAAACTACCGCAGTGGAGTCTGGGAATGGATTATTATTACAAATAGCCGCAGTCTTGCCATTCCCTGTTCTCTTCTGTGGGTCTGGAAGCTTGAGGCAAGAAAAGCTAGGGAGAGTATAATAGATGCTAAGAAGAGATGTCAAGTGGGACCAGGGAAAAAAGTTATTTCTAATAGATTAATTTTAAGGATACTAGACTTCTCTGTCTCTTTACCTGTGGGCTTTAGATTTCTGCCTAAGAGCTAACAAAACGTAAAGGATATTTTAAAAGCTAATAACTATTTTCCCAGTGATTAATTAGAACATAATTAACTATTAGTCTGAATCCAAAAGTACAATTTCAGTCTGCGTCCACTCACTGTTGCAGGGAGAGATGCAAGCTCACCCTTCACAGGTTCCTCGGGGCACAAGAGTTAATCTGAACTCTGCTCTGGGCTTTAGAATGTATTAAATCTTTTTGAAGAACAACAGGGAGGCTAAAAATTAAACAAAGAAGTGGGAGAAGTGATGGCTGACAGATGGATTAAGAGGTCTATTTTCCTAATCAGGCACCTCATCAATTGAATGATGAGGCAAATAGGTTTCCTTAGACAGCTTTATTTGGAACCAAAAGTTTTAGAGGGCCTCTGACCTTTTCTGATGTATGTTGTGAGTTGGTAGGACACAAGACAATTTGATCCCAGAAGCCTCGTGGCTTGTTGTAGCCCTTTGTTTGTGATAATCAGTCTACCCAAGAGGCCAAAATACTGCACAGGGCACTGCTAACACAACTGAGGCTCTCAGGTGATGGGTGGCTTGTAATGACAAAAGAAGGTCACTTCTATGTTTCTGAAAAAACCTGTAAGACTATATTTTCAGAATAAAAGATACAGAATAGTCTGAATATGGAATATGAATACAATTTACCATATCTTTATGAAGATATGGTCCAGGCAAGTTCCCTCCATGTGGAAATGTCCTATGTGCCTCTTAGTCTCCACCCTTCTTTTTCCTGCACAGATAACAGCAATGCTCATACTAACTCTGAATCTGATCTGTCCTCAGTAAGTGGATATTTGTAATCAAGCAATCCTGAGGTTCAAACAAATACCATTATGAACAGTTCAGTTTTCACTAGAAAAAGAAACTCATGCTAGAAATAGGTCTCAGTGGAAAAAATAGAAGTCTGTAATTGGGCCACATTTTTTTCCCTACTACTAGCAGCAAGGGTTAGAAATCTCAACCATAAGCCTGTTTCCATTCTGGATTAGAGTGAATGGAACATCAGTAGACACATTGGCAGCAAAATGTTTGGCACACATCACTGTATTCATCCTTTCCAAAGCCCAGGAAGGGACTACTAATCTCTTTTTGCAGATCTTTCATATTAATGGTGTGATATCTGTAGGAATGTCTGTGTCTGGTCAGATTACACACTATCAGTTTTGACTCCAGCAGTAGCCATCAGCAAGTGCTTAGGGAAGAGTAGGAATGAGACAAGTGATTTTTCAATTTCTCCCAAGTACTCTCCCTACCAGACTATTTCACATCAGGAGAGTTCCTGAACCTGGTTTCGTTTGCCTAACATACACAGGAAAAAAGTGATAACGAAAAAAATGTATTTCTGGAAACCAAGAAAATCTGCAAGAAGAAAATTCTTTGGATGTTTTTTAAGGTAGTGGACTAGATCTTCAACTGGATTAAATTAGCACAGTGGAGATGAAGTTGAGCAATGCAGGGAAAACTATTTTTTCCAAAATTTTGTTGAAGAATGTATTTTACATTATTTAAAAAAAAACTCCTCAAAACTTGTCTTGGCCTTTCATATTCCTCTATGTAATAAAAAGACAGATGAAAATCACTAATGAAAACCTTGGAAAATGTTTCAGCTTTTTCATAAAACTCTTTCTTAGTGGTGTTCTATTACTGTATTAAGTAGGACAGTCCAAGCTAAATCAAAACATAAGTTGTTTTGGATAGCGTCACCTAAATCTTTCCTGTGTTTCTCATTTTATGCCAATAAAGTAAGAAGGTACCTGCTGTTGTGTATTTTCAGGAGAAACATGCCAGGTTTTAAAGCCAGCTTTCATTTTTTCATTGTAGATTTATTTCTTTTTTTAAAGCATAAAACTGAAAGAAAAGGTAAGCCATGTGCTCAGCCCAGTTTACCGTGAATTAACATCACTCCTTGCAGCAGGGACTTTGCATATTCTAAGATAGCTAGGCTGTAGATCATTTTTTTCTCTCTGCAGGATGATAATTAGTAATAAAGACTGAATGATTCTCAGTCTGATTACTGACACACATTTACAATTTATCTCATGGCAAGCTATGGATAGAGGACATTTTCAGAACAGATTGGGAATTGGGCAAAAGAGATTAATGTTCAAAGAAATCCCTTAAAATTTAGTTAGAAGACAAGGTCCTAAAACTAAGATTAGCTTTCTAGCTTAGTTCTAGTATTGGTAAAATATAAAACTCAACTCATATAGGAGAGTAGAGAAGGGGACGTGGGGAGAAGGGGTGTACATTTAGACTAGAGAGAGAAGACTAGTTGAAACAAGTTTGTGAAACCTAATGATGGGAAAACAGCATAGACGATGACAGAGATTCCCCACTGTCTTTCTACTATTTAGTCGTGGTACTGATAGAAATATTTGCTTAATTTCTTTATTATGCACTCAAAGTACAAACAGGAGCTGAAATGGCAGATCTGCTTTGATGTTGGAAACCATTTTTCTTGTAAATACAAATGATGGTCAATTAAATAAAAGTAGAAAAGAAAAAGATGCCTTTTCTGGTCTTTACATTATAATACAAAGTTGATCTGACATATGACCAAGAATTCTTACACTGCAGATTGGTCATAAGTGGCCAGAAGCAGGTAGACAGAAAGAACTTCAAACGATCATTAGTAACATGAACCAAGTAGAATGGTTCATAAGAGGTCAGGTTTCTTTTTATTTTTTCCAAGAAGTCCAAAGAATTGTTAACAGGCCCTGTGAGCTTGGCTTTGAAGGACTCATCATAAAGAATTTAAAGGCCAACAGGTTAAACCCACCTCAAACTTATACCACAGTATTGACCTGGAAGGACTTTTGATACAAGTGTTCCCACTACCTTTTATTTCCAGGTGTGTTGAGTCATCCTGGCCCATTCAGTCCTTGCTCCTTCTATTGTGGATATCCAAAATGAGAATCACTTTATGCCTGTGTCTGGTGGTCATTTTTGCAATGTGGAAATATCTTCAGCCAAAAAACCATCCTGAAGATATCGTATTCTTTTAATAAAAATTATTCAGCCCAAAGCAAGACAGGAGAGACCATGTTAGTGTTTCCTGGATGTGAAATATCAGCCTTTGAAATCCTACAATGTTGAGCTAACGAGCCTGCCTGGTGGTGTGATGTGAAGGGGCAGTGATTTAAAGATCATTTTAAACATTTACTCTGTTTCATTGCAGTGAAGCCTTTCCTTCCCCCAAAATTTAAAATTTAAAATGTGCCTCCTCTGAGCATGAGGGCAGGTGCTTTTTGCTTTCTGAGATGGAACAAAGTATTTCCATGATGAAAAAGATATGATTTTGATTTTAAGCAGTAGGAACATTTTAGCATTGCATACTTTTCATGCTGTGGAAAGTAACTATCTACCAAATATTTCAAGTGTGAATTCTCAAACAGCTCTGCTGAAAGCCATTTTCCTCCTCATTTTGTATTAAAGCATAGCCCTGGATGTTGTGATTCCAAACAATACTGTCCTGGCATCCTCTCCCTGCAGGTACCAATCATCCCGACTCTCCCTATACAGAAAGGAAGTTTACCATTCTACTTGTGGAACCTGAAAAGCAGGAGGATAAGACTAATGGGATGGAAATTAACAGAGAAAGAAAGGAATTGTATAATTTCATTTCTAAACCTCAAACTGGTGTGACAAAAAAGGCAGAACAAACTTAACCCAAGCAGCTGGTTCAGACATTTACATGAAAAAGTACTATGACACAGACTCCTCCATCTAGTGAAAAATCAAGCATGCTCCCTAGAGATTTGGTATACAACACTAAATTAGACTTTCTATGAATCTGGCCTGTGAGATTACTGGGGCTAATTCCTCTTTAGATGAAAAAAAAATAAAATCATTTGCCTTAATCCATTTAAGATTGAAACATCCCATTAACCCAAATTAAACGCTTTCTTGTAGGTTTTTAATTTAGCACACTGACCTCCAAAATGGAAAGGCCACTTACAATTACAAACCCCATAGTGCAGCCACCACGCTCTTTGACTTGCAGCTGTCCTTATCATCCCAAACGTGTTCCTCATCTTGGCAAGAAGGAAACCTTTTTTCTCCGTGTGCGACTGTGCACGCACTGGCAGATTTTCACCTATGTGCTTTGCTGTTAATGTTCATTAATTTATGTGGCTTTGGCAAAGTAATAAAGTGAAGAAAAGGGATACATGGCCATTATTTTGTTTCCTGAGGGTTCCCGAGTTCTATAGAAAGAGTCCAATAGGAGAAAAATTATCTGTAAATTATGCAGCCTGAGGACAGCCCTGAAAATTTTCCTTCAGCTCTGCCCTGTGCTTTGCAAAGTAGGGTTAGAGTTCGAGCAGGAGGCTGCCACTGAAGAGACAGGTTTAGTTTTCCTTGAAGGTTCATCAGAAATCTCTCTCAGGCAGCTCTGAGCTCTCCTGAGAAACAAAACATCAGGGTGCTTCTCATCACGGCAAAAGAGCCTTTAGAAACGAGACAGGAGCAAATGCTTTCAGAATGGCCATGCCATGTTCCTGTCATGTGGAGCATGAAAAGAAGATTCAGGCATGAACATAAGGTGGAAAACAGTCCTGAAACTCTTGAAATAAAAGGACTTTTTTATGCAGCCTGTTGATATGCCTTCACTGATGATGATGCCCTGCATTATGCTGGAGAGAAAGCATTGCCTAATTTGTTTCAAAGATGGGCCAGTGATGTGTCAATAAGAGTAGCTTAATTAACTAGAAGGTGTGTGTAAAGATAATTTTTTAGGTATCCAAATTATTTACCTGGCCTGTTTCCTCACCTCTCTGTACAGGTACTGAGTTAGTTGAGTGATGGGAAGTGTCTTGTGTGCCTTTACTCTGCAGCTGGTGTGAAGGTAATCATAATTACGGGGTCGTATTTGTCACACTATGCAACAGTGTTTGGAGAAGATTTTCTGATTAAAGTCTTATTTTGGGTACCTAAACCAAAAATTGAAATTAGCTCCATGCTAATCGAGGAAGAGTCAAAACCCCGGGTTTATCTTTGAAGTTGCTTGTGCACAGGTGTCCAGACATATCTCAGCATTGCCAGGTGTGAAAACTTCTTGTCAATCCCACACCTGAGCCTCAGATAAGTTTTGCCCTGCCTATAGGCCCTATAGACCCAAACCCAGGGTGTGTACTGAAAACAGAAGTTTCTGCCATTTTTTAAAGGCTGATGTGGTACCAGCGTCTGCAGGGAGTCTGCTGCCTTCTTCCCTCCTCTCCGGTCCTCCCTGTGGTGAAGGACACAATCAATTCTTGTCTTTTTCTGTGAGAAATGTAAGCCTGCCTGTTTGCAAGCTCCCTGGTGAACCCCTTGCACATCCTACTGAGCCTGGGTTGTTTGCACCAGCTGTAACACACTATAGAAAAACCATCTCTAAGGCAGAGAGAATGTCCCAAAGACTGCATAGCACAAGGCATCCAAACTGCCTTTCTCCTTCCTCTCCAACAAGTACCCTACAGCAAAGAACGGCCTTGTTGTCTGTGACCTGACAAACTGTGTGTTAGTCTTATTTGTAGCTGTTTTCACTATGAAGCTCTGAGCCTGTGACAGTAGTACAGCAGAAACCCAGGTTATCTTAGTAATTACTAACCTTTCACAGCAACTCAGTTGTCCATGTGGAAGGATTATACTGAACCTCGTGACACCTACCAGAAGGGCAGCTCAACAGAACAAAAGTATTATCCCTCACCACACACATTCACATGTCTTTCCAAAGCCTTCCCCATGGATTGGTGCACAAATACTGGTGTATATTCTCTTATCCAGGCCAGCCAAGTGATTCAGGGCAGGGTTTAATCCACAGAGCAAAAAATATGTCTATTATTTCTTAGTTACAGTTCTCCTTTTAAAAGAAAAAGGAATTAAATCCACCAAAATCCCAATGGATCCACCAGCCTCACAGTCATCTGTCTTAAGAGGGAATGAAATGAATTTAATCTCCATAGATCGTATTTCACACCACATTGCCAGCTGTCTTCTAGCAGGGGCTGCTCTTGCTCAAAGGTCATAGTAAAAATCCCGTGATTAAAAAACAACAACAAACATATTTTAAATGGCTAAAACCATAAGATGCTGCCATAAAGCAGATTATGTGAAGTAGATACTGTTAAAACAGTTTAAATGCCTCTTTCAGGCATGAGTTTTGTTATCTCAAAGCCTATTAGAGAGAGCAATAAAATTTAATAGCCAGCAGTAAAGTGTTTATGCGTGGCCCTGAACACAGTATTGCCCAGCCACAGAATGTGTTACCTTTGCTGCATGTGTCAGCTGTACCCAGCAAACAGACTTGGACACCCTGTTGGAGTTGGCGTTAGATCTGCTTGGGGACATCTCAGCAGAGAGATGTTTAGAGAGTCCACAAACAGGGAATTGAGGATCCCAGTGCAGCTGCAGGACTGTCAAGGAAGCAGCTCTGGCTTGCAGCCCCTGAAGAGCTGATTCAGTCAAAAAGTCTGTATGTGTGGAGACACGGCCCCTGACAGGACACTGTTGAATTTCAGTCCAAAAGCAATCATTTTCCCAGCCTGACATGATCCATGCAGTTAGTAGGATCTTGGTTTCAATACTTCTATTTGTATCTTCTTAAGTATGCAAGTTCCAAGAGCTTTTGCTTCAGACAGCAGGCTAGCTGGTTGCACCTGGCTGTGTGGTAGCCTGATGCTCTCTGCATAGCTACTTAGCCTTTCCAAAGCCCAAGAGCTCATCTAATATCAAGGGCCACATTCCCTATTAGAGATAAGGCTCGGGAACAGCTTGTGACACAGTTAGTCAAGCACCTTATTCCCAAGTCTGGTTTCCAGACTTTGTTGTGCTCTTCCTACGCTTTTGTCTTTCTCTTATCTCACTGAGAGCCTCAGCTCTGCAGAGTGCAGTGTCTCATGGGACAGCTCCTACTGCACATGCACAGAAAGCTCTACCCTCCCCTGCCTGCAGCTCTTCAAACCAGAGTGGGATGGGGACTCACTTTTGTTAGTGGTCAGAAGAGAGAAATGAAGAGATGATCAGTTCAGAGAGTCCTCTGCTCATCCCAGATGAACTCTCAAAAAAGGCAAAGAGGAGAGGGGAGGAGAGGAGCTGGAACACTGCCACAATTAGCAGGCAGTGATACATATTCAGAATGACTGGAGCAAGGACAGTTGTATGTACGAGCACAACTTTTTCTTTTCCTCAGAGCATGCATTAAAATATTCTTGAAATAAGTTTAAAAGAATGGTTTTACTTCTATTTATTTTCATCTGAGAGGTGTGAATAGGTGAGGAAGTGAGTGGGAAGTGGTCTTTCATTTTAATTTGCAAAGTGGCTAACTGGTTTAACCTCTGTCATCTTTGCCTGTCTCACAGGACTATGCTAACCTCTCTTGCAGGTTAAAGCAGGGAAGGGATTGTGCTACACATAGAACACTTCCTTGCCTTCATTTTTTTCCTACAGTTTATTATTAGCCAGTCTGCACAGCCCAGATACCTACAGGAGCACTCCAACAGGGTCTGGTGAAGGGCTTCACTGAGGTCTGCTCTAAGTGCTTTCACATTGTGCTTGGCTGGTGCATTTACTCTCTATTGAAACGTTCTGTTATTTCATAAATAGGAACAGTCATGCCTGGAGCATGTCACTGCCATGTATCAGGAGCCTTAACCCCAGAGCTCACAGGTACTGAGGAGCATCCAGTGTACCCTCTCAAGGTGAATAAACTGGTCCTTGGGCTTGCTTCAGAATACCTTGTTGGTAAGTGCTGCCATCATTGGTTATCAATGCATTGCCTGGGACTGTGCCTCTGTTGGTTACCTTCAAAACCTTATGGCCCAACCTGGTTAAATTTGACTTGACACGTGCAGGATTTTACTTGTATACTCAAGTTGCTGACTATTCCATAGCTGTTAGGTCTGGCTACTTATGAGACTGATCATCCAAGCCAACACGTAATGAATTCTCTTTACAGCTTACTGTCTCCATTTGGATAAGCAATTGACAAAGAAATAGGCTGTCTTTAATTTGTGCTCATAGTGCACAGCTCAGCTGTTACTCTTCATATGGTACAAAGAAACATCTCACCTTTTTCCCATCAGTTATGCACTGCTTCCCTCTCCATCATGCCATACCTAGGCAACTGCTGCAAGAGTTATTTCACTCTTTTTTCTTCATGTTTTTGGAGCAGAAACTTATGTGCCTGTTGGCTCAGGTGGATGAGCAGTCTCCTGAAGTCACCAAACCTTAGGCTCAGGAAGCAATGGGAACATAAAGCTTTAAGCCTACCCATTTTAAAAGTGACCTACATGAGGGGAATACACTTTTTTCCCCTGAATTTTAGTAGTTGAGCCATAGACAGCTTCCATAATTAAGGCTGCTACTCCATGAATTTCAAGCCTTTTTTTTTTTTGAGTGAGCCTTAAAAAGGACTGTGCCTGGAATGGGGCTTATTTTTATGGGCTGTACAGGAAATACAGCCTCCTAAAGCATTACTTACATTGGACATAGATGCCTCCCCTTGTATTCTAACCAGACAAATCATCAACCAATATAAATGAACTAAGATTCCCAAACACCAGTAGATATTTAAAGATCTGATCCAAAGGTCTCCCCCCACAGTAAACCTCATGTGTTTTTTTCTTCCTGCTAAAAAACAGAAGACTTCTCTTTTTTTTTGACTGAATGTATATGAGAAAACGTATCAGAACTTAGGGAATTATTACAAAGAAAAGGAGATGAAGTTGTTGTGTGCCAGAAAATTGCCTCAGCATTTGGAAAGTGGGAGGAAAATGGAAAGTAGTGAAATGGAATAAAAAGGAGTAAGGAAAAAAAATTAAAATCCATCCTTGTTACATAATGTAGCTTGTGGGGATATTTAAGAGCAGTGGAATTACATGTTATTTATTGGTAATCACATGTCTAACAAGGTGTTCAGTATCTGCTGACTTAAGTAGCTAAAGGAAGCAGGGATATTTCTCTTATCAATGTTTAAACGTCTCGTAAAATCCCTGTAACTGGATTATCACCATGCTAGAGCTGTCATTGTGCAGGTTTAGCTGCCAGGCTGGTATGAATAACAGAAATCGATGTGTCTGTGTGTGCCTGCATTTGCATAGTTTCATCCCTCTTTCTCTTTGCTTTAAAGTGAGATCTGGGACACTTCCACCACATCTGTGCACATGAGTGTTCCACACCTAACTGGCAGATAGAAAAGTTGGGACACTTTTTCTAACAATGAGAGCTGAAGACAAGCACAGGATTTTACTGCTTATCCCAGTGATTAAAAAACTAGTAGAAACCTTGAACAAGTAAGATGGACAATGAGATAACTTCAAGAGTCAGTATAGAGGCTTCCCTCTGCCTGAGCAGGCTCTGAAGCATTAGAATCCAAATTTCTTAATTTTAAGAGCTCCAGATCCTTACATTTTAAAATAATGATTAATTTCTAACGTAACAAGACCCCAGGGTCCTGGTTTGGGCTAGGCTAGAGTTAACTTTGATGAGGAAGTAGGAAGGGGCACAGCATGGGCAGCTGACCCAGGCTGGCCAACAGGTATTCGATACCATACTGACATCATGCCCAGTACATATAGACAGGGAATTGGTCGGGGGCAGGGCTGCGGAAGCACAGGCTTGGCTGCTGGTCGGGAGCGGTCCTGTCGAGTCCTGGGTGGTGAGCATGTGTGGCACTCACCATTCCTCTTATATATCCCCTGAACTTGTTTTTTTATTGTTGTTCTATTAAACCGTTCTTATTTCAACCTACGTGGGTTTTTCCCCTTTTTCTCTGGTTCCCCTCCCCGCTCCATCAGGAGGGGGAGGAGTGAGCGAGCACCCTCGTGGCTCTTTGTTCCCGGCTGGACAAAACCACTACATTATTTGGCACCCAATATGGAGATTGGGATTTGTGATAAGGATGGTGAATTTGGAGTGGTAATGGACAAAACAGTCAACTGGGTGAGGCTACGTTGTGTCTAGGAGTGGATTTTGATTTATGTGTATTTATTGTGTTATGTGTATATCGTTTATTTTCACGGGGAAGTGTTTGATTCTGTTTGATCTTAGTTACTGTGTGTTGATTTGTGAATGTGGTTCAGATTTCCTTATGTTTTCTTGAATAAGTGATTCGCAGAGGCGAGGGGTGGAATGTTCTGGTTTAGCAAGCAGCAGCTTTTGGCTTAGTAACAGGGGGAGCGGGTTGCAGTGAGACCCGGTAAAGAGTTTGCGGACCCTCCCCCGGCTCCTGGGTTCACACCCACCTCCGGCCCGGCTGGGCCAATCTGGCGCCTCTGCCATCACTATTTAGGGGACGGGAATTTGAAATGCGAGGCAGGAGGTGTATGAGTGATACAAGATGGAGGCGACCACACGGACCCTTCAGCCAGAGAAGGAGGAAGGAAGGAGAAGCAATAGACCAGAGACCCCTCTGCAAGCTGTAGCAAGAATGCAGCTGTGCCCCTGCAACCTATGGAGATCCATGGCAGGACTGAGAGTTATCAGCAGCTCCATGTGAGTGAGCCCGGACGGGCGAGGGACTGGGTGGGGAGACGGCCATGGCCCAGGCCGTGCTGGAGAGCCTGCAAGCTGCAGAACAGACCCAGCAGCTCTAGGCGTTGGACAGCCTATTATACTGTTGTAAAATAGCTTTGGGAACTTGTAGTTCCAATCAAACCTGCGAGCTTTGCCATTGGTGGTGAAAGCAGATTGAAATTAGAGTGGGAAATCTCCCTGCTCAGGGGAAAAGAAAGCTACGGTGGCAAGAGAGAGTTAAAGCAGAGCTCTCCTCTCAGAGGAGAGTGAGGTATTCAGATCACTCAGCAATGCATCTCGCCAATCTCAGCTGCTGGCAAGCTCAAATATTTAAAACAGACAGTTAAATAAAGGAAAAAGTGAAGCACTTTTGGAAATCCTTTCAGCTACTAGAAAAGATGCTTCCTAGCCAAAAGCTGGAGCCATGATAAACCCATTATACTCTACATTAATAACCATTGCTCTATATCTGCCTCTCAGAGCCCAGACTAGCCTTCTGCAACAAGGTGGAAAAATGCCTTCTTGATCTTTCAAATCTTGATCAAGCAACCAATGCTGGGAATACAGAAGCGAGTACTCTTGCTCTATAAGTCCAAAAGGACTGCCAGATTAAAAGATATATTGAATGTATACTTGAAATGGCCTACTGTTAAGGAAGATCTCATGGCATAAGGTCTCATGGAAACAAGAGATCCTTGACTTGTTTCCTTCTTCACTCAGCAAGTGACTGCTGGGAGAATGCATAAGAAATTGCACAAACAGCATCATAGTGGAGGTTACTGATATGCAATGTAAGTCTGAGATCAAGTAAGCAAAGCTTTAGTAGGCTCTTGTCAGGGAAAAGTTACTGTTTTTTGAGATAAGGCTAGTCCAGTGGCAAATAGATTATTCAGACTACAGGAGATATGGATCAGTTATAGAGACATGTGAAGACGTCTATGTCCTGAAGTTAAGAAAGTCAGTTCTCTTGATCCAAGAAAACTGACTTTTTTATTGTTCATCTCACCTAATCTAATGAAAACATGTGTTTTAGGATGTCTGAAGTTGGTTGGATAACCAATGTATGAAAGTAAATGAGCTCTTTCTGATTTCAGAGGCTTACTGGGAGTATGTATGCTACCACAGAGTCAGCTAATTACCATGACGATGGGAGATCCAGACCTCACAACCCACCTGTTCACAACAGCAGAAATAAATCCTCCTTGCCAATAGTTTACATCCATAGAAACATACCAAAACAGCTCGGGAATGCCAAGGCACACCTCCTTAGAAGCCAGGAACAAGTATGCATTAGCAATTATTTAGGGTTTTACTGTGTTCACCAGTATAACTGAGCCTTTAAATGAATCTATCACAAGGATAATCCACAGGACTGCCTGCTGTTATACTATAGTGCTTTTAGGAGGGGAAGTGAATAGTAACTTTTCTCCTTCAGATTGCCTCCTATTTATACATAAACAATCTTTCTAGAAACTCCTGTTTGGTTTGTTTTTTGACTCAGAAAGCTGGAGATTGTTTTGTATCAGTGTTATTCAGGGTAAAAGCCCAGAGATGGAGTGAGAAATAGGGGAGACTAATTCTGGATGATCAACTTGAGAGCAATAGCATAGGCTGTACTTGCCTGAAAATTAATATCTACAAAGTGGACTCCTGAATCTTTACTAATTATCCTGAGCTCTCTCAGGGTGAGAGGAGAGGAACTATGTGCAATTTATCTCAACATAAAATAGACATTTAGAAGAAGTTAGATGGATTATGTTCCAGCTGTGTATTTATTTGTCTTCACTGACTGTGAAGAAGGTATAATGACTATTACAGGTAGAAGTGTTTGCACTGTACACAGCTGAAGTAGTGAGGTGAATCACAGACCTGGGATTGATCCTGTGAGGCATCAGAGTTTACAAATTCCATTGACACTAGCTGTAGAGGGTACGTGCTTCTGGGAAATCTGGAGAGCAACAAGTGGGCTCAAGCAAAGAATAGAGACACCCTAAGTAGATAACTGTCCTCAAAAATGGTTTGCTTTCAAAAAAACCACATTAAAGTTTCTTCATCTCACAAGCACTGTTATCAGTAGTGGAAGGTATTTATATTGCATCACTCAAATTGGTTAACTGTCCTCTAATCTACCTTCTTGAGGACTGTCTGTAGATACCCCAGCATATGCGTCTTCTATTTTATGTGGTGTGAATGCACTTCGGGGGGAACTTTGATCCCTTTCACCATTCACAGCAATTCATTGCAGTACTACAAGACAGCTGGGTCAGTCTCAATTACTTCATATCAGATTCAGTTGCTTAATTTGAGACAGTACTGGAGAAACTTTGTGAACTTGCAGCAAAAATAGACCAATTAAATACATTTTGCTTCTGAAAATGGACCCTATATAGCCATCTTCTTTCTCAGCAAAGCTTAACAATAACTAAATGAAGCTCACATTTTCCAACTCAACAATTCTCTAATACACAGCATTTAGGTAGGAAAAAAAAGGGTTTATTAGCTGACCCAGAAATTATGACCAGTGCCTAAGAAATATCTCATTCTTAGCAAGAGGAGGAAATGTGAATTGTTCGACTACAAACATAAAAAGTGATTGAAGAACTACACACATTACAAAGCCTGGTCATGGAAGAGGGAACTTTTCACCAGAAGTGCTCAGTGACCATAATTGTAATGCATTGATAACTATAGATGCTATTCTTTATCTGAAAAGATGTTTCTCACTCCAATCTTTAAGCAAAAGCAGGAGAAAATTCAGGAATAACACAGTCTCTGCACTGATTTCAAGGGAACCAGCCACTAGCTTGGATAAAGCACAGCTGAACATTTCAGATTGCACTGGGATGGAGTTTAAACTTTGTTGCCATGGAAGATGGGGTACTATACCATTTGGGTGTTTTTTTGACCACGTGAAATCGGAGACCAATCAGAAAGTGATTACTGAACTCTCTAACTGCAGAAACAGGATGGACGTGTCCAAAATTACTTATTGTGAGTGTCTGTGATCATCTCCTCAGACACTAGAATAATTTTGTAGGGTCCTAGATCATCTATGCCAGGAACCAGGCCTGGGAATGTTTCTTAGCCTTGTTTAATCTACAAATACAGTCAAATGCTGGAGTAGCAGGAGAGATTTTGAGGAATCCACACTAGAAGTATATCAGTTCCTTATGGCTCATTCAATTTCTGTTAGAAGAAGCTTCATAACAGAAAAAACGTAAATATGAAGGTGTCTGCATGACTGAGGGGAAAAAAATAATTGCAGTATGACAGAGAACCAAAACAAAACAAATCTTTGAGAAGTGCAATATTTCCAGGACCCAAGCTTCAAGAGCTGAGAAAAGAAAAAACACAGCACACCTCTGTAGCAGCCTAATCCTGTTTATCTTCTCCCTAGGTTACTCCCTCTGTTCCAGGGCAAATTAAATGGGTCAGTGCCATTCCAGAATCCTAAAGAGTTTTGTACAAACTGCAACAGTGTTGGGTGACTTAAAACAAGAAGGCTAGTATCACCATGTGCTCTGAATTCCTTGGTAAACTCTTCCCACTTTATCTTCCTTTCAAATAATTCACTTGAATTAGTACAATCCTATCTGACAGATTGTTCACTCATGAGCTTCCTCTGAGGTGCATATGGAAGTTAATTTCAGCTATTGGATGTAAAGATTTATATTCCTGCTCCTTTTCATCACATACTGAGTTTCTTTCTAATCCCGCTCAACCACTCCACTATCAGAAGCCTAAACCACCCCCCATGGGCAGAGCATGGTGGTCCCAAATTCACCTGATATTTGTGGAGCCACTGTGCCTGCTGACAATAACCTGCAGTGAGGATCCTTAGTTCGATTTTTCACTGTTCACTTCAGTGGGTGGACTGGATGACAGAAAACATTTTCTGGTTTGACATTGAAACTGTCTGAAACCAGACAGAAATGATGAAGAATTGGAGATTAGCACCTCATGACAGTGAATAAGGCTCACCACATGGAGAGTTAAGCACACATATGGACAGCTTCAGAGGCATTTTTTGCATTTATTTTGGTGCTTCTGTCTTCTTATTTTAAAAGGTGGATGTCAGTTTTGCTTTTCTAAATAAACTGTCTTTCTTTACATTTCTAGGCAGGGAAGTTGCATATGCATTGTCAGAAGTATACTACAAAAATCCTAAATGAATTGATACATTTAGTGGAGTAGTCAGTGTTTGGAAACTGTGTATTACATAAGGGAAAGATTCACAAGCTGAAGTAGTAAAAAAAATAAAGATTAAATAGATTCACTCAGTTGCACTATTCCTTTCATTGGAAGCAGCATTAGTCATCTGCTAAAGAGAGCTGATTCTGAGGTCTGTAACACTGCATTGTGACCTATTCAGTGAATGCATTCAGGCTATCTGCTGGGTAAAACAGTGTTCCCAGGAGGGTTTTTGGGGAAGAGGAAAAAGCTGGAGAAAAGTCATGCAAGTGATTGTTTAAAAAATGCACCTATACATAGACATTTCCTAGCTGGTTGTGAAGCCTGAAGGTTCTTCATGTAAGGGATCTACATTTTCCCAACTAACGATATCCTCAGCTGGATTAGCATCCTACCATACCAGCTCTAGGAAGAGCCTTTTCTCACCTCTAAAAGTTCCTCATCTAAAGTAACAAAGCAGACAAAAGACTGTCAGAGAAAACAGAGGGAGAAAGAGGTGAAAAATTGTTGAAGATCGTACACAATTCCTCCCAAATTTGTGTTTTACCCACTGAGACATATCAGGTCCTAAATGTATACATCAGGCCATCACACAAAAAAACTTCTCAATCCTGTCGTAAAGACAAAGATTGTTCTTTCTCCTCCTATACTTGCATTTCTCCTCTTCTGTCCTCATTTCGTCTGATAGTTTAATGACATATTTTACCTCATACTGATTCTCAACTCTATTTTATTTCTCCCTGGCTTAGTAACAGCATTGCAAGGCTCACATTTCAGTTTCACCCTGTGGAGAAGCAATGCTGATTTGCTTTCCTTCCAGATGTGAAGCAACCCGTTTATGTTTAATATTCACTCTTCAGTCACACAGCAGCCTGCATTTAACTACATTTTTAAGCATTAAAAATGCACATACATTTGAAAGAATAAAATTCCCTCTACCCAATATCACTCTAAATGGAGCTGAGGTGAGCTCTTGTTTCCCTGAGGCAACCGACAGTTGAAGATCATTTTAACCATTTAAGTTTTGAGCTGTACTTTTCCACTCCTTAGAGCCTTGCGTTGTGGGTCTCTAACACTTCCCAAAATAGGCATTGAGTAACCCTCCAGACAGTGTGCTGAGGAATAAAAATGTAGCTTTTTTTCAAAGAGGAAAGTGATTGAAAAAGGGAACAGGCAAATTTGCAAAAGATCTTGTAGGAATTTAGTCAGCTCCCATGGACACCTGATGCCCAAGTCTCTGGTCTATGCTGTGTGGTGCATGTTCATCATAAACAACTGGCTCTAAATAAAGACTGCAAAATCTGCTTTCCTTCTTGGACTTGGTTAACTAATCAATCTGCTACACACACACATTCACATACAAGTGCCCCTCTTATCTCCCGGAACACTGTCATCTTGGCTTGTGGTTTGTCTTTAAGCACCCTGATGTTGGTAGGAAGTGTGGCTAACTTTGTTTTGTGACTGAGACAACCAAAGTGACCAGAGGGTGGTAGCAGTTCTAGAGGTATCTCACAAACTCACTGTGGGGCTCAGGATTAATTCCCAAGGTTGTGGAAGGAGTACACATAACCCTGCAGGTTCTTTGCCACCTTGACTTAATTCTCTGTCTGTTTCAGTGAAGGGACACTCTCATGTCTAGAACCAAGGCTCCACCAACACGTTAGATCCACCAAGTTATAACTCGCAGCCTAATTTGAATGTCATTGTCAATTATCTACTCTCCAAGGCTCTAAAGTACCAGAAGAGCAAGAAACAGTGGCTTTGTGTTTTAGGCAAGAAAAGAGATTCTGCTACATCTCTACTCTGCCCTGGTGAGGCCTCAACTAGAGTCCTGTGTCCAGTTCTGGGCTCCCCAGCTCATGAGGGACAGGGAGAGAGAGTCCAGCTCAGGACCACCAAGATGATCAGGGGACTGGAACATCTTTCTTATGAGGAAAGGCTGTGGGAACTGGGGCTGTTTAGCCTAGAAAGAGAAGACTAAAGAGTATTTGTCAAGAGGATGTGGCAGCACTTTTTTCTGTTGTCTCTAGTGACAGCAGAAGGGGTAATGGATATAAACTAGAACACAAAAAGTTCCAACAAAACATAAGAAAAAACTATTTTACTGTAAGAGTGAGGGAGCCCTGGTACAGGCTGCCCAGGGAGGATGTGGAGTCTCCTTCTCTGGAGGTTTCCAAACCTGCCTGGATTGAGTTCCTGTGTAACCTGGTCTAGGTGAACCTGATTTAGCAGGGAGTTGGACTGAATGATCTCTAGAGGTCTCTTCCAGTCCCTACTATTCTATGGCTCAATAATCCCTTGACAGAAAACCAAGTCTTCTGCAGCCCCTCTGTGGGTGGTACATTGCTCCTTTTGTCTCTCTGTGACAGGGTTCATTTATTGAGATTTATACTACTACAGAATTGTTGCTGAAAAATGGGATGAAATTTTCTAAAGCAAGGCACAATTCATTACCCTTCTTAATCTGCATATTTATGGACAACTTGTTTCTGAATGGACTTTGCAAGCCTCATTCGCAAATCACAATACATGGTGAATAATTGCAATTACTGTCCACTTAATGAAACAATGATGCTTTGTGTAAAAAAAAAACTCCACATAGAATCCATCTGTCTTCAAATGTGTGTATATGGTTAAATACCCTCAGTACCATCTGGAAAAGAATTTATGGAGTGACAGCTAGTTGTCACAGGATGTGAAATGTGGTATTTTATGGACTGATCCTTTTAGATCTCCAAATCTAAGCAAAATTTTTGTTTAATCAGAAGCCAGAGTAGACCCACTACAGAGTGTCAGATGGTAAAGTGCCATTGACTATTCTTTTTCAGTCTGTTTAAAGACAGTGCCTCACCATGACATGATTGGCTTTGATTTTTGAAAACATGTAGAGATAAACTCCTGACAATAGATACTGCCATAATCTAGCAAGGAAAGTCTTATTAGAAACCAGTGACACGGATTTCAACAGATAAAGCACGACCCATCTTGCAACAGTGAAAGGAATCACTGAACAGGGTGGCTAAAGATATGGTAGATTTATCAGCATCTGAAGCCTTGAAATCCATTTGTTTTCTGCCATAGTAGTTTATGCAATTTACCACATGACCACATCAATACTTCTCCCCTGCGTAAGGGAGAGGGAAGGACTGTACCACCAAGGATTAGACTATCCATTTTGGCAGTATTCTTACGTCAGATGAAAGCTTCCTGCACCCTGAGGAAGTACAGAATACTTTGCAGTATAAATAAGATTATTACTCTTGAGGAGCTTATTCATTGTGTTAAGAATTCATCCCATACAGATCTCTATGCCTACATCTGAGGTAGTTACCTTAGGCTTCCATGCTACTTATTGAAGGAAAACTAGGGCACAACTAATGAATCACATCTCAGAAGTGTCTTTTTTTTTCCATTGACTGTCAAGGATGTTGAGAGTGGCTTGGAGATGTCTGGTTTAAGAATCTTATCCTCTGTGTCTTCCATGAACTGGTAGCAGGGACAATGAGATGATACTAAAGAAATTTCATGCTTATTGATGCTTCCTAGGAACCCTGAGGCTATAACTACCCAGGTACTGCAAGGTACATAAGAATTTTTTTTTTTTCCTGCAAAACTTGTGCTGTTTTCTCTTGTATTGTGCAGTCAAGGAAGTGAGACAAAGTACTATCTCCTGCTGATCTCACTTTGGCCGTGACTTCAAGTTGCAGGCCACAATTCAATGCACAGAAGGATTTTTTTATAGGCATGACTGAGTCTTGTCCATCTTACTGCTGGGCAGCTGTTTTGGTCTGGAGTAGAGTCACTATGTCTTTCACTAGCTTGAAAGTAAGCCCTACTGTAGGAATGAAATCTGGATTATATCCCAGCAGCACGCTCCATCCTAATTTCTTAAGATGTCATAAGTGGTTTCTCTGGGATAGATATTATGGGCAAATTAAGGACAACAATATCTAGCCAGAGAAGAGAGAAAATCAGAGTTGCTAGAAAACAGACCCCAGACACCTTTGATGACCTTAAAAGAGAAAAGCAATGTCTTTCCTGAACACATGGAACAGAGGTAGGAAAAAATGAAAAAGTAAATGGCAGTTATTTCATTTTTGATCTTTCTAAATGCAATTTCAGTACGAAATGAATGATAGCAGCATGAGCAGAGATTGTTACTTTAATAGGATTATTGTCAGATACTGGCTGTGTTTGTACTACAGCAATGAATTTCCTGCAGTGTGGATGCATTTTCGTGTTTGATAACTGACAAAGACTGCTAAATATATTTCATTTTAGATATCAGGTTTGCATCAGTCTCTATTTTTCTCCTATTTGAAAGATTGTATCAGCAGACATCTTACCCACAAGGCTGAAATCCTGATTATAAATTCTAAAGAGTTTTTCACATGGTGTTGATTTACTAATATCAGTTACATGTAAGTACTTAGTTTGGGGAACTTTTCTTACTTCTCTGGTTGGAACTAGAGACTGTGGTTGTATCTCTACTTGTAATTCATTCAAATCCAGTGTTTGGATGCAGACACAGGCTTTGAGCTAGGCTGGAAAAAATCCTTGGGACGACCTTGAGCCTTCCTTACACCTCAGTATAATTCCAAATATGCCCTTTTGTATAGGACAGAGATCCTGCTTGGTGGCTGTGGCTGTCCTTCCACATGAAGTTGCAATGCTTTGCAATGATTTTATGGGGGCGAGCACCAGGAAGAAAAGTCAGGCAGACCTCTTCCTCGAAGCCATCTGTCACAAGGGAACATAATAGTTGTGAGGAGCAGAGCCTGTAGGTATCCAGTGTAAGTCTGTACCTCTAGAGTGCTCTCAGACTCTTTCACAGGTGCTTTAGATTTTTATTTCTAGTGTTGGATTTAATTTCCATGAACTGCCAGGATGCCAATCAATTCTTTGTAGTCCATATTTAAGCAACAATGATTTACAGTTGTCTCAGCTAATCATAATGTAATTAATAGTCTGTAATGCACTTATGTCTCGGAGAAGGAAATGTTTTGTACTCAGGAGTTCGGGCTGCACTGCAATGATAGACCGTAGAATATTCCTTTTTTAAAGCAACCCTATTGCCTTACTGTTAGGAAATGGAGAATTTTAAAGAGCTTGAACGTAAATCTGACATTTTGATACACTACCCGTTACTTGAGCATATTTAGCTCTTTGATAGGATAAGTGAACATAAATCAGTTGAATTTGCTGACACATTGTGAAGTTTCCCACTAAAACAGTATTTTTGCATGTTTGTGAAAATGTGGAATACAAAGAAACTCGGTGCTGAGAATCAAAACAGCTATCTGTTCCTACCTATTTAATGGGCTGTCCTTGTAACCTGGACAAGTCTCATGACCTACAGTGCAAGGAATTCTTCTTGAGAGCAAGAACAGAAATAGTGGCTTCAGACAGCCGTAAAACTGCTACAAGAGGAAAATCTGCACTTTAGATGATCTGTGGAAGGGGCATGGGCTCCACTCAGCTTTCTGTGGCAAAGCCCAACGTAGGCAAAACTTTCACAGGAGCTGCACATCATCAGGACTATCCCTTGGATCCTGTGGATCAGTCATGCCTCTGCTGAAATCTTCAAAAGTTCTATGCTATAGCCAAAGCTGATTGTGTCAGTAACAACCCTGATGTCAAAAACACCTGTGTCCACTAAGACCATCTGCAAAACCATTTCTATGTCTTCCAGACAAAGGAGTTTGGAGAGGCTATTGGGGAAGACTCTGTAGATTCCTACTAGCATAGCTGATCTGATCCTGCTAAGAAGGGGACAGAGTTGGAAACATGTCCTGGGGAACTTCATAACATCATGTGGTGTCTCGAGATGCCTGGCCAGGCTCAGGGCTGGATGGGTCAGCAGAAGACAATTCTAGCCCATGTTGTAGGCTAAGGCCAGGAAAGTGATTCCTGTCAGGCACTGATTGAAAACTAAGCTTTGGGCCTTTTTAAGAGACTTTGTTTGGAGAGGAAAGCTTAATTCTCAGGAATAAGTTTTCTTGCTGTTTGATGGTTGGCCTTTGGATTAGACAATTGTTGCAGCCTCCCTGTTGCTTATACCAGAAAGTGTCAGCTAAAATGTTGCTGCCTCATTAAAAAATGGTAACGTAATTAAAGACTGAATTCCCTAGAACAATTTCAGGTGTTTTTTTGAAAGCACTAATTAACTGAAATCTGTAAACAGTTTTTACATTTGAGTCTCTTTAGAGAAAAGTAACTACCTGGGTATTTTAATTTTCATTTCAAATAAAATATTGTGTTATGAGGTACAACTATTAAGAGATAAGAGTGTACGTCATTTTAAAAACCACAAAATAAAAAAAGCAAATCAAGGCAGAAGAGAAATTTACTACTGGGTGTACAAAAGCCTGCTAGGATGTTACAACAAGTTAGTTGAAGAAATTCAAGCAGTTTTTCTGTCACAAGTCCCTTGATTAATACTGGTAACTGAAGGCCCATGAGGAAATCTAAATATAGGTTTCACACTGAAACTTGTAAAGTGTATAAGTGACGTAAAATAGTCATCTGTGGATGAAGTCTTATGCAAAGACAAAAGAGTAGCAATTCTTTCATTCAAATTCCAAAGTGAATGACCCCTTTTTCATTTGACACATCTAGAGAGTACCCAGCACAGTAGCACGATGAAAAATCATTTGATGTTATTCAAAAAAACATTAGGTAGGGATAAATGAATTTCAGTTCATAGATCTCTTGGAATCTGGATTTGCCATCTGGGCTGTGGATGATTTCATTAGGAGGTACATTGGCTCAGATGAGTCACAGAGGGCCTTGCAGCCATACATGGGACAAATTTAGTCATTACAACAGAGATATCACATCCCTGAGTCTTTGATTCTCTCTGGTCTGATACTACAGGAAGGAAAATACAGTTTGTGCTGTTCAAAGAAATCAGCAAGAAAGGATTTGCTCTCTAAGATGTTTTAAAGGGATTTTCTTTCTGCTTAAGTCAGATCCGATCTTGCTCGAGGCCTCACTACTACTTACAAAAACAGAATACTGTTATAATGATAACATTTCAATTAATCTGTCTTTACTTCACACAAGTGAATCACTAGCCAAGGACATATTCTCCGCACAGTGGTGGATGCTGCCCTTCAGGCAGCCAGGAAGGGAACACACCATCATGGCACAGGGCTAGTTTGGGTCATTGTCAGTCAAAAATTGTTTCTCCTGGACTCTGCTGAATGGACCACATGGTGCTGGGTTTCTGAGCCTAAATTCACAGACTTAACTCAGGATTAAGCATTTATCTGCATTTTTGGTCTGTGGAGAGGAGATGGTGATAAGAATAGGCTCACCAATATCAAAGTCACCAATATCACCAATATCATCATGCCTGCAAGTATCCTCTTAAATTTGTATTTTAGCTGTGCCAAGCCTATGGAAGAATTAACCTCAGGTAGACCTCTGATTAAAAATAGTGGGAATATGTATAAAAGCAAAGGAAATACTTCACATTTTTAGAGTATAAGTGGCAGAATTACAGATTGTTTCATGATTCCATCATGAAAAAAATTAATATGATCAATTTAATTAATTGCTACAGGCCAAAACTATTAGTCTACTAGTGCCAGGAGTTTTGGTTTCTCTTTTTTCCCAAATCTGTGCAGTTTTCTCTTAAATGCTCAATATATTTCTGGACAAAACTATTAAATTTACATTTCTTTTTTTTAAAAAAGAGAAAGATAAAAAAAGACTGTCCAGGAATATTAACTTTTCTATTATTTTGTTTACTGAGGGTCCTTTTCTTCCCCCATCTCTTTTATTGCAGTATTTTTCCTTGTGCATCATTTGTCATGGTTCTTGGACTCTAAACTCTGACAACAGCAGCTGGAATGCAGCCTTCTGGTTTCTTTAGGGCATCAAGCACAAGTAGGTATGCAGCCCACTCTCTGAACCTGGCATGCTTGTGTCTGCTGAGAACCATTTCCCAACAAAATGTCGTATCTGTTGATTAAATGAAGTATATTTTATAACTCAAATAGAAGTTAACTATGCTAACTCTCTCCTACTTTCTGTGGAGGGTTACAGACGGAGTTGTGCTCTCTGAGGTCACAGTGCTTATCTTTTTAATGAATGGAGCATGGGAGATGACCATAAATGCTACGGTAAGCCTCACAACCTAGGTTAAGAAGAGTAAGGTCTTGAGTTTGTTCCCACCCAAAGCAATGGATAAGAAAGACTAGGAAAAAAAAAATCTGTGTGTAAATAGCCTTCAGCTACTATGCCTACACCTATTCCAAGAGTGGACCTATGTCTACCACTATAGCTCCCAATCCAACATAGTTCATAAACTAATCTTTGCCTGCTGTTCAATACAACACAGGAGAGACAGCAGGGATGCTGAAAGGGAGCAGATTTCAGAGGTGAGGAAATGTGGCAGAGGTATTGTGTGAATGTATGCAACTCTGGTACCCACAACAGGATACTACTGTTTAACCAATAATGACAATTCTGAAGTCCCCAAGTGGAAGATATGTAATTTTTCATTAGTAAATCCTTGCCTTTGCCTTTGGCTAAATTGCACGTGTAAGGCCTAAAGTTAGTAGTCACTTGGAGCACTGCATATAAGAGCACAAATATCAGAGAGACTTGAAGGTGCTACTCTTACTGTAGAACAGCTCAGCAGGGGAACCAATGTTAAAAATAGCACACTTGGGTTCTATTCAGGAGACATCTTCTTCAGAAAGTCTCTCTGTCTACACTTTCCAATTCAGTTTAGTTAGAGAAAAAGCCTGGAGAGGAAAGAGGCAACAGTTCCTAATGATTCACCAAAAAGAGAGGGCCTGAATCACCAGATCTCGTTATTTTAAAAGGAGCAATGCCAGGAAGAGCAGCTGTACAATCCAGGTTTATGACTGCAATAAGTCCATCTTGTCTGATGTTTCAGTATCAAATACTAGCTGCTTGCTTCAAAACAATTATTCTCAGTTTCTAATTTCAAAGATAGAGGGAGGTTTTCTGCCCTACAGGAGAGAAGTATGAAAACAATGTCAGGATACGCTCTTGAAGTTCACATGCCAACAGCAAGGAGCTGATATTTATTACTTTAAAAATTAAAGAAAACAGCCATGAAGCAAGCTGAATTCAGTGGGAAGAAACTAGCATGGGAGCTGCCTCCAGGCTTCAGCTTTAGAGGTTGACACAACTCAAGAGTCCTGTTTTGAGAGTGTAGGAAAACAAAGCAAAGGATCTGGCTGGGAAACCAAAAACTGAACACAAAGTACTTGCTTTTGAGACATAATTAAAAAATTGAATAGTGCTCTGTCTCATCATGCCTCTGTGTTTTAAGTAATTTCTGAGCTGCAGTATTGGAGGAAGCCATCAATAAGGTAACTGCTGAAAGGGAGAGTGCCCCTGTTTTTTAACTCATCCTGATGGTTGATCCCTGAAGGTTTGTTGGGTCAATTGTCATGGGTCCAGGATGACACATGGCAGACCTTAGTGACTTCGCTGTATCTAAACTCTATCATTAGAATCCGTGCAACAGTCTGGGGAAATGTCCATCCACTGATGATATTTTTTCCATTTTAGACATCTTACAGGTAACTGTACAAGGTATCCTGGTATTTAAGTAGTATGAAATAAAAGCAAAGATCATCTTTTCAAGTGTGATGTACTTGAATTCAATTTGCCTTTAAAGCTACAAACAAAACCTCTGTTTATCAAGAAGCACAGTTATGAATATGCACATTGCAAAACTCGATTCCAGCAAGTGATCCTTATGAAATCAGCAGCAAAACTCTCCCCACAATGGAGCTACACAGACATGTAAATTGTTGTCAGGGTAGAAATTTTAGAAGCATCATCTACCACTGCCTAAGACTCTGAAGGTGGTTTTTGCCAGTACTGGGTGCCCAATCTAAAACTTCACAAAGCAAGTCAGTGGTCTAAAATTCCTGTTGATTTGGATTCAATGAAATTTTGAATTTGATGTCAAAATCCCATTTAAAACACCATATTTTATGTATGTCTCAAGGATTTGTTAATTCTAATTAGATTATCAATATATCTGTCCTATAATTCTTAAAACCAACCTTAGATAATCACAGCGTTCACTCAAGACAGGTATCTCATAATCATACATAAAAATTATTGCTCAAAAGAGAAGATTTCATAATAAGAAGACAAATAATTGTTTTCCCCCCAATCCATTAAAAACCACTGTTTGCCCTCCTTCCTAGTTTCTCCAGATCTTTAATATGCAAACCTACAGTGACTAGATTTTGGGATGATCCAAAGTCAAGTATTAAGAGGATGAAATAACTACCTACCTGAAGAAAATTATCTTTGCATCTTCCATCCCTTACCTCAATATTACAGGATCTAAAAGAACTGAGACATCATGAGCAGCTTGAGATGAGCCAACAGCCAGCTCATCATGCTAAGAGTCTGACTGTTTCTCAGGTTGAAGTGATTTCTTAGCTCAGGCCAGTGAAATTATTCAGCTTGGACAATACTGTAGGCATCAGACAATAAATTATTCTCAATTGCATAACATTTAGGATTTTAGGATCTGGTCAATAGCCCTTGGACAATCCCTCCACTGAGTTTGCCATCTGGTAACAACTTAAGTGGTATGTCCGGGTCCTTTCAAAAGGATAGACTGTTCTGTGTGACAAGGGAATTTTTCACTCAGGCTCAGAAAGAGCGTCACGGACTAGAAACAGATGCAGAAACTCTCCCTGCTCCCTTCTCTGATTCTAGACATGACTCTTAAATTACCCTCCTTACTCACCCAGAGGGCCCCCTCAACTTCCTGCCCACATAACCAGGGTAAGGAGTTGCAGCCCATTTCTGGGGTGGTAGGTCACTATCATATCCCTGCTGTCACGGCTTGACATGACAGCCTTTTCTGGTAAGGGGGAAGGGGCTGTAAAGATGGCTTCCTGCTTTCCTCTCTAAGTCGAGTACTGGAGTCTGTTTTGCCCAGAACCATAATTGGCAGCGAGCCCTCCCTGCCCTCGTCTCAATCCGCAACAACCTTACTTATCTTCTTACTCCCATTTCGCTGGGGCCTCTGCCATCCTAATGAGAATGGGGGGTGAATGGGGACACCAAGAGAGAGACTGTCATGGTGCTGCTGTGCTAGCTGGGCCAAACCACAACACCTGCTCAATGTTTAATGCCATTGTTTGAAGTCAAAGCAGACAAACCAAAAGACAATTTTCTGCAAATCTCCCAAAGGGAGATGGAGACACAGTTGTCTCCCTTTCATACCTACAAGCAAAAAGATATGACTAGTCTGTGTTCGGAGAAACACATCTGGCACAGCGTCATAAGACAAAAAGATACAGCACATGGCACGCTCTATTATCAAATCTCCTCTGAATACCTATAAGAAAAGGCTTGCTCTCTTCAACATAAAGTATTACTTACCTCACTTGCTGACCTGTCATGTCTTGCTCTGCTCTTCAGAGAAAGAGAGGAGGTGGGCAGAGCAATTCTGTTGATTTCCTCCATGTACAGTTGCCCATCCCTCTACTCCTATGAAGGAAAAGGGACACGATACTATTAGGGAGTATGGACCCTGGAAGCAGTACGAATTTTTAAGCCATCTTTGTAGGGTAATGTTACAGATGCCTACCCCATTTATTTGCACAGCAGTTGCTAAAAATACCTTTTTTTTTTAAAGAGATTCCTTCCCTAGGTTTAGGCTAGGAGAAAGAGCATGTTGCAGACTGGGAACAGAGAAAATATATACCAAAAGATCTGTACAAAGAAAGGGCTAGAAGACAAAACAAGAAAACCTAACTCTCTCTGTAACAAGTAACACCTTTGTATTTTCCAACCTCTCTATACCACAGATTAAACATTACACATACATTTATATCCAATAATACAGAAGGATGCAGAACACTTACAGTGAAGTCACTCAGTTCAACTAACATTGCAGACAGTGAAATCAGCCACCTTTAAAGGCAGAGCTCTGTGCTGCATCTACTCGGTCCTACAGGCTCCTGCAAATGGATCACACCTGCCCTCAATCTACACATTTGTCAGGCTTTCAAACTCCATAAAAAGATAAAACCCAATTCCTGAGTGTCCTCAAAATATATAAAGGGACAATATAATCATGAAGATTATATATATAGTAATGAAATATATATTTGAGTTTTTATTCCTATATTTTATTTATATGTACATGTGCTCTTACAAAAGGCTTTCAGTGAGGAAAGTCCCCACATGCAGGAAATAAAGTGTAAGACAGCAGTTATCTTTCCTTTATTCCATCAGGACAACAAGGACATCAGTGTCCTGATTCCCAGCCAGGATTTCTTGGAGGATGGCATGTCCTGCTGCAAGTCTGAAATCCTCTTCAGAGGGCAAAGGGACTCACTCATCTCAGAGATCTTCTGCATCGCAAGCTATCAGCAAAGTTGTTTAGAGGAAAAGAGCTCAGGACTCATGCTCAGGATATAAAGGTCTGTAATCTGGAACATTAGATAAATACTTACATCACTTGGGAAAAAAAAAAAAAGAAAAATAGAAGGAATGTATTTAAGGGATTCAATTGAACTGTACCTTGGAGACGCATTTCCCAGTACTTGGATACTTTGGACCTGGCCCGAGCGCAGGATTCCTTCATGTTTGAAACTATTAGAGTTGCTTTAGTTGTTCAGAAAATTACTATCAATTGACCACAGCAGAAAACTTCCTGACAGGGTACCACACTCACCACATAACAAAAATGTAGATTACTGATAAATGTCATTGCCAGAGGACTTTTTGCCCCCATATCAAATAGGTAAAGGTCACTGGAATTGGAATGGGGTAGACTATCAGACTGTGTGGATGAAGTCCTTGGACACATCCCTGATGTAACCCACTGTGTTGCTGACATCCACAGGGAAAAGGGTTTTTCCATTCAAGATGCAGGGCAGGTGAGCCGTGGTTGAAAGATGATTGCTTGCACACACCCCCCACCCCCCCCCCCCCCCCACTCCCCCAATCCCCAGTATCAACAGTGTTAAAATAATACAAACATCATTAGTGACAAAGACAGATTTATTGCCTCTAGTCAGACTGTGCTTGTTAAGGGAGCCCTGTACAGCTCCATAATGGGATACGAATTCTAATAAAGTTGGTTTAAAAATGCAGTGCCATTCCAAAAGCAACTCTGCAAAATTGGTGATTCTGATTTTAACCAATCTACTCCTTGTAACTCCTCAGAGACCTGCAAGCTTGTTGAGAAAGACCTCTTTTTTTTTGCGTTTTTAAACACCTCTTACTAAGAATGCAGTAAGTCAAATACTTCCCTCCTGCTCCCCGACATTGTGGTTCTACTTAAAGGAAGATATTGTTTATTTATATCTGCATATATTGTGAAGTTACCCAAATAAGCATGCATGCAGAAACCCATGTAGAAAATTTATTCACAGTAATGAGGCATAAACCATACTCTAAGCCCAGAGGAGGAAGGTTGCTCGAGTTCTTTCACCAGAAGGTCATGTTCACTTTCAGATGATGCTACTGGAGCTCCCACCAGTGCTAGATTTTAATGGAAAGAAATAGAGTGAATCTGTACTGATAGATATCCTGGGAACTCTTCCTGGATATAGAGTACTTCTGGAAAAGTATGGCCATTCTGTTACTGAGCAATTTAGTCTGGATTAGCCCTCAGATGTAGAAGGAAGCTGCATAAATGGAAAAAAAAAAGAAACAAGGACACAACAATACTGAGTGCAAAGAATGTGCTGAGGATGAGAGCTCCATCCTCGCTTTTGAAACAGACTCTCAGTCTCTGTACCAGCCATTGATTTTATAGGAGGGTAGAAATCACCCCCTAGAGCTGAAAATAGGACTGTGGGCTTTGGTGTGTAATTTTCCAATAATATTCACTGTAGAGGTAAAGGTGAAAAACAAAAAGATGTTCACAGAACACTTAGCAATAAACAGCCAAGTGATAACTTCACTCTGCTACCTGTGGTGTGACTTCATGAGAGCTGTAGTTAGGGAGGCTAGAGCCACAGTTAAGCAAAAGCTCCTGTGCTTCAATGTTATCCACACTCTGCCTGAATTGCAAGGCCAGAGCTTCTGGACTTTGAGTGTGAGATTGTAGGGAGCAAAGTACAGGGACCAGTTGACCAACAGGTTAGATAAGTAAACTGGTTTGCTTGAGAAGCTTCTGAGGAAACTGAGGTGGGTTTCTAGGTTTCTCCGTATGGGAACACAGGTACAGCCTTTGAACTTGGACCACAGCAATACAGGAAACAAGAAACTCCTTTATACTGCTTTGGAGAATGTACTTGAAAGAGAGAAAGATGCAAGTCTGCTCATTTGATTTTGTGTCAGGAGGTGTGTGTTTCAGACTTCAGAGATGATAAAGAAGCAATTACATTGATAAATAAAACTATTATTAAAACCCTGATGTTTTTAACTGCTATTTGCGTGTAATCACTCTTAAATAAATGAAGGGAAAGTAAATGTTAGGAGAATAATTTGCTGCTAATCAAGAGTAATAAAGTGAGCAGCCTCATTTCCTTTCCAGATTTCTTTGATTTTAATGCTGTTTTATCTCTCAGAAGTTTGACAGGAGGAGGAAGTAAAAGGTGAAGTAATGTTTTGATGGAGGGTGTGTGCGTGTGAAGAAATTCTGTGGCCTCAGGACTCTGAGTTCTGTTACTTTTCTCTCCCTTTGTTTTCCAAGCTCTGCTACAGCTCATCTGTTTAGCTGTACATTTTGGCAGGTTGGGTTGGGAAGTAACACGATGCTGAAGACTGTAGATGTAAGACTGATGCTGAAACTTTCTGGAAATTTCTTCCAAAAAGAAGTTAAAAAAATGTTTTGAAGGCAGATCCAAAGAGCCTCACTGAGTTTCATGGATTCAGATCACCCCTGTTTCCTGCCTCTAACCATCTAAATTACAGACTTTCACTTAGCAGTGGGACCATAATCTATTTATAGAACTGTTGAAAAGGAAGATGGAATCAACCTCAATTTCATAACCTAATTTTCATTGATTTTGCTAATTAGAAGAGTGAGTTTTTTCTCCCTAGCAGCTCATATTTGGGATTTGAGTAGGAATTCTATTCCAAGGTTATAATGTTAGTATAGTATCTGATATAACTAAACAGAGGGACCATTTGGGTCAACCTTACTGTGTCCCTACAATAGTACCTTCTGAGCACAGCAGTGATGAGGGCATGTGATGCTGTATAACCGCAGGGAAAACATTTATGATGGGTGCTTATTATTCAGTTCTACATTGTGCATCTAATCATTTTTGAATGGAAAAGAAAATTCAGTTCACTCCAATCACAATACATTGTTGCTGGTAAAATTGAATATAGCTTCAACAATGAAAAGAGAACTGCCAATAAATCTATGCTGGATGTAAACAAGGATGGGGGAAAATTTCACAGTTGTTACACAGTATTTTAAACAAGAAAAGTTTGATTTTGCTAATGACTGTACTCTCAAAGCATCTCATTCTTTTCAATTTCTGTTGTCATTAGCCCACCCAGCAGGAATAATACTGATAATAAAAGAGAAAATACAGAGATTAGATGTTTCACGAGAGTCCTAAGGCGCTACCTCTGAACTCTGTCCTCCCTGATTTTCCATACCATCCCTACACCTCTGCATTCACACTGTATCCAGACAGGGCTGGACTGTACTAGGTGGAAGTGTGCCATGCAGCATTAGGGACTGATTTGGATGAGATAATCCAAACCAGCTCTGTGCAGAAGGTCTGATACATCTGACAACTGCAGCTCCATCTAACTCTGTGGCATGCCAAAGGACAGAGAGAGAGTAAGGGATCTCTACCTTCCATCTTCCTCTGCTCTATTTGTCACTTCTTCCAGACTATACATAGTATTTCTCCACATAGACCTGTTCCTGAGTCTTCCTGTGGCTATATAGTTCACCTGTTCTTCTTTCCTCCCTTCTCTATCTTTCATCTACCTTTTTACTGCCTTTGGAATGTTCCAGCAACTTCCAAAAAAACTGTCATATATGTCAGGGCTTGGTCCAGGGACAAACACAGTAGTGCTGCTGACAGGTTAGAGAGGGGGAAGGAGGGGCTGTGCTCCAACATGACATCTTCATCCTTACTCCATCCCATAGCCCAGAGCAAGGAAAGTGAACAGGATGAATAGCGAGGTGATTTGTTTCCCTTAGATTTCTGTCTAAATTCATTTTATCTTACCTCTTCATTCGGAATATGAAATGGGCAGAAAATGAACCAGAGGGTGGAAGATCCAGTGTATTTGCTGAGGAAATATATCACTCAAGAAATCAAACAATTTTATGATACTTTCTAATGTGTAAAAAACCACATAGAAATAAAGTCCCAGGACTTTGATTTTACATTTGGAACATGACACTTGCAGGCTAATTACCCTTAGTGCAAAGTGTTGGAGGGCAAGCAGGGCTGAGACTCTACAACCCAATCAGCAGTGGGTCTTAAAGAAAGCAGATGTGAAAGGGGTTAGACCAGGAAGCTCTTATTAGGACACTGTTATTAAACAATGCCTCTTTGTGCTTTCAGCTGTTCTTTGGAGCAGTATTGGCTAATCGATCAGGTGATTAGTGCTACGGTGACATTTTGCTTGTTGTGTCAGTGAATGTCCATAAATCATGAGCAGAATCCAGTTTAAGAAGAAACTATTATTAATATTTTACTCACTCTGGCATGGAATAAAGTGAAATAAATATGCCACTTTCATATATACTGTCTTCTTGATCACAAGACTGTCATGTTTCATTCTTTCCCTTCCAGAATCCTTTCTTTGGGAGGATGAGAAGCAGAACTAGAACAACAAAATTGGGTTGTGGGAAGGACTGTGATGGGGAGAGCTGGACCTAGTACATCAGGAACCATATCAAGCCTGGTGGCTTAACTGGGTGTGTGGGATCTTTCAGAACTAGAAGTTTCCACATATTTTGATTTATGGTTATGAGAGATGGAGAGGCTTCCATCAGTCCCCCCAAAATGGTCAGAGAGACTTGAACTATCTAATATAATATTTTGGGCCAAATATTTTAGACCACTAAGTAATTCTGTGTTTTCTCTTCCTGGAATATCTCCCCTTCTCAGTAGACTTTCAAGTAAATTTCATCTTCTTTGAATCACACCATGGTTTCACTCTGACGTTTTCTTACAAAACAATGTTTGAAAGACCTACCATTAGAAAAATATCAGCATGTTTTATTTTTGTTTGTTGTGGTTTTGGTGGGTTTTATTGATGGAAATCTCCTCATCCGGGTAAGTATAATTATGGAAACTGCAAGGAAGTGTTCATCTGAACATTTTTCTTTACTATGCTTTCCCATTTGAAGCAGGAGCTGAGTCACAAAGTAGTTTAACTGGTTTGCCTAATGTGACACAGGAAGTTTGTGAGAACTGTACCTAAATATCTGGCACTCAGATGTTTGAGCACAAGGCTCTTCATTTGCTTCTTCATTTTATCTCCAGCTTTCCATGAATATAGTCATGAAGTAATTTTATGAGGGGAAGGAATAAATTTGAAAACTCTGTTATAGAATATTTCCAAGCAAGGGTTTAATATTTATCTTAGACTAACCAGGCATTTGATGCCTCTCCAGATGGAGCATATTGACTTGCAACTGTTGAACCAGGTCTGGATTTCAATAGCTTGATATTTTTGGTGGATGGTTTGGGCTCCATCTGTAGATTTTTAATAATTCATAGAAATCAAATGGGAGACACTTGTAAATGACAGCTAAATACAAGAAGGAACAGCTCCTTTAAAAATGGTAGTTTTCAATGAACAGAAGAAACAAATTTTAGAGTTATAAGGAACTCAGTGTCCATGGCTGGTTTAGACCTAATTTTCCTCAAGTAAGTATCTCTCCTTAAGCTGTTGACAGCAACCTAGGAAGAACAGGACAAAAAGTTGAAGTCATACACTGTGGTGTGATAGGTTCTTTCAGCACTGTCCTTTGCAAAATCCCTTTCATTTCTGTGTATACCTCAGGAGGGAATTTAATCTGTACAATAACTGAAATTGCTTCTATTCTGAGAAATACAGAATGTAATTGCTTCCCCCCCCCATTATTATCTCTCCCTGTTTTCTGGATTCATATTTGGAAACTTTGGTGGAAAACATTTACCCTAATTTTAAAAAAATCAAACACACAAACTCCAAATACTTCTCCTTTGTTCAGTCTGTTTTTTGCAGCTATCCATGTTGATTACTTGCAGGCTTTGGTTCTTTTAAAAATTTCTTTGTCAATCTTGGATCAATGGACAGGTTTTGTTAAATCAAGAAAATTTGACAAAAGGGAGAAAAGGAAAAATGAGGGGAAATGAAGCATAAAATAAACATCTAAGTGATAAAACTGTGATCTGACTAGCCAGGATGGGTATTAGGAGTTTGATAAAGACAGAATACTGAGCCAGCAGCACCAAACTGTGCAGTCTTACAGAAAAAAAGGGTCTTTGAGCCATTCAGATGATGCTGCTGTATAAAATCTCCACATTGGGGCTGTTCCTCTTGCATTTCAGTTTTATGTTCCCCTTTAATATTTTAGCAGCAGCCTCCAAGGCTGGTAATTTCTACCTTACACAAACACTTAAGAAATTGACATCTTCTGAGGAATGTAATACTGTGCAAGCACAGACTGAGCTTCCCAGCTTAGCAGCCATTCAAAGGAGGCCATTAAAAAACAAAGGTGACAGCTCTTCAACAAGTTCAGCCTTCTTTCTCATACTTATGGCTGTAGTATCTCTTATTTGAATGCTCCCATCTTTATCAAAGTTAAGTTTTCAGTTCTCCATGTTTGAGGACAGATACAATTTTTGTGACAAATCTATACCAGATGCTTGAGTCAGAGAGACCTTTATCTAAGTTGATGTGTGTTACTTTGAGAAGTATCATAACTAGACTGTCAAAATCCCTCATTTTTATGCATGAATTATATCGTCTCTGTCCTAGATAGGCTGTGGGCAATACGCACAATGTCTAATGACATCTCATATCTAAACAGGTTTTATCTTTCTATCTCTCCTTTATTCTTTATCAGCAATGACAAACTCCACATCTAAATATTTTTTTCTACTGAATGCAGCTTCCTTTTGTACAAGCAGATACAGCACTATCAATATTCAAATGTGAGCCAAACCTTGGGCACAGGCCTTTATAACCATCTCCAAATATTTAAATTCTTACCTAGGTAGGATGCAATGACAAGGAATGAGTCTTAAAATAGGCATAAGCAACCTCCATGAGAAAGCTCTGTAATTGTAGATGGAAACTTGAAGTACTTCTGGAAAACAAAACAGTAGTGACTATATACTTTTAAAACTGTTCTTTGACTTCTTATTCTGTGCTTGTAAGTTCTTGTCTCACTGGGTACACAGCTGGGGCTACAAAACAACATTGACGTACAAATAATCAATCACTGTGGTTATTATTTTAATTACAGCACAGAGAGAGGTTCCTTCATGTAAATGTGTTGTCAATAATGTGAGGCTTCAGGCTCTCATGTTGACTGCAGAAAGAAAGCACCTTTTCCAGATGTTTCTGGAGAAAACAGTGAGAAAGGTCCCAGCCTTTCAAACAAATGGCTCAGGGACCTGCCCAAGAATTGCAAGAGTTGCCTCGCTAGCCCTACTCAGGGGTCTGAATTTGAACTAACATTTTTCCTAATTTGGGCTTGATCATTGGTTTAACAGACATTGAGGGCAGAGTAAAGGAAGAAGCTTTGTTCTTCTTCTGAAGTGGCTGTGGCCAAGGCTATACCAGGTGTAGGTGAAACAAGAGCAATGACTGTGGTGGTCTGAAGACATTCTGAGTTGATGGAACCTGTACATTCAGGCATTGCAAGCTCACAGTACCCTGGGAAACAGTGTATTTAGACACCAAGGATGCTAAGGTACAGAGTGAATAATATATCCAACTGTCTTGGATATAGGTTAACTGCAGTCGTTCCTCAGGCACCATGTAGTTCAGTAGTGGGACTCCTTGGCATGGAAGACTGACTCATGTTCAAAAACAACTATACAAATTCTTGTCTAGAAATCCTTTCAGAGCTCTGAAATACGAAGATAACACCTGGCTCAGGGAGTGCTGGTGCTGCTGGTCACTGGAAGGTAAGATTCTCTGACCAGCAGTGTCTTGCACTCGCTGTCTTTATTCACAGCTGTGAATGGGGATAGAGAGAATGTACCAGGTTTTATGGCCCTGTTTTCTGCACCCTTTTAGTAATTTTCTTATTTTCAAGTATACCAACACTAACTTAGGTGATATCAAGGAGCACAAAATCAATCCCGTAGTGAATGTCTTAAAGCAGAGATAGGATCTTCAGAAAAGCCCTGGGGGTATGCTTCTAGGTATAAAACCAACAAGACTATGTAGATCTCTGTTACAGTGACAAGGTTCCCTCCAGGATGACAGCTTTGAAGGCTCTACTATGTTGTATCCCAACACCCAGTGTCTCTATGAAGAGTGGTACAGCACCAGTGCTTTTGGGGAGGATGCTTCTGGATTTAACACACTCAACTGAGCTTCCTTAGCCCAGCCTAAGAAATCCAGTTACCACAAGCTGTCTTGCTTTCCAAGTTTCTTCCTGTTCCTTGTTGGTTTTCCTTGGCACAGCCCTTTCAGCAGACATGAGGCAAACACTAAACATGTGGCAGCTGTGCTGGCATAGCCAGAAAACACATCAGTGGGAGATCCAGAAGAACAGATGCAACCCAGCAAGCCTGAGTGGACTGCTTGCACAAGCCTCTCTGTGCCCAAAGTGGTGCCAAGTGCCTCAGCAATGTATAATGGGCACCATGCCCTCCAAACAGACGGACATGAGTATTGACAAATCAGAGACCACGTCCAAGCATCTAAACATAGGCTTGTGTGAGGCACTTGTCCGAGCCAGGCAAGTCAAAACAGATGGCCAGACCTGTAGATCTTTGTTTTACACATCTTAATTATACAGCATATTTACTGACCCTGTTGGAAAGGCTGTTTTTTAGGACTTTTACTGTGTGCACAACTGAGATTGGAAAAGATATGTCAAATGACTGACAAGGGAACAATTTCCCTGCAGAAAGAAGTAGCTTATTTCTCTATTCTTTGGTAGATGATGGTTGTATAGGAAAGAGTTGGACTGTAATTAATCAGATTAAATTTGGAACAGATACGTGCAAGATATCGCAGTGAGAAAGAAAAAAGCAGACTCAGTAAAGTGCAGTGAGGAGGAGCTGGCTGTGTAGCCAGGATACAGATCAAGCTCTAAGGGATTTTGTAGGCCACAAGATGAATGGCATTCAGTAGCACACTGCTGTTAAAAAGGTAGACTGCTTTCCAAAATAAGGTCTTGGCTGCTACCAATTTGAAGCCCAGGGAAAGTGGTTTCTCTGTACTTAATAACCTTCACTGGACCTATTTTTTCAACCTGTTGCTGAATTTACAAGACCTGTGATTCAATTATTTCAATGCCCTCATGAAGTCTTGCAGTAGGGTATAATTTTAGACATCCTACATTGACGTCCATTTAGACAAAATAGAGAAAGTCCAGTGGAAGGCAACATGGGTAATAAGAGGTTGACAAAACATGACCTATAGAAAAAGGCAATAGAAATGAGGTCTATTTAATCTGAAAAAGTAAGAGAGGCCTGTAATGATAGTTCTTGAAGCTGTCAAATGCTCTTAATGGCACTGGCAGAGCTTAGCTGCTTTTTGAAGGGATAGGACATAAAATAATCAACTTCATTTGTCAGTAGGGCATGACAATTTAGGATTAAAAAGGAAAAATTTTGCATGCAAACTTGGCAGAAGATTCTGAGACATGCATTAAATTACAAATGATACCAAGTAAAAACACTGCAAGATCTGAGGAAGACATGTGATTAGCACTGTCCAACTCTGATTTTACCCCACAAGACAGCAAAGATATTTTTTCCTCACTGCCATGGCAGTCATGCTGTCTGCATGTTAAATCAGGACAACCTTTCAAAGGAAATTTCAAAAGTCACCATTTCTCATATTTTCTGGTTTTCCCCAGAAAGTTTTTACAAAGTTGTATTTTAAGTTTGAAACGTTAGTCAAGTAAAGTTGTAGTAGCAGCTCTTCCGTGTCAAGGGGAAATATTGGAATAAGATGCCTTTGAAGATAATTGAAAAAGTCAGCTTTAATTCTAACATTTTAGGCCTGAACTTTCCTGTATATTGCTTTCTTGCTTGTTCCAGTAGTTAATGAAGCCATTTTTACAGAATTTCAGAATCTTAAGGATTGGAAGGGACCTCAAAAGATCATCCAATCCAACCATCCTGCCAGAGCAGGACCACCTCTAGTAGGTCACACAGGAACTCATCAAGGTGGGTTTTGAATATCCCCAGAGAAGAAGACTCCACAGCCCATCTGGGTAGCCTGTCCCAGTGCTCCCTCACCCTCACAGTGAAGAAATTCTTCCTTGTATTTCTTTGGAACCTCTAGTGTTCCAGTTTATACCCATTGCCCCTTGTCCTATCATTGTACGTAGCTGAGAAGTGCCTGGCCCCATCCTCCTGACACCCATCCTTTACATATTTGTGAATATTAATGAGGTCACCTCTCAGTCTCCTCTTCTCCAAGCTGAAGAGCCCCAGCTCCCTCAGCACTTCATCATAAGGAAGATGCTCCACTCCCTTCATCATCTTTGTGGCCCCATGCTGAGCTCTCTCCAGCAGCACCTTGTCCTTGCTTGAGAATAAGTAGGGTGCTGGGTTACCCACAAGTGCATAATTTTGTGTCAGATGAGACCCTTAATCTCTACCTGGCTTTGGAATAGGCCGTGTCAGAGTAATTTTTGCTCCACACTCCTATTTTAGGGCTTTTTGTGAGTTTCTTCAATGTACTTGGCCTTGGACAGCTGCAACTTCTTTGCTGGATGTCAGGTCCTTTACTTAGAAGAAATCGGATAACTAAGCCTGTGGCGGTATCAGATTCAAATGCAGACAGATCTTGAAGAGTAACCAACAGACAGACACAGTAACACATACAGAGAAATACACACATATACACTCTCTGTCACTGAGATCATCATGCAGAGGAAAGAGTCTCTTCAGTACATTAGCCTTAATGAACCCTGGTAAATTTGGATTTTTGGATGAAAAATTGAATATTAAAAATATGTCTCATATTTGAATTTTTTAAAAAAGAACCCAAGATCTAATAAGCCTCCAGGCATTTAGAATATTCTCATTTGGAAGTTACAAAGCAGGCAAGCTGGATATGTACTAAATACAAGAACAAATAACCAGGAATTAAATGTTAAGAATTCAAATCCAAATTCATTTGCTAAAAAGCATAAATAGAGCATCGTTTCAATTGGCCAGATGCCAAATGAACTGTAAAAAGATTCTAACAAAACAAATTTAGAGCAGAAAATGTTATTAGAAATTAATCTAACAGACGGTCTATGCATATATTTTTTGGCTTTTGTGATTATCGGAGGCATTTTTGGGGAAGTGGTAAGTTTAAAGGGTGGGTAACAGGTTTCAATGTCAAAATAGCAGGATATTCCTATCAATATCTATCAAAAAGAAAGCAAATAATGTAAAACATATGTTTCTCTTTCAGATCATGTTTGTAACAGAACAACTGAGTCTCTAACCAGGTGATATTGTGGATGATATAAATGCTGGGGCAGAGGACTAGATGGAAAGAGGATATCTCCGTTTGCATTTCTGAAACAGTGTGAGAATGTGTCCCAAAACCTGGTTTTCTGCATGGGTGTCATTGGAGCAGCAGTTTTGGAGAGCACTCTTGAAGCAGTTCAGACCCCTACCTTAGCATCAAGGTGACTTGGTAGAGCAGAGGACCACTGACTATTTGCATGGACAGTCTGGAGGGGCACCAGTGGGTGACAGTCAGCCATCTGGGCACCTCATGTGCTCCTGGACACCATCACGCTGGCACTTCATCTGGAGCAGATCAGGGTTCATACTTCATTCTTCTCCCCGGGTGTTGAGAAGTGTAGATAGGAGATATCCAATATCAGAGATGCTCATTCATGTACTGGTAATGTGACTGGGAACATCCTCACTTTTCATGTCACAGCGGGAAAGATCTCAGTTTGCCCTTGCTCACACTGCCAGTACCAGAGAAGTTGCATTCAGGAATGAATGAAGCCATGGGGAGCGAGAAACAGTGTAGGAAAACTGAAGGATGGCATTGAGCAGGGCATCTCCATTTGTAACAGAAGATAATTAAGAAGGATTTTTCCCTTAACAAGTCCACACACTTGTTATGGGACCTAAATGCTCTCTAAAGCTCTATCTCATTGGTATGTAGGAAAGAAGCTGAGTCAATTCTGCTTTCTCATGCCAAGGAGAAGTAAAGGCTTCTCCTAGACTTTCTGGAGTCCTCTTGTTCCATCTTGATTTAACCCCTTGTCGTTAAAGATAATTCATTTTGCAGCCTGCTCTCTTGCTGATCATGGAGGGAACGTATGGAAAAAATAGCATCAGCAATCCCTGTATTCCTGCCGCTGCTACATGAATTGTGAAGTTAACACAAGTTCTCTGCAGATGTTTGTGGGGCTCTTACTGAGTAAGAGTATTGATGGTGCTATCCAGAAACAAGTGTCTGGTCCTGAATAACTCGTTCCAGCACAATACGATGTTGAGACAAGTTCTTCGAGAAAGAAAAGAACCTGTCATGAAGGAGACTTAAATACAGATGGTTGAGAGTTTTTTCTCCAAATATTTTCCTGATTAAACAGTCATTTCCATTTTAAATTGGATGTAAATCCAGAAAATTATACATTTAGTTTTCTGACATAAACTCAGCATCTTTTCATCAAAACAGTTTTGATTTCTGTTGATCATAGATTCTCTTTTCAGTAAAATTCTCTTTTTAGCAAAATCAAGTTTACAACCAGATGTTTTGATAGCTTTAAACAAACTAGGTGGCTGGCCACTGTTGATGTCAACACTTTTAATAAAAACTTGGCTACTTAAAACACCACCAGCACACTTGCTAATAGAAACACCACTGCACATTCCAATTATTGCAGTCACTACCACTTGTGTTTGAACTGTAAAAGCATCCATTCCCATCCTGGTGTCTGAAGGAAAACTTCAGGAAGTGTTAGTGATAATTACTTTATACCATTTTGAAGACTGTCTGTTAAGTCTTTCACAGGCTGTTTTAGACAAGCCTTCACCTCTCCCAGGCAGAGCAATCTCAAAGCTTTTCATCCATATAGGCATGTCTAGTGGGAGCTGTGCCCAGGTGTCTGCTGTCTTAACTGCTATAACAGCCTGCTATCATGTGTGAGAATCCAGGGCTGGGCAGTGTGAACCAGGATCCATGGCCAGTTCAGCTGACAGTAGGGCCTGGGCTGCAGCCAAACTGAAAAATCAAATGATGATCCACAAGCAGAGACAGAAAGTCTTTGGTTTCATCCTCTGTGCTCTGGCAGGGAGGCTTGTTCACTGTAGAAAGGTGGTGATACTTTGCCATGTGGCTGGAAGCAATTCAGGAGCCTGGTTTGATTGATATGGCTTGTCTGTGCAGTTTAGATTAACTGGGAGAAAGACAAGATACAGCTTGTGGAGTAGCTGAAGGATTCATATATGCCCATAGAGCATAGCAGTAATAATACCTTGTGAGTCCCTGTTTAACAGGTCCAAAATTTGTGAGGAAGTGCAAGGAAAAAGAAAACCCCAAATCTTATTTTAGACATATGAGGAAACACTCTACAGCTCTGCCCCTGCCATTTTGAATTAGCAAGTTGTTCTCAAGTAAAGTGTAATGGGAAATAAACTCTAATGAAAGCAAACAGTACCTTGTGTTTCACAGCCTGTCGCTTTGCTTGTTTGCTACCCAAGAGGAAGGCACTGAGAGATTTCTCACAGAAACAGTTTTAGCCTCGTGCAACTTAATACTGACAGAAATACACCCACTAGTACCACTTGTTTCCTTTACAGATACATTCTTTTTTCCTGTTTTTCTTTCAGGATGAACAGGACAAAAAGCATCTAGTTCTTCTACACACCTTCAATTTACCTTGTGGGACAAGACTTACCTCCACATACAACACAACTAACTTTAAATTAGGGAGAAAAAAGTGATAAAGGGAGAGATGTTTGTTTCGAATGAGCAACAGAAGCAGAGCTAAAAGAAGAGCTTTCTCAGAAGATACTCTTGCACAGACTTTTCAGAGGGGTTCAGGTGAGGACCCACTGGCTAAGCCCTCTTCTCATTTAAGGTAGCTGGGGGCTGATTCACCCACAGGCAACTTCAGGCTTTTCCCAGGGTTGCTGCATGCCCAGATATCAGCTGTCAGCCCAGCTTTCCATAGCACTGGAATCATCTGAGGAGGCAATAACCATTTTGTAACCCTCTGCAGGCTTCTGCCTGAGGCACTTGTTTAATTTGATTGACCTTGGACCTTGACTTAAATTTCTGGACAATATTATGGAGACTGTTCCTGTCAAAGCTCATACCACTAATGAATCTCTGAGTAATTCAGTGATTTTCATAAAACCTCAGCTCCAGGAGTCACGTGAATTTCACACAATTTACTCTTTTACAAAGTATAGACTTAATGATTCCCATGGTTTTGGGAAGAAGCTGAAGAAAAATTGTCAGTGTATCTTAAAGATGTAAAACTAGAAGATACATTAAATACTCCATAATGAATCTGAAATAAAGCAGTATCATGTAATGTAAAGATGCACCTAAGGGTTCTGGGGCATCTAGCTTGTAGGTGCCAATGTTATGCTATATTTAGAAAATGGGTACTTTGTACTGACAGAGAGACAGTCCATCAGAGAGACAGGCGTAGCTGGTTTGGTTCCCCAGAGCTATGTGTTCAGCAAAGGCCTCAGCAGCATTTGAGCAATTTAGCACTTTCCAGGAAGCCAGACAAACTAGCACAGCCTGTTTATTTCCTCTTTCTTTCAGTACTCCCACGCTGGTGCCTCTGTAAAGGAAAATATTGATGGATCTGAAATATGTACGACATAGGCTGTGAGTCCATGGCAGTCGTCCCCTAGCAAGCTGTTTCTGAGGCTGTTTGCTTTAGTGAGACCATGATTTATTCTCTGTCTTTCTGGGTTTTTTTCCTGGGAGCATGAGTTTGCCACCTGCTAAGGTGCTGCACGATTATAACCACCAACAGCATGGAAGAAGAAATAACAAAGTTTGCTCTACAGTAAGATGTTTGGAGAAGATTTCAAGATTCAGTAAAGGAATCATTTCCCCACTTAAGAAAAGAGAAGAATAATATTTAGGGCCAGCTTGTCAAATTTTCAAACTTTCACTGAAATTTCTGCTAATCTATTTAATTTCTAGAGGGTGTTAGGCTTCATTTCAAAGTGTAAAAAGCCTTGAGATCCTTGTTTATGCACTGAATATTTTGAGCCATATCCTTCGTAGGGCTGCGATGAAAGATAGTGAGAAAACTTCAGAGAAAGCCATACCAAACCCTACTTCTTTTATCTTGATTTGCAGACAGAACTGGGTTCAGTGGTCTCTGCCTGGAAATGGGGTCAAGTAGTCAATGGGTACCCAGTGGTGTTTGGGAGGAGCTCAGTGGGACATGGAGAAGTGCCAAGGTAGGGAAATGATCAGGTGCAGAGTATGAACTCCTTCAGCAACAGACAAAATGAAGGGTGCTTTTGGGGGTGCTGTCTCCACTTCCATCCTATCTGTAAGCATAAATAAAATTGCTTTGCCTCAGTGTGAAGTTTCCACTTCCATGTACTGAACAGAGAGGGATGATTTGCAGCTCAATTCCTCCTCTTTATCAAAGTCCAAAGAGAAAACTATTTCATTGGATGACTAATTCCCACAGATGACTTTAGTTTAAACCTTGGTGAGAAGAGCAAGGAATTGAGATATTGCTTAGTAAACCCAAACTGAGTGTATCTTATTCAGTCCTTTTGTGCCAATGTGTTTTCATAGCAAAGAATATACCCTTTGGAGGATGTGCCTGGCACTGTGCATCATCCAGTAGAGGCCACAGCACAGTCAAGCTGTGAGCAACCTCCTAGTGTGATAATAGATCATGGCAGCTGCAATAATGCAAGACTCAATGAAACTTGTTTTTTTCAATGTATGCAGAGAGGTGATTTATTTCAGTGATGACCAGAGGGAGGCAAGTGTTGGAAACTCTCAGTGTTAGCCTGCATTCTCTGTTGAGCCTTTGTTAGGTAAAGAACTCAGCAATATAACAGAAACTGCTCTTTCATTTTCCTTTTAAAAATTAACTCCTTTTCACTTTTATGCAGAATTTCATAGTAACCCAGAACACTTCAGAAACAGCCTCATTACTATAATTTCCTTTGCTTTCAGAAAGTACATTCCTTTTTGAAAGTATCTGGTAAAAATAATAGCTCCATCTTAAAGGTGTGTTAGATCACAGTTGGTAGTGAAAGATCTGACACATCCACCACACAAACTCTTTGAACCCCAAGCAGAGATACTTTAACATCCAGAAGGGATAGTTATTCATGTGGCTCCATTTTCTTTTCCTGTTGTATCCCCGTGTATTCATCTGCTAGACTTCTCTGCTCCATCTCACCTCTAAGACCCCAATTAATCAAGTCTCTGAACTTCTTTCCTGGCAAATCCCCTAAGGCAGAATGCCCAGTGGTTCTGCAAGCCACAGACAACGATAACTTTAATTTGTATTATTATCTGTGTTTTTAACAGCAAGTTCACATATTTTTAAAGAGAGAACAAGGAATTTCTACACAATGAAAGCATGTCCAGTAAAAAAATTGATCAGGATTTTTGTCTATATATATTTTGATAAAGCCACCTGCAAAATAATCCTCCTCTCAAAAAAACAAAGTAATGCTGGGGTTTGAGTTTGTGATTTTGCTCAGCCCTGTTTCACAGGTGATTCAGTTTCTGTGCTTACCTTTTGTCCTCTGCATGTTGTATTCCAGACCAGGATTATTTCCACAAACCATCATTCTGGGTAGCCTAACCTCCCTTTTTAAGAGGATAAGCCTCACTGTGTTTTGGGGGACATATATGCTAAAAAATAAATTTAGCCTAAAGATTTTTTTTTTTCAGGAATAAGATCATTTACTTATGGCTCTCTATAACATAGCTCATCATTCTAAAAGAATCTATGCATATCTATTTATTCAAGAATTCTATTAATTTGTTTAAGCCCTTGTAGAATGTTTAAAATACCCTTAACAAGAGGCCACCTAAAACCTTTGCAAAACATTATACTGCAATGTGTTTCATGTTAGTAATCAAAAGTAAATCACACTATCTTTCTCCTCATTTCTGTTTCTTTCATGAATTCCTCAAAAATCAGGCATTAAGAAGGATGTCATTTCCCCATAATGTGGTTTGTTTCTATAACTGAGATAAGTTAGCTCAGCGTCACAGCGGGAATTCAAGTTTTTCTTTCAGACCAGAGGATGGAGTGGTGTACTTCTGCTTTAATTCCTCTTCTCATCAGAATAACATCCCCTGTGTGCCTTTCTGAAATCATCTGAGTGATAGAAGTCTTTTATGTGCCAACCTAGTAAGTATCATAAAACTGAAATGCAGTTGAACTGTGTCCTGGTTGGTATGGTTAGAAACTCTTGCAAATTTCTCTTCTCTTGAGCAATTATTTTTGTAGCTTGTTCAAGTCTATCTGCAACCAACTAACTGCCTGTTGAAACACAGGATCAGAGGCAGTGCTAAACGTTTCTTTCTATTGGAAATCACCCCTTACTTTGTACTGCCTAAAACCTCTTTCAGTCATTAAAAATGGAATGATATCAGCTTAGTTTCATTTATTTTCTCTCTGTGTGTTTGGAGAAAGCTTCCCAGTGATCAATATTTTTCTCTGTTCCAAATTGCCTTGACAGACATATATCTTCCTCAAATGTCTACAGTCCCAGTTGTAAACTTCCTGATAGGTATTTAGAAAACAAAAGAGAGAGTGATTTTGCAGATGGAAGGTCAAAGACTAGAGAAGACAGTCTAGAAAAGGATAAATGGAAATCTGGGGACAGACTGAATGAGGAGGAGGAAAAGTTGAAGAACAGGGCTTTACATGAGAACATAATTGGGAGTGGGGAGAGAGAGCAAAGGAATAGAAGGTACAAAAGTCAGAAGTGTCAAATGAGTGTTTATGAAACTTTAAGATGTTGGGAGGTGGGGTAATACTTTTGAGGGAGGAACAAAGAGATATGAAGGGAAATGTCTTTACATCCTGTCCCTCTTCTGTTGCATGGAAGAAAATTGCTGTGAAGGAGTGTCATCTTCTGGCTTTTCCTTCTATATTCCCTAAGGCTTTGTGCCTGTGTGAAGGGTGTCTAGATATTAACTCAATTTTCAGTCCAATTTTTAGACTTCTAAGAGTGATCAGTCTTAGGTATGCCAGCCATCTGAGAAGAGATATTGGGTAAAAAAATTGGAGGTTTGCAGGGAGTCATAGTATGATAGAGCAAAAACCCCACTGCCTTCATCTCTCTGTAGACTCAGTGGCTGCTCTGCTCTATGCAGGGGAGCATAAACATTTCCAGGAGGGAAAGTAAAATTTGTAGACAAGTGTATATCCTTGTTACTCTGAGGATATATATGAGCAAGTGAAGAGGAAAATAAGAACTTTGCAAGAATATTGCACTCAGCAGGACACACCACCACAAGGGGGTAAAAGTGAAATTGTACTGAGATGAAATGTGAAAAAATTCTGAAACCAAGAGAAAGTTTGGTTGTGCACAAATCTAGCCCATACCTCTGCAGTGTGTTATACTCCATTGTTTTCCCTTTGGGTGTTTATTTGCATTTAAACCAGTCCAACATCTGGTGGAAGATAGCATTGCATGTTTCAAACCTTTTGCTTGGATAGCATCCCTTTAGAACAAATGAGTGTACTTTGTAGGGAGCTCAGTGATTTCTGTGGTAGAGTTTTATACATTCATTTCTAGAAGCAAGTGGGATTTGGAGCAATTGACAAGGGAAAAACTCCATCTGTGGCTAACAACATTTATTATATATTCTGGATGTAGAAAGAAAAGTGGGAAATGTGGCATGTTTCAGGATAGATAAGAGCACTTTCTAAATTATGTCTTCATGATAATAGGATCACTTTGAGGAGCATTGTCGCTAAATCACAAGGAATTGGGCAAACAAGAAAAAAAAAAGGTAATGTTTCTTAATACCATGGGAACTCTGTGGACACACAGAAATCTATTTGTTATAATCCAGTTTCTAGTTCACTGTTTTCTGTAAATGCAAACAATTTGTTCAGCTTGTCTGCTTATCATTTGCACTGGATTTCTAACAAACCACCCTTAGTCCTAGTAAATCAAGCAAGATGCATATTGATGTGCCAGTTTCCCTGAAGCATCTTAGGTACTACTGGTTGCACATCCATTCACTTGCACATAATTCACTTGTGTGTGTCTGCTGCAGACAGCAACCTCTCATGTGTTTTCCCCACTGACCCTGATACCCACTGCAGACCTAAAGAATGTGTTATCTTTGGTCATGATCTTGAGTCATTTGGGAGGCTGACTCAACATAAAAGATTTTGGCTTGGGTAGAAACAGTCTAGAAGATGGGGTAGTGGATTCCTTTTTAATTAAGTGGAGAGATGGAGTTATGGCAAAAACGTGAGAGTTGACTGCACAGCCTGGAGAATTCTAGAGAGAACTTACAAGGGAAACAATGCATGTGGAGCCTTAAAGAGAGAAGAGCAGAAAAGCACAGACCTTAGAATTTAGATCACCAGTTGAATATAATTTAAAAAAAAAATACCCAAAGGTTTCTATTTTTCTTGCCAACCTACTTACACGTTAAAATACAACCTTTCCCCTCCTTGAAAAAAGTGTTCTTACACTATGAACAAGTTAACCCTTATAAATATTAACATATATCCCCTGGCAGTCTTTTGCATAGAAGATGTTCATATGTGTTTGCTTTTTTGATCCACCATATGGAATGTCTGATGTCTTTCTTTTGGTCTGTATACCCCAGTGCTTTTTTAAGGAAATGCACAAATAGAAGGAGATAGCAATGGGCAGCTATACAGAGCTATCTAAGCTCATTCTGGGAATGAGCAACCTCTGAGTGAACTCCAGTGATGTATTGAACACATGGGCAAGCAATGGCCTCCTCTTTCTCTCAGCAAAACAGGAGGGGAAAAAAAAAAGGGAGATGAGACTTGATGGAGCAGGTTGGTTCAGGAACCTGACATCTAGTCAAGTAGGAGCTTCATTAATTAAAAGTAAAGCAAAATAGAAAGTCATATATATAGTCATATATAGTCATCTGGGAGCTCTGTAATTCTCAGTTTCCCTGAGAAATGCCTCAGTTCTACAGGGTACAGAATCACTGGAGGTAAGAAAAATCAACAAGCAAGTTTTGAACAGTATATTTCAGACATAATCAGGCTACTCCTGTGCTCAGGAATTTATGAATGATTTAAAAAATAAAAATCAGTGGGAAAATATTTTTCACTTGAGTGTTTCCAATGAGCAGTCGTAGTCTTGCTTTCACTGTCTAAAAATTACATCTTTTTAAAAATACCCCCTACACTTCTCCAAAACAATAGGGTCACATGCTGATTTTTCTCATTATTATTGCAGAAGCATGTGTCCCTACAGTTTTTCAGTACTAAATCTCTTACTTTCCAGGAAAAAAAGAACAGCCAAAGAAAACCATAATGAGAAAAATAGCTTATTTAAAATAAATGATAACAATGACTGTATGATCTCCTGGTTTGATACCTACATGTTTATTTCTTCATGGCAAGGGTATTTATGAGTCTGACAGCCATTGCTTTTATTTTACTTCTATCTCTTTGATTTGAGAGAGTTTTAGTGTATAATGCTTTTCACCAGAGCAGTGCTGTGTGTCCTGTGTCTCAAGCAGTTAAAGTAAAAAAGATGATTGGATGAAGTTAATTCCTTGGTATATGCGACAGATAGATGGGAAAAAGCTTGAGTGTCTATGCTGATAAGAGCTCTGTCATGTCAAGGAATTAGGAAAAGTGCAATATTCCTGGAAGAGCTTTAAATTACATTTTCATTCTGACCTACTTTTCCTCCAGTTTTTAAGGTGATGACTGCTTGGTGATGACTTGATAAGGGGGAAGCTAAGAACAACTGATAAGAAATCTGATGAGCAAAATAAGACTTCTTTGTTCTGGTGACTCTGACTGAAAATAATGCCTGATTTACTATGATTCCTCACTCACATTTATTTAGTACCTTCACTGGAAGCCTCATTACTGTGAGCATTAGTTGCAGAAAGCTGACAAAATGTGCAAATAGTCCTTCATTAAAACCCCCCTCTTAAAAGTTCTCCACCTTCAGTGATGGTAATTCCCTAGAAATAAGTTTACTGGAGCTGCAGCATTGCTTTTTGGGCCTGTGCCAGTCTTGTATCAGTGATGATTGTAATGTCCCCTGCAAGGATCTTGTCCGACTTGAGTGTCCAACTCTCTCCAACACATCGTGCAGCACATACTGCTTCAGAAGTGTGAGCTTTCAGACTGTCCCAGTTGCTTGACTGCAGCCCAGGTTCATTTCATATGACTCTGGACACTTCCCCACGACTTTAGATACTTTATCTTCTGCACTAGAAACCAGTTTCATCCCAAGTCTTCTTTTCTACTAGTTAAGAGAGAAAGAGAGGCACTTCCAGAAGATCTTGCAATGACTGGTCAATCTCTCAGAACCCTTTGAAGTGCTTCCTGACACTAGAAGAAATAAAACTCCTTAGAGTCTGAAGGGAAACAGGATGAATGTAGGTTTTTAGCTCCAACTCTACTACACCGTGAGCCACCTCTCAGAATCATTGTTCATTTCCAGCTACTAGTTTAGGCTGTAGGACAACACAAATTGCTTGTGGGAGTGTGCTGCATGGCACAATTCCAACTATGAGGAAAAAGGGAAGACCAATAGGCATCCAGCAGTCACTTATGCTGAAAAACTGAATAAAAAACAATTCCCTTGCACACAAGATAGTCCCAGAGACAAGGCTTTGTATTCAAGCCAGTAGTTCCTTGAATACTGACAAGATTTCACTAAAGCATGGGAAAGACATCCCAGGGATAAAATATAGACAGATGGATCCTTAAGATGTCCCATACTAAAGCAACTGGAAAAAGAAGCAGTATGTTGTTTCCATTTCCTTGTCTTCTCCATGCATAGCCATTAAATCAGTGCCTTCTGAGTTCAGTAGCTTCTTCTGTGTCTCCAGTATGTACAGGAACCCAAGTTTAAGGTCTTTAGATTCACTTTTAAAGCCTTACTACTGAAATACTTATTTTGTACACAATCTTGATTTATCAAATAGTACTACAATTCAACAAGGACTTTCCAGCAAAAAGTACTTAAGTTGATAATTTCAAACAGCTTTCAGAATGTAACATGGGGGCTCAACATCTGTATTTTCATAACTGCTTTTTAATTACATTAGACTTTTTCAGGAACAATATTCCTAATCTGTATGCCTTTAAATAATCTTTTAAAACAATTACAGCTAAAAGGCTTCTCAGGGTTATACATGTCAGTAAAAGAAATAACTTAGTGTGTTTTGCGTGGTTTGTTTTGATTTTTAACTCTTCTAATGAAGCTGTATGTAGGAGCACATAGGGGCATATATTTCTTTTAAAAGAAACAAATCTGCCGTTATAAAATTCTTGTGTATCAGAATAATTGAGTGGATGTTATAGATTTGAGTGGAGCAACACCCAAAATATTTCCATGATCTGAAAGGTAGATAGATAAGCACTGGAAAAATAAAATATTTCCTTAAACAACTGCACTAAATAGAAACTTTCCTACTGAGGTATAAATTGGCACTCTAAAAAAAACAGCGGGTTCTAAAGCTAATCTCGGATTCATTTATACAAGAGGAAAACTTGCCAAACCATGTACACATTCAATTTTTTACTCCCAATAATACTGGGGAGTGTTCCATTAAGGGCCAAGTTTGCCAGACAGAGAAACCAGGAGAAACCCTGTTGATGTTTTTCTGTAGTTAGGCACAGTCAATTGGACCTGCAGTAAAATGAATCGCTTCCAGGCCTGTGGAGCACTGACCACTTGCTAAATCCGTGTGGTACCAGGCATTTCTCCAGAACTAGGGAATGTAGTAAAGTGATTATGGGATTCCATGACTGATGGCTCTATCACATGCCTGAGATTCACGGCTCACATAGCCACGCTCCAGTGGGTGATAGTGTGCCTGCAGAAAATATTGGGGAATTTGCATTTTAATGTAGCTTAGCCAACAGCAGAAAAGGGTTAAGACTAGTCATCTTAATTTGCATTTGTAGTGGGCAAAGATAAGCGCCTAAAGACAACCGCCACAGCTTGATGTTATGTGTGCTGATTTAATTTGGCATCTGAAGCCCTACCGTGGAAAAAATCCTTAGTGGTCTGGTTAAACCACATACCTGCAGGCTCCCTAACTTTTAGATATCTCTTCACACTGAATCTCAGCTTTCTGTTGTTCCCTTTCACTGTTTCTTCTGTTGCCTTTGGCTATCAGCTAGCTGTGTACATTAAAAAGGCAGAATTGCCTCTCAGGATATTTCAGACTTTTCTTCTTTGCAAGATTAGACAGCCTCCTCTCTATTCCTTAGCTAGAGGAAAAAGGCTACCCTTTTAGCCTTTCCATCCTTTTAAGGATTTATGTCTCCCTTGTTTCTTCATTTCTTTCCTCTCATTCTCAATGGCCTTTGGTGCAATACTTTAAGTGTTCTCTTTTCAGAATATTGTTAAGCTTGAACATCATTCATCTAGATTTTAAAATAATGGTTCAGTCTTGGTGTACTATTTACCCTGCTGACTTATTTGAAAGAGACTGGGTTTTAGTGGACAGGTCTGCTCCCTTGCCTTCTGAAAGTTTGACAAGGTTTCACAAGCTCCCCTTCCATGCAGTGCTTATTTCTTGAGTTCTGCAACTTATGTTTAGACAAATGAAATGGTGTGTGCCTTTCAGTGAAAATCCAAACCAGAAGCCTTTGGGGTGGAGTGTTGTGTCATTTACACATTGCAGTTATGAAACCTGTAGTTCTGTTCTCTCAACATGACTAATAAATGGGAGGCAGCTGCCTCGTGATTTAAGTTAATAATATAATTTCTATAGATTATAGAAACTTAGAGTGTCTCTGGAGCTGCCCGTGTCTCTTTCTTGGAGGAGAGAACACGTCTACTATTTTTTCTGTACAGTACATAATAATATATATCAAGATTTCTGATTTGTTCACAAAGTGAAAAAAAACTGGAGCAGAGCAGGGAACAGAACCCGCATGCTGTCTAGTGTCCTGTGCTTTGTACATGTCCCAAAACCAACAAAAACTGACTGGAAAATCACATTATCAGAGACAAGCAGCAAACATAAAAGAAGCCAGCATCATTCCTCCTCTAGTGTTGAGAAGACCGAGAAAGACAGATTTTACAAAGCCAGCTGTCCTCCTTCCCTTTCCTCCAGGCTAGTTTACACAAGGAAAAAAAATAAATCACATGGAGGACAGATAATAAAATTGAATGGTTGTAGAAGCAGAGAAAAGACTTTCTGAAATTTGGCCCTGTTATTGCAAGTGGGAGAACTATGGAAACTGTCACATTATGTTATCCATATTAATCCTGAAACCAGTTAGACTCTTCCCCTTGCTAATCCTTCTGAGAGGATTTTCCAGAGTTTTTCTCTGCTGTTTAGCAGCTTTCTCCCAATTACCAGTCTAAGTTATTATCTTTATTTTGCCATTGCTTTGCTCCTGCCTGTTTGACTTCTCTGTTTCACAGCTTCTTTCAGATAAAACCACCATCCTGGATCTTCATCTGCTGGCAATTTAAGATACATTTCAGGCCTGGTCTAGAGCTGATTTAAGACAACAGGAGTCTCTGTTGTGTTTAATATGCTTTCCATGGGAACCTTTCCTATAGTCAGCTGAATATAAAGGTCTATTTTGATAAAATAATGTGCCTTACAAAATTATACTGCAACTTACAGACTGCAAAATCCTTCATCTACTTGCTTTTGTTTTCCAGTTCAGGAAGGAAAGACAGGGAGACATAATATAGAATATTTCAATAATAGGTGGGATCTAAGACTCACCAGGAAAGGCACTAAACTTAAAAGCAAATACAGTAGAGCACTTAATTATGAAGGCATTATGATGAAGGCTCCTCTGGAATTATTTTACTGTTTTTTTTTCTTTATTTCATTACTCTACTCACTTGGGCACTGAAGAAAACCAATGTTGCTGGGAAGAAAAACACACAAAATGCTCTTTTCATGTTTCTTTCCTCTTTTTAATCATGTGGGAGATAGAAACCTTCTAGTTGTCCAAAGCTGACATTATCATCAATAGTATTTAACTATTTCTAAGATGTAGAGTCTTTTGATTACCATCTAAAATATAAGAGGTCCTTCATTCTATCTTTTCATAGGTTTTCAAGTGCCATGATGCAAAGCTGTATTTTACAGTTACAAAGCAATCATTTCACTTGTGGTAATGAAAAAAACTACAACATAAGAAGAGGTGAAAACAATACACTTCAAGAAGTAAACAAAGCTGTTAAGTTGTGGATGGATTGATTGACTAACAAGACTGAAGTAGAAACTGAAGTGCTAAGCCACGCAGATAAATTAATCACATAGTATTAAGCAACAAGTGTTAAAGAACTGCAAAACAAACTGTAGCTTGAGTCACAAAAAAACACCCTAACCTGCAGAAAAAGAAAATGGTTCCAGTTTAGAACCTAAGGCCTACACCCAGCACAACAGCATTGAAAGCAGAAACAGTGTGAGTTCAAACATCTCAGCAATATGTTAAAACCCTGCAATCAGGAAGGACAGATAACCCACCATACCTCCAAAGTCCTCAACAGCCTTCCCAGCAGACTTGGGATTGTTGTTCCCTTCCTATATCTCTCCAGTCTCAGCTAATGAGTTGATTTAACCATTTAAATGTTTGCAATCATTAACCTTTCAATAAAAACACAATTTCAGCTTATTAAGCTCATTAGCCTGTAACAAATGAAGCTTTTGAATGTGCCAAGGAGCAAAACATAACTGGATTCAGAAAGCAATTAGACGTATTTGGAGAGGATGATAAGTCTCTTGAGGGTTGTTCAGCACAGAGATGTGGATAAAGTCTCTGATTCAGAAGGTCCCTAGGCTGCAGACTGAAAGGTGGTTATATCAAGGGAACACCACACATGGTTGTCTAGATCTTGTCTCCATTACCCTTTGGTTCCTGGTTCAGGTGATCCTTTGATCTGATTCACTACAGCTGTTCTTATGTACTATTAGTGCTTGCCCAGCAGCCAACACACAGTGTCAAACTAGCTGAGAGAAAGTAGTAGAAAGTGTCAGTTTACACCTTATAAACCAAGTAGCTCCTACAGAAGAATGGTAGTAAAAAAACCCTATAGCTGGAGCTCTCTATACATCTATCTTTTGACCAAAGAATGAATGTTACCCACTATGGAAGAGAAAGGCTTATTCAGCAGAAGTTGATATCAGCATTGATTATCAACCACATGCAGCTGTAACAGAGCATCTAAAGTCTTTGATTTTTGTCCTTGCCTTTTTTCTTCTTTTTTTTTCAGTGTAGGCAGCAACACCCTTGAAATAGGTGGATTTCCATTACTGCACATTGCAAAGGAGCAATTTTCAGTGCCTTGTTTACCCCGTCTGGGTCAGGAAGGAATACTTGGCTGTATTACTTTGCATTTAACATTTCCTTGGAGGATCACTTCTTAACAAAGCTGTAAGATATTTTCAAACCCTCTCCTGGAATCTCTGTTAGGACCAAAGCTTCATGCACATAGATTTCAACAGTGCCACACTTCTCGTGGACCTACTTCAAGTGTCAGCAATATCCTTACCCATGAAGCTCTCACCTGTCAGATGTACAGTTGCTTGAAACACTGAAAACAATATTAAAAGGAGAGAGCTGTTCAAGCCAATTCTAAGATTAGTAAGAGGTAAACAGTGTAAATCCTACTACCAGCTTAGTTCTTATTCCAGTTTTCATGCTTACCATACACTCTACAAATTTATCATCTTCAGTGTTGTGTGCTCTTAATGCCCTAGAGTAACTTTATTGCTCAAGTAAACTCCAAATCTCAAGAAACTACTTAAAATCATTGAACTGACTGTGTATCCATTTTATTCTAGGGAAAGTTAAGGAGCAGGAAAAATAAACATTTTGTTCTGGATCATTCAACTTGAGCTGCATTTACTGAACTTCAGAAATGTGTCCTAGAAAATTTTTGTTCATCTTAATGGCTGGGACTATCTGCATCATCTATGATGCACCATGGATATGAGATTCAGATAAGCACTAGTGTAGTAGATCTTTATGCTATCAGGCCAAACATGGTTGGAGGCCTGTTGTTTCAGTTTTTATTGGGGTCTCTAAACTGCTTCCATGAAGGGAAAAGCTGTTGCTTTATTATCTGTGTGAAAGGTTTCAATGGCAAACATGTCAGTTGTGACTAGGACAAAAAAATATACTCTTACTCCGTTTCAAGGTCATCATCTTGTGGAAAGTTGCCTGGGAAGCTGCTTGTATTTTTTGTTTAGCTCTTGGAGTCTTAGGGTTTTATGTATCACTGTATGAGTTTCTGGATATGTCCCCACTCAACTCATATCACACAGAAGATCTCAAATATACTGTAGTTTGTATATTTGGTCACCAGATTTGCCTAACTATAGTTTTTTTTCCAGATGGAGAAGAGTCCTAAGGCCCTGGCATGGAGGTCCAGCTGGAAACACTATGATGAGCACTACACAAGCCAAGCCAAGCTAGGAAGGTACAATAAATATGGTGCACAGATCCAATGGCTTCTCAAGTGAAAAATGAGCTAGTAATACCTGATCCTTAAGAAGGACACTGCATTCATTAAATGTCATAGATGATGAGGGCAAGATGTGAAGCTGTATGAAGAGACAAAACACATAATCACAGAAGTCTAGCCCTGTGAACTTTATGACTATGAGCAAACTCACTCATATGTGAAATTGCTCCGTCTTCTAATAGGAACAAAAATCACAGAATAATTTGCCAATTGCAAAAATGTAAAGTTTTGTCACATGGATACAAAGGCTTTTACAACAGACCAGTCATGTTTGGACTATGACCAACTACTGCACAGGTGATACTTAAGAATGACACCAGGAGCTTTGAAATTTGCCTGGGGTTTTAAAAAACTATTTTTCTAATATTATTTTTTTTCCTCCCTCATTTCCTCAGATTTCAGCTGAGGAGGTCGTTACATTGTTAATTTTAAAAGGGCAGACTTCACAGGCAGATTAACATGCTCCATATGTCTGGTCAGTTTGAAAAGCTTGAAATGTGCATGTATTAAATATAACAAACAAGAAATGATAGATGATGTCTCACATTCCCAAGCTTGTAATTAAACAGGAGGGAAAGGCTACAGGGTGAAGAGCGGGAAAAGCATCCTTCAGTCACAAATCCTTGATGTGAAGGTGTCAGTGGTTCAAAAGAGGTTTTAACATCTCTGACATGAGGACAGCAAGGGAATGGAAAAGTAAGCAAAACAAAGTATTGGAAGGGCATTTTAACACTGTGTTAGGCAAATGAGAGGATAAATGATGACTGTATATTGGATGGCAGTGGGAGGGTTATAAACATTACAGACACAATTGCCGCTAAATGAGGTGTATCCCAGGCAGCTGTCCTGATGCATTAGGAGCCTGTTTTCAAAAGAAAAGATTCCCCCATCAACATTAAAACAAAACAAAATAAAAATATTTCTTCCACATGGCTCTCATAAATAACTCAGAAGCCTCTCAAACCCTTCAATAGTCAGGCTGTGTTCTGGCTGCCTCCTTTTGGGCATTATTCGAGCATGAATGTGCAGCCTCTGTAAGCCTTAATTATCAGAGCAATCATATGAGTAAGATAGTCCACCCTGTTTGTGTGGATTCGTGTCTTTTATTCCTTTTTTATCCACATGTGGTAAATCTGAGATCCTCCATGCTAACCCTCATTGACTACTATCTTGTTGGATTGCTCTGATCACAAGAATTATTGGTTTCTTTCAAGGTTCATTTTCTATTTTTTTCATGGCACATGAATCTGTGGTTGAGTTTTCTGTGCTTCTTTAATGCAAATTTCCATTTTGCAGATGTAAAGGCAGTGCAGTCTGAGAATATAATACTCATATTAAAACTATCAGTGTTTGTTTTGTTACTGTTAAAAATATATTCAATTCTTCTGGAGTACTTGCTTTCAGTACACTTTGGATTACATTATCATTTCATAGGCAAGGAAATGGAGGCAGAGACAAACACAGTATCTTGTCCTGGGAAACAGTGCCATGGCTGAACAATGATTTAAGACTTCTTAAATGTAGTGCAGTGACCTATCCAGAAAGCACTGCCTTTCTTGAGTCTGTGGGAAAATTGTAGTCTAAACCAATTGTGGTTTCTACTTCAGTGAAACACTTTTATTTTGTAAACTGAATTCATATCCAATACCCTTTCCTGTCCTTGTCAAGCTAGAAGCTTCAACAATGATGCTGTCTGATTGACCAGAGGGCTGTGTTGCTGTTCAGCAAGCTCTTGACTGCTTTGAGAGTTGGGCAGAGAGGAACCTCATGAGGTTCAACAAGGACAAGTGCAGAGTCCTGTATCTGGGAAGGAACAACCCCATGCACCAGTACAGGCTGGGGGTGACCTGCTGGACTGCAGCTCTGCAGAGAGACCTGGGAGTCCTGATTGATAATAAACTAACCATGAGCCAGCAATGTGCCCTCGTGGCCAAGAAGGCCAATGGTATCTTGGGATGCATCAAGAAGAGTGGGGCCCGCAGGTCAAGGGAGGTTCTTCTCCCCCTCTACTCTGCCCTGGTGAGGCCTCATCTGGAGTCTTGTGTCCAGTTCTGGGCTCCCCAGCTCAAGAGGGACAGGGAACTTCTGGAGAGAGTCCAGAGCAAGGCCACCAAGATGATCAGGGGAATGGAACATCTTCCTTATGAGGAAAGGCTGCGGGAACTGGGACTATTCAGCCTGGAGAAGAGGAGACTGAGGGGGGACCTCATTAATACTTGTAAGTATTTATTTAAAATATATAAAGTAATTATTTTAAAAGTGTATGTTAAGAGGATGGGGCAACATTTTTTTTTTTTGTTTTCCTGTAATATCTAGTGATAGGACTAAGGGTAATGCACAAAGGCTGGAACACAAAAAGTTCCACTTAAACTTAAGGAAAAACTTCTTTAATGTAAGAGTGAGGGTGCCTTGGTCTCCTTCTCTGGAGGTTTTTAGAACTCACCTGGATGTGTTCCTAAGTGACCTGATTGACGTGAACCTTCTTTAGCATGGGAGTTGGACTAAATGAGCTTTAGAGGGCCCTTCAAACCCTTAACATTCAATGACTCTGTATGATACTATGAATGGTGATTTGAAGGAACTGAAAGACTGGGTCTTCCTCATGGTGTTAACTGGTTGATGCCCTAGATTTTCAAGACATATTTCTTTTCCAGTGGTCAGCAGAGCAATAAAGATCCATGGTGGAGCCTCAGGTGTTCCACAGAATCAAGTCCACTCAAAAATATGTCTACATTTAGTAGTGCAACAGCAAAACAAAAGAGGCAAAATCTACAGCTAACTTTTACTTGATAGTAAAAGCTATTCTGGCATAAGATGGTACATGAGATTATTTTTTAAGACACTTCACTTACCAGACACTGAGAGTTACTTCTTGCAAAAAATGTGCTGTCCTCCTAGGAGCCTGAGAGGTAGGATGCAGAGATTCTGCCACTCCACAGCCTGTCATGTAAGAAAGGAATGTGAGCTACCTGCTGTTTACAGCTCAGACATAAAAGAGTCGTGTCAGAGACAATATTGATATGTCTCTCCAAAATAACAAGATGGTCTGAAGCAAAATAGCATCTCAGGAGGATGGTCTCTGTTTGCATAGACACATTATTGCTTTCTATGAGAGTTATAGGTGCTATTAGTACTACAATAGCATCCAGATTTGCCCAAGGCATCAAGGCTCCACTATACATACTACAGTCATAGAGTAAGAAGTATCTCTGGCCTTGGAGCTTTGGAGACAAGTGGGTAAAAGGAGATATGGCAAGTGAATGCATAAAGAAAATATGGCCTCTGTTTTGTGAAGACACTGAACACTTTAGGATAAAGTATTATTCAGAATAAAATTATTATAAAACTCTTTGTAAAATGCTACCCTTTTTATTACAAAAAGGTGTCAGACAACAGAAATAAGCTGGCCTTGCTGAATCTGGGAAGTGAAGTAACACAGCCATCTACAAACAACCAGTCTACAAAGCAACTACAGTAGAAGAGCTGAGCTTCCTATCTGAGTTGGTCTCCATCAAAATGAGCTGATGGCACCTTCAGTGGTGCCATGTGCACTCCTGCAGCAAACTCAACTCAGGGGATAGCAGGCTCAGAGCAGTCTTGTGGCCAGTCTCATCTTTTTGCACTTTGAATGGGCATATAGTGTTTGGGATGTACTGCTGCAAGGATGGCCCAGCTGAACAGGCTGGACAGAGTATGTGTCCAGTTCTAAAACTGAGGTCTCCATTGTTGGCTTTTAGAAGTTGCTTTTGGAGAGGGATGGTATAGGGAAAGCAGCAAGAATAACTATCTGAGATAGCTTTGGCAAGAAGTGACAGTGGCAGTGAAATTCAAACTATTTAAACCTAAAGAAAAGGAAGAATTTTCCTTCTGATTGAAATTAACTGGGTTTCTAGCTACAATCCACTATGCCCTGGTCAAGGAAGTCCATTGGAGTGCTGCTAAATCTCACAGTGTAAGTACATCATGAAAACCTTTACCTTCCCTGGGTAGCAGAGCAAATGAACTGCTCAGGAACAGGATAGATCTTGAATTCACTGTTTTCTGCTTTGCCAACTAGATGGGAGGAGGGAATTAGGATTGCTTGCCCCCATGCATCTCCTTTGAAGATTGTAATTTTCCTGTATGATTGAGTCCATCGAAAAATTCCCCTGAAACAATTTTCTTTTTCTGTGCCCCTCTGCCACAGTTTCTCTGCCTTTTTACAGCAGCTGCATATGAAACCAGTTCAGCATTGGAACAGAAATGTTTTTTTTTTCCTTTCTCTTATTTTCTGTCATAGTTGATTTGATGAAATCTTCTGTTTTACAGGGAAATCAATTCCTCCTCCAACCTCACTTCATTTTATAACAGACACTAGAAAAATACTCATTCCCTCTAAACTTGACAGATGCCACCACAAGGTGAGAAGGAACCACTGTTTCTTTCAGTATAGTCTTTTTTTTAAATATGCTATGTACATGGAAACACTTCTTCATCCATCAGCTGAAAAGTTCATTTCTTTTTGCTGCCCTTCAACCCACTTTCAGGTCTCCCAAGCCAACCATGACTGTGCAATATAACTGACTCTGGTACAAATAAGGGCTGAAGAAATGGAAGAAATTAAGAACTCCTCCAGCCCTAAGGCTAAGTATCACCCTCTTATTTGTTTTCTCTGTGTACTAGGCTAATACTTTTTCTCAGCTGGGTACACGAGCTAATATACCACATAATCAGAGGGAAAATATCGCCGTATAGAAATCTCATTTCTTATCACGCTTGAGGTTTCCGTGGATACTGGAAATATTTTACTGTTTTATAGTATGTGGGCAGAAGAGAGAAGAAACAACACAAATGAATAATTATTCTCAGCTTTAGGGTCTCATTTGTACTAAAATCTAAGCATTGAAAGTTGAGGGAGAATGAAGCTTTCTCTGCCTCGTGCGTGCTACTCCTGTTGATGAACTCCAAGTAATTTCCATGGAGGGATACAGTTGATGAACAAAAATATTTTGTCTTTGGGACGCCTTTAGTGATGGGTGCTCACAGACCACCTATAGTATACATATAGCCATCACATCAATGGTATGAAACCATCTCCTTATCTACATTATGTGTTTTGTTCAGACACTCTACAGGATCCATCCCTTCTGTGTGATCAGTATATCTACAAGACATATCTGTCTGGGTGGCCTTCGTCTGTGGCAGGGTTTGCAGGATTTCAACCTTCTCATACTAAGCCTGTCTATCTAAAATGAGGCATGAGTCTAAAAGAGTGCAAGCCTTAGAGCAACCCTCTTCAAACAGCTGCTTTTCATCATTCATCAACTGATAATTCATCTGGGGTTAAAAGAAAACGTTTCGATAAAGACACATTCGCAAAGAGGCAAGTTAATCCAATACAGCTCCTATTCTCTCAGAAGCATTTGAAGAGGCTGTAAATAATGTAAGAAGGCAGATTGTAAGAGAATACTTAGCTGAATCAGATATTCATCGGTATGAGTTGAAATTGATAAAACGTAAGATCCACAATCTCTGTCCCTCAAGCTAGGCCTCAAGCTTCCTCTTTACCCTCAGCCATATTGCAGGGCAGATTGTGCTCAGTCAGATCACTCAGCTTGTGATCATATTTGTGTCATTTTATGACTAGTTATCTAAAGCAAAATGAAAGTTTAAGAAGTAAAATGAGATTTAGAGAGAAAGAACAAACACAAAAGGCAAAGTCTTCTCACTTCTTTGGTCATATTTACATCCATTAATTTTGGGGCATGGGTGCTTTCTGTGTTAGCCAGTAAAGATCTATGCTAAAGATCCTTTGTGGAGGCAATTTGTACCTCAGAGCTACATTCCAGAATGAGGACTGCCCTCCTTTTTTCTGGAGATACTGTATAGTGCCTTGGACACCAGTGAATTTGTCACAGTAATGGCAGCCTCGGGACCAGTACCCCTCCTTCTTCCTCCTCTAAGGAAACACAGAAAGGCTCTTGCTTTACCACAACAAACAATACACAGTGCTAGGCACTAGAGCTTCTTGCTCTGAGAGTAGTTAAAGCAGGTTAAAATATTTGCACAGACTGTCCACAGCTATAACATCTAACTCCATTATTTCCATTGCCAAGAAATTAAGAGCACTGTTGTGAGGAATAAAGGCATATACAATGAGAAAGGCTAAAGGCCATGCTCAGACCACCTGCTGCAGTACTCACATTTCCCTTTAACAGAACCAACAAGGATCCTAAACCCTTTCCATGCAAGGTTCAAAGGACTAGAATTTTTTTTTTAACTGTTACATCTCTTTGATAGTTCAAAAAGCTGTAAAAATAGGACGTTACTTGCCATGTGTATTTTATCTCCATCTTTTATATAAACAAGGGAGTATTGAATAGTACTGCCACGTTTGCAACATGAAATGTTCTTTGTAAGTCCTCTCTTATTTTCTCCCTGAAAGCTCACAGTCCTGGAGAGATCTGATTTTGTGATACTCTCAGACTTTCATTCATACCCACTCTTTCTCCAACTTCCAATACTTTAGGAAAAACTTAAAAAAATTCTTATTTCTCTTTCCACTCCTTCATCTTTCCATTAACAGCAATGGAAAACAAGTGAAAAGATCATAATGTGACTTCTTCCAGCTTTCTGACTACACATATAATATCATGAACTGTCTGGCAAGGGTTTGACTAGGGAATGATCCTTATCTGAGCTTGGCAGTATGTGCTCTAGTCTTCTTGTTATTGATGACAGATGTATGATCCTAAGAGCACTTAGTTTCCTGTATTTCTCCCTGAATCAGTTAATGCTTCACAAAACCTGGGAGACAGAGGGGTCTGTGTGTTGTGCAGTTGGATGATGCTGGCACTGCACTGTTCATGTGAGGGAAGGAAAATCACAGAATCTTAAGGGTTGGAAGGGATGTAAAAGATCATCCAGTCCAACCTCCCTGCCAGAGCAGGACCACCTAGAGTAGGTCCCACAGGAACTCATCCAGGCAGGTTCTCCAGAGAACGATACTCCACGACCCATCTGGGCAGCCCCTTCCAGTGCCCCCTCATGCTCACAGTGAAGAAGTTTCTCCTTTTGTTTCTTTGGAACCTCTTATGTTCCAGCTTGTACACATTTCTTCTTGTCCTATCATTGTACATGACTGAGAAGAGCCTGGCTCCATCCTCCTGACACCTGCCCTTTTTCATTGCAATTAGAACCACATGGAAGTGGCTGCACTTCCTTAAAGTATACTTTTATAAGCAGTAATCAGAAAGCCCAGAAAAATTACTCACTCTGGAGGTTATGCTATGAGCCTGAATAACAATAATGGCTTTGAAACAGGGTCTTTTCTTTGCACTGTAGTCCCATTTGCTTTGGGTCACTGTTGGATTTACTAGGAAAAGTGCACTGCCTGCAGTTTTATCTACATTAATGATGCACATCAAATATCCTTGTTCTGAGTATCCTGTGTCACAGTGGAGGGAGAGAGACAAGGAAGAAAGAAAGATCTTGTACTCAGGTATGGTCAAAAAGGAAAATTGTGAAGTGGGGATCGGGAAGAGATAAACAGTGAATATGTGGGGCAAATAATCATCATATGAACTACAGAGCTAAAGGATTTTTTCTCTTGGGATTGCATTCCCTCATACAATTGGTTCATTGGTTTCTTTAGTCATTTCCTAAACCCTAATTAAGGAGACGTCATCGAGAGCTGTCTCTATTCATATCTAACTGCCTGACAATCATCCTTTTAAGTTGAGCCTTTCTGAGAAGATGGCTCTTAGATCAGTTGCAAAACAAACACAGCTTAATTTTTGGAAGAGACCTTTTTTCTCTATCACAGATATTAGCTTTTCAATCATGTGTCTGCTTCCTGTAGTCTTCAAGAGGGAAGGAAGAATGATGTAGAGCAGAGTGGCTTATGAACTCTCCCAGGAAAACCTGCACCTGCTTTCTACCCGCATTCATCCACACTCATCTCTGAACCAAACCACGAGCTGATGCTACACAGCTGCTATGAGGCATTGTGTCAGGGATTCATTTGCCAGGATTTCCGCCACTCTGGATTGCATTGGTGTCTTGTAACAGCTCCCAGAGCAGCTTCATCAAGCTGCTAATGTCAACCAAGTAAATAATGCATGCTTCAAATTTGGGCTAAATATACATTTGTCTGATAGACCATAACAGGCACTCAGTCTGTTGTGCCAAATAATCTATATGTTTATCAGATCGATGGAGTGCTTACAGCTTTGACACAAAATCAGTGTTTAGGTAAGTTATTTTAAATAATTATTGGAAGTAAAAGACCAGTCCTGTCCATACACAGCACTTATATGAAATGAACCTTCCTCTCTCTTGTGTTTCTTTTTTTTTCAGGAAGGTCTCTTTTACAAGGAAAAGCTGTAAGAGCTGGGGCTGTTTAGCCTAGAGAAGACTGAGAGATGACCTTATCAATGGGGTTAATATTTTTCTGTAGTGCCCAGTGACAGGACAAGGGCTAACAAGACACAAGCTGGAACCAGGAAGTTCCACTTGAACGTGAGGAAAAGCTTCTTTACTGTAAGGATGTGAGAGCCTTGGCATAGGCTGCCCAGGGAGGATGTGGAGTCCCCTTCTCTGGAGGTTTACAAGTCCACTTGGACATGTTCCTGTGTGACCTCATCGAGGTGGATCTGCTTTAGCAGTGCGCTGAGCTAGATGATCTCTAGAGATCTCTTCTCACCCTAACCATTCTGTGCTTCTTTGAACCACTTTTTCAGTTGGTAACCAGGATAGTGGACATAGAATTTTGTCTCTTCCTTTTCCATGCACCTATTTTTGACTCTAAGATAGACAAAACCAAAATTGTTCTTACATTTCAGGGAGTAATGTCATCTACGAGATCGTGATTCCAGTTTGTCTAATTTTCAAAACCCACCTGGACGAGTGCCTGTGTGACCTACTCTAGATGGTCCTTCTCTGGTAGGGGGGTTTAACAGGTTGATCTTTCAAGGTCCCTTACAACACTTGAGATTCTGTGATTCTGTAATTTCTTGGCTGAGTAGGATGTTTGTAAAGGTGAAATAAGATGAACCCTTCAGTCTCAGGACACTATGGAGGTGGCATGAACATTGATGGCCCATTGTGACCAAGCCAACAGTAAGAGCATTAACTAGATAATTGCTTAATATAAAATTACTGCAAGCATCTTTGTGTAAAAAGCTATGAGTGATCCTGTGCTGAGGAAGGCTACTACTAAGGCGTGTTGTCCATCATCTAACATGGAGGTACAGAAAAATTCCTACCTGAAGACAGAGGAATAGTTGCACAAGCCTCTACAACAGTCTTATTTTCAAATTAATTTATTCCAAAGTCTATTACTTCAATTTCTGTCTCCCAAGACCCAGTATTACTGCAACCCAGAAAACGGGTCTTTCTGAACTTGACTCTCAAGTGTCAACACACAACATTTCACAATTAGCTCTTATTACTAATGTCTCCAGAGTCCTGACTCTCATTTTCCGTGTCAAAGCATCAACTATCTGCTCTAGACCCTAATTGTGTTGATTGTGACCTTTGCAAACTAATCTGCTGCAGCCATTTGAGTAATTAATGTCTTATGCAAAGATTAGTATAATCTGAATAAATAAATAAACTAAAAAAAAAGAAATAGTAATAAACATCATGTCTGGCAGCAAAATATTGGTTTAATGGTTCTCATGATGATCATGATTTATAATGCACTTGTCAGCATCTGTTGCTGAGATCATTATGTATGCCTCAGTAGGTTTTACCTTGATTTGTTGAATGGAAGTCAGATAGGCAACAATCATGCAAGGAAAAGTGTTACAGTTTCTGAATCCTATCTTCTTAATTCTAGGGGAGAGTTTCTTCATGCCCTCTCTAATCTGCCCTTTTTGGGTAACTTTATCCTTATTAATGAAAAACTTCTCCAAATCAATTTCTCAGGCTGTGTACCATGTTCTGTCAGCTCCCTTGAACATGCAAATCCACCCCACTAAAGCTGATTTGAATATTTCAATACTTAATGGTGAATTGAAGAGCAACATGTTATTTTTACATAATTCTTTCTAGAAGAAGAAATGAGCAGAGGTGATAGATCTCTGCAATGGATAAACTTAAGTTTACCTATTCAGATACTTTCACATATGTCACCATTTGTGGAGAAACTGTTGATGCTAAAAGTGGATTAAAATGAGGAATGAATACACATTGTATTTATACTACTCATATCAACAGTGCTCATTTAAATGGGTTATTTTACAGCTATGACTGATATTTGCATGTTGATTTGCATTTTCTTTATACTTTCGGCTGTCCTATCATATATCTAAATTTTCATTTCAGGCATTTACTAGAGATTGCTAAAAAAAGCCACAACCCAAACCCAAAAGAGTCACAATTTTTTTTCTACATTTGAGTGGATTAGCTGTGAAATTCTGTGGAATTTTATATTATTTTTTTACTGTAGCTTTCATTGTAAAAGAACTGTAAGTGCTTTAACATATGGCTGGATGGAAATCAAATTCTTACAGCCACTTTTGAAATGACAGTTCTTAGAACTTCTGTGATATTCTCACTGTCCACAAAACGCATCTCTTTTGGGTGTGAAAAAGTGCAGTGGTGAAAGTTCTAGAATCTCTGGATTTCCATTCCTATATCAAAATTGAATTTCAAAGGTAGCTGAAAATTTCAGGATATTTAAACCCAGGAGAAGACAAGGCATTAAGAAGTATCATCTTGTTCTCTCCTGGGTTTAAATACCCAAATATCTTGAGCCAGATAGAATCCACATTTCATTTATCCAGCTACGCATTTCCTATCAGCAAAGAGGGTGTCTCCCTATCTACCATGCTGGATATTGACAATCCCTTTTGGGTCAAACTATCAGTCTCCAGTTTCTGACACAGAAAAAGACAGTTACCTTTTCCTTTTTGAACCAATCACAGGTAGGGAATCCATAGCACAGTAATGAAAAAACTAGAGTGAACCTGATGGTAAGTGGCACCCACTGGGGGCAAATTCTGTGTTGTGCCTAGGCAGAGTGCTGGTAGGCTGATGGTGGTAAGATGAAGAGGAAACAGCAAGTGGAAGGACCCCTAAGAAAACTGACTTTCAGATGCCCACATTTCTTTTAAAATGTCATAATCTCACCCTAATTCTTTAAGTCCAGAATTAAAAGCTTGTTATCTTTCTGGTCACATCAGAAGTGAGAAGTTTAGACTGGAAAATGATAGCAAAGCAGCCTGTTGATCTATTAGTCAGTAGCTCTTCAACAAATCTAATGATCAGCAGAAAAGATTTTCCAATGCAGTAGAAGCCTGTTAAACAGATTGCACCAGTGTACCAAAATGTCATTTTCTTAACAGCCCTATAACACAGACAAATAATTGCTTAAGGACAGAGGTGGCCTTTGTTGAACCTCGTAGATTCTTTTGATCTCTGTTTCTGAACCCTGCTCTGTACAGGTTTATTCCAGATATTCAAGTAATACTTCTTTTTAGATAAACAATAACAAAAATTGGTCTTGCCCTTGGCACATCAGTCCTCTTGTCAGGTTTATTTCTCGATATGTTTTGTTTAGTTTTTTTTTCTTTAAAGGCATTTAATGAAATAGCACTTGGTGTAATATCAGCAAGGAAACCTATTCATTTAACAAATTAGTCTTTAAACCTGTTCAGTTTTGTATGGCACTTGATCTTTTGATCTCTGTGTGTTTAGACACCTAGCAGGTTTATACATTCAACTGGTATTTGTTTCTTAGGGAGACATACGAATTGTCAGAAGTATGATGCATTATTTATTTATTCATTAAAGTTTTTCATCCTGTGGAAAGTAAATCTGTTCTTTTAACAAAGATTTGTTCTTTTGACCTGTTAGAGGCTTGGTTTCTCTCTAGTAAGGAGCAGCAGAAGAAAGAACTGTACAGATGGCACAGGAGGATAATACAAAGAGTGGCAACACTGTCACTGCTATGCTACTACTCTGTTGTTCTTCTTGTTCAAGAGAGTGAGCAAGAGATAAAGCTATGGAAAGATACAACTAGTACTCAAACAAGGGCGACATCTTCGCAGTTATCTCAGGGACGTGCTGCAAAGCATGTAAAGCAGAGGGAGAGCCTTGGCATTTCAGTTTCATCAGGATAAATGCAACAGGTACTGAAAAGAAAAATGACAGAAGCTGCAAGGATTGGCTGGCTTCATCACTGTTCTTTTAATAAAATTCCTGCCAGGGAGAGGAAATTGGAAAGAGAAAGTAGCAAAGCCTGCTCAGATAACTGAACAAAAACTTTAGAAAGCTGGTAAGGATTAGTGGACATAAGAAGACAAATAACTTTTTGCATGGCATTTATATTTGCATTGTGTTACAGCAGTTCCTAAGCAAAGTGCAGGAGGGTTTTTATTGTCATGCCAGATTTACGTGGTAGAATTTAAAGTAGTACTTGTCAACTTTAAATACTGGAAGTATCAATAAAATGTCAAATTATACTTTACTTCAACCCAAAAAAGTTACAAAGACACAATTTAACTTTACAATCATCTAACCTTTCTTCACCAGATCCCCTTTTTTTCTCAGTAAAGCTCATTATATGAGACCATGTGGGAGGAGCTAAGTTTTTTTTTCTGATTGAAGTCATGTGATTCATTGGTGTTATATCACCACCGAAACGCTCTTCCTTTAGAAATCAATGGCTCAGGACTAGACTGGGGACCCAGCTTTTTAATTAGGGCTTGAAGTAATGTAATTGTGGATTTTAATGACTCATACATCTCTTTGACAGCTCATCTCAGTTTGTTGAAAGGTTTGAAAGCAACAAAATCAATTTGTTGGACAGTTAGCTAGCAGAAAGAGAAAGCTTTGATGCTAATTAGAATATAGACATAATATCACCTAATACTTCTGTATTTTTATAAGATGTTTTACACATTGAAGTTTCTGGCCAAGAATGCAGTAAAGGAAAGCATAAGAAAAGATGCCTGCTGCTCCTTCTATTCAGTTTTGCTTTATATTCCTGGTGCCTCAATGAGCATAACAGATCTGATTGCCTGATAAATTCAGCAGTGCCATCCCTGGCTATGCAGAGAGCAAGTCTGGGAAGATTTCAGAAGGTTAGGATATGTTAGCTGACAAAATAGGGTATCATAGCACCCTATTCCCACATTTAGTGTGCACTTATCCAATGCTCTTCAATAAGGCTTTCATCTCAAGCCTATAGTGAAAAAGCCCACTTAGGAAGTTTGTCTAGCCAACAGAGAGAAAAGGTAAATTATCTAACAGTACTTTCAGTCTTCAGTCTTCAGCTGTCCATTAGCTTCTGACTTAAGAAATCATCACCCACATAAAGATTAAGTAAAGTCTTTTAAATGCAATAAACACCTTTCCCAGAAGCTTTGATTGAAAATATCTGTAAATGTCATGGCTTCAATATTAATAGTCACTGCTGATGTTGGTTAGGCTAATTCTCACTGACAGTAACCAAACTCATTCTATTTACTATCCAGGTTATTCTACCATCTCTCAAGGAAGTGCCTGTGCCTATTAACCTCATTTTCATTAGTGATTTTATGATTCATTTGAAATACAGAGCAACACGACAAAACACAACTCAGAAGGGAAGAGATTTATCTCATTTACTACTCATTTATGAGCATATGTTGCAGCTTTGTTCTGTCTGATTAATTGTTGCATTTGTCAAAAAACTTGGCTTGAGCCTGTTCTCAAGAATCAGCACAAATTAGGTGGAACTGAGTTACCTATAGTTATTCCTCTGTTACTAAGGGGAAAAACAGAAAATACAATGAAAAATAAGACATACATGTGACTGGAAATATTAAATTACATTATTTTCCTAAAATAGACTCTCAGGAAAAAAACTCCAAAACCCAGAAAGCAGCAACAGCAGCAATGCATTCTTTGCAAAATGCACAGAATAACCATAAGTAAGTAATGGAGAACAGCAGAAGAAATGTTTCCCAAGGAAATCTTTGGTCAAGGAGCTCCATAGGTATCTCAAGAGGAAGATAGGTTTCATCCAAAACTCCAAGAAAAATAAAATTCAGCATTAAAAAGTCTTTCCTTAGATGACAGAATAGATTCCTGAAGTGATAAGTTTTCAGTATTGGTTCTCAAGAACCAAGAAGAATTCAGCTACACAAGGAATAAATATGATCACTTAATTAACCACTGAAGTGGCATCACATCTGTAGCTGATGGCCAGCTCTGACATCCCAAAATGATGAAGGGAGTGAGAAGGGGCAGTGTAGTGCTGGAGTAACATCACTTTGGGCCTTTGTGCCAAAAGTTTGTGTGATTGTACAGAGAGAAAATGTCCACAAAATTTGACAGTGTTAGTCTAATTTGACAGTGAAAGCACGGGGAAGCTGTGTGACAACTCAGTGCTCAAAGATGAAACAGGAGAGAGACCCCAACTTCTTCAATCTTTTGCTTTCCCTTGGCATGAAAGTCACAGCAAAGTGGCAGTCACAGCTTGTGAACAGTTTATCTGCCCCTCATTCTGGACGTATCTACTGCTTCTCACATCAGGCAGAATTGCCTGACACATGGTTGCTGCTGTCAGTGGCTTTCTGGTGCCAGATCAATAGCACAGTGCTGCTTTGGAGTGACAACTCAATTGGAGAAGAATTCTGGCATCCACATTTCAAAAGCAAAGACAAATCCTTCAGTAGAGAGGCACAGGAATGACCCTTAAAAGAGTTAAATGGTATTTGTCAAAGATAGCTCAGATTTTCTCAGGGATGAACTCCTAACAACTACTTTATATGGTGTGCCAGGAAACTGCAAGAACTTAGAAACTAATACAATTTTATGTATCTTTTTGCTCCCTCAAAACCCCTCATTTTTGAACCTTAAATTGCACTGGACAAACCTCATCAGATAATGAGGTAAAGCAATCTCTTCTTTTTGTTTAGATAAGAATCTGACTTCTGGTGTGATATTACTTTAGAATCCATAATTACATTATTCCAGAGCTGATAATTTCTGTTGTAAATCCATTAATTCTTTTATAAGAGGTAATTACTCAAATAAACATATACATACATAATAAAATCTGTCCATGGCTGCAGGACAATTTGACATAGAAATAAGTGGTGATGTCGTCTTTGAGAAGTCTTTGCCAAACCCATGTTAAGAAAGCCTGTACCTCTATAAGTGAAGCTTAGAAAGGTGAAGCCTCTAGGCCTTTAGACTCATCTATGCTTTTTTTGAAACTCCTTGTTTCAATCTATAGCCTTATAGCTTTGGAAGTGTCCATGATCCAAGCCTATATGAATTCCAAACAGATCCATTTATATTTGAGATAAAAGAAAGGACAGTCATTGCTGTCCATGTGTTAGCCTTTAGTATTCACATTCCAGTTTTCACTGGATAATTAGATTTCTTGGGTCATTTACAGACCATCTAGTAAGGCTCATTGAAAGCCCACATCCTTTTGGAAAGCAGTCTTAAGTTTACCTGCAACTCCTCTGTTCTCACCTGGCTGGTAGTGACTGTAAAATTTCAGGGGTCTTTAATGAAACAACACACTGTGCTCTCACAGACAATAGGACTTCCCTCTCCAAAAGTAGACATGGAAAGCATAGTTTTGACCTTTCATTAAGTCAGTGACTTCCTCTCCAAATTTAGACATGAGACTCCAAGCAATATATAACCTTGATGCTTGATTAAATCCCAAGCACTGTAATTTAACTCTTGCCTGCAGAATCAATTCCTCTTAAACCATCTTTCTGTGGCAAAAGGCAAAACTTTTGTCAGGCAGAGGGTAGAGTTAAAGCTGTTGAAGACACAGCCTTCTAAGTTCCTAATCACTGTGTTACTGTCTCCTAATAAAATCCATCCCAGTCTTATTTCCTTTTTCTACCAAAAAATAAGACCTGAGTGGCAAATTGGGCTTATAGGGTATAAGTCAGATTCAGTATATCCCCATCATGTAAAAAACCGACTCCAAATTCCCTTCTCTTTTAGGCATGGGATGGTAAGAATCCTTACCAGAGGCTGTTCCATCTGACTTACAGCTCTGTAGATATCTCTGTTATATGTAGCAGAGGGAAGCTATATGTAGCACTGAAAAATGAAGGGCTTTACTCTGGTAACCTGCGAAAAAATCCTGATAACAGCAAACATTTTGGAAAGGACCCTAGGGAATACTAGGCAGACAATAAGTCAGGTCTCTTAGTATCTGCACACCTTGCTCTGCTGTAGACTCACGGCATAATATTGGACAAACCTGACTGAGAGTTCTTACAGTGACCAGTGTAAAGTTCCCAGTTTATAATCATCCTTCTGTTTTAAAACTGCAGTGATATGCAGTTGTTAATTTTTTCAGCATTCTGGGTTAGAGGACCAGCAGGCTTGCTGGGGGTTGCTTATGCTTATGGGGTTGTGGCACTACTTGGGGAGCTAAAGCACCTCAGCAGGTCTTGGAATAACAAGGAAAGCACATCTCCTGGTTGCCTCTGTCCTTGTAACTTTGCACTGTTTGTATTGATATCAGGAAATAGAAATTGTTTTCTACAGCCAGAATATGTAGAGAAAGAATAGATGGTAGCTCAGTTTGATGCAATATACAAATAAACTTTCCAGTTAGTCACACAAAGCCTACGAAATCCACTTTCTAACAGATTAGATATCAAGGAGTCTGTCATCATAATGCTGCAGAGAAGACTCCTGAAAGGTTTCAAAAACCAAACAAGAGCCGATTAGTTTCAATATCAAAGCAGAGGGGCTTGTTTAGTCCAGTGCTATTGATCTTAAATACAATCTCTGCTTAAACAGACAGCAACTTCAAAAAGAAAAATAACAATAAAAAAAGCAGTAAAAACCTGACTCAAAAGCAAATCACAACATGACAATTGTAAAGAAAATAGAAACATCTTATTTCAGCTCTTCCAAGATGCATGGGAGAAATGCTGCCCATGATTTTGCATCTAAATTCACTTTGATTCAAAGTTTTTCATCAGCCAGCCAAACCATGTCTTTTTAAAAGTCCAGATAAATAGAAATGCCTCCTATCTGGTCAGCTATAGTAATGCTAAGTTGTTCTCATAATGGGGATATTCAGTAGATGGAATATTTTACAAATGCATCTACCTTGACTCTACAGCTCCAGAAATTCTCAGTAAGATGGATTTGACTCTGCTTTTACTAAGATCAGATAAAGATGAAACTGAACCTTTGAAGTTAGAGACTTTATGGCCCACATGTTGGCTGAACTTCCAAGGCTATGAGAAACTTTCCTTTACAAATTCATCCTCTATAGAGCAGTTTTATGAACACAAGTCCCGTGTAACTTTGAACTCACATGCTTTTTTAATGTACTTATAGGAAATATCTTAGCCAGAGGTATTATTTCCTTATGGAGGAGAGTAGGAAAGAAACAAGTCCAGTTGTAATAGTCCAGGCTAACACACTTGGTAGAGGTGTGTAAAATCATAGAATCACAGAATGGTAGGGGTTGGAAGGGAACTTTAGAGATCATCTAGTCCAACTCCCTGCAGAAGCAGGTTCACCTAGATCAGGTCGCATAGGAACATGTCCAGTTGGGTCTTGAAGACCTCCAAGGAAGGAGCCTCCACAACCCCTCTGGGCAGCCTGTGCCAGGGCTCCCTCACCTCAACAGTGAAATAGTTTTTTCTTATGTTTAAATGGATCTGGTAAAGTTCCAAAATTATATTTTGACAGTGACCATTTTCTTATTTTATTTTTCCACGAAAAGTGATTGTATGACTGCAGCATACAAGAATATAGAGAAGTTTGTGCATCAAGATCAGGAAACCATATGTATGTTTATGCCACCCAAAAGCGTTATGTCTACAACAGGGCTGGAATCCTTCCAAAGAAATATGCTAGAAGCAGGAGGAGATATCAAGAAAGTTAATGCAGAGTCACCCAAGAGCCATCCAGGAATAAGCCCTCTAAAGAGACATTTTGTTCTGTGCATAAGAAAGGAGTGCAGATGGGGAAAAAGAAATAATCGTTAAAAAATGTTTTACCATGAACTAATAGCACTGCTTATCTGGTCTCTGCCCATCAACTGTGATGTCATTCATGACATCAATCATTCATTTGCTTGATATCCTTTGAGGAGACAGTGTAATCTAATCTAGAAGACAATATGCTAGGTGGGGATTTAGATTGTCTGCTCTTCTCATGTCAGCATTCCCTTTTTTTGTTGCAATGTCTTATTTTTCCCCCAGGGTACCAGCATGTTTTGACAAACTGCTTTGAGATCTGTTGGTTAGAAACACTTTCATAACCAGGTAGGAGCCACTTCAGAACACAATCAAGATGGAAGTGATGCTTTCCCCATACTTTTTCAATGATCTATCTTTTCCTCTCTTCTGAAGGATGAGCTAATATAAAATGAAGAAGAACAGTTAGATTCAATCCTTGCTTGCTCTTGTCATTCTGACGAAACAGACTGCCACCTAGAGTGAATGTTCCAGATATTTGGAATGGAAATAAATGCTAAAGGATGTGTCAGTGGAGGAGAGGATGACATTGTGACCCAGGCAATTGCTGACTAGAAAACAGCAGCTTACTTTGTACATCGTGAAGTCTTGAAGAGGTATTAGGTTATGTGTTGTGAATCAAGAAAATACTTAAGTACAGGACTGAATGCTCTCTTGAACTGAAAATATGTATTTTTTTGAATCAATATCAGCCGGAGACAAATTTGAATTCACTTCCTTGATGTTCATGGCTGAGGTATAGTTCTGCTTCAATCCAGCAGGACACCAATAGTATCAAAGCTGAAAGTGATCCTCCAATACTATATATTATCTATAGTACAGATATTGCTCTTGAAGAAGTTTAGAGGAACCCCATGTGGTTGCATTAAGAGTAGCTGAGGGCAGAAAGTTGACCTTGCATAAAATATCTTTATTTCTGAGTCCCACTCAGCTGGATGACTGCAAGTCTGCTTAAGCAAAGAGATTAAACTGTTTGGGCAATGCTGGTGGAATAGACAGAGCCCTGTTTCAATATTAGAAAAGATTCATTTTTTTAATGTCTTTCAGATTTCCAGAGGAAAAACCCTGGCATTCACAGTTATACTCCAAATGACCTGTAAGTACATAATACACAGGAAATAAACTTTCTCCTTCAAATAAAATACTGCAAAGTTTTGGAGCCAAGTCTTTTTGGATTAACAGATGGTTGTCTTCCAATCAGAAGGAAGAGCATTAGAATAATAACTGAAGGGCTACAGGAGAAGAAATGGGAAAAGAAACTGCCTCTGTATGGTGTGTGCATACATTTATGCTTAAAGCTGCTCCCCATTGACTGGGCTGTTGATGGAACTTGACTGTTTTGCAGTGGGGAATTAAAAATACACAGATGCAATGTTTGTTGTTTTCTCTACCAAATCTGCTAGTTTGCAGTTAGTCCAAGACTAGGTTTGGGCAGATGTCAGATTTTGACTCATGTTAAATTAGTAGACAAATAATAATTTTAACTATCCTTTCAAGGATGTTTCTAAAACCTCTTCTCCCCCAACGTTTTATTTTTCTCTTGCTTTCTCTCACTGGTATTATTAGCATTACTACTTCTTAAATTAGTAAAGAAAACACCTTTAGGAATTACGTATCTGTTAAATTAATCAGAAATGTGCAGAAGAGTCTTGCAGCTGCTTGTACGTGCATGCATAATTTTACCATCTCATCTTTCTCCAGAAGCTCCCAGTGTTTATACCTGATTTTTCTTGAAAAAAAAACCAAAAAAAGAAAACCAGACTTATGCTCAAGGTACAGTTCACATGCAGGGTTAAAATGACCGGACCTTTCTATACTTCTATCCATCCCTGTGAAAATCCGTGCAGCCTCTCATACTTTCAAACTGTTAATGTTTTGGAAAAATCAATGGCTTTCTTAAGATGTTTATAGACTGAGGTATTATTTCAAGATGAATTCAAAACTATTGCTATTCTTTTTTTCCAGTGAAGGATTCAAACATGGAAGGAATAGCTTTGAGTAGCTGAGGATAAAAAGACAACTAATTCATCTCTGTCCTTTTTAGCAGTACTGCCAAGTCCACTACATACATGCACATAGACATACTAATTTACTTACAAATAAAGGTCTTATTTGATTATTTCACTGGGATCCATCTTTAACTCATACAATGAGGGGTTGTGGAGTCTCCTTCCTTGGAGGTCTTCAAGACCTGCCTGGACATGTTCCTATGAGACCTGTTCTAGGTGAACCTGCTTCTGCAGGGGGGTTGGACTAGATGATCTCTAAAGTTCCCTTCCAACCCCTACCATTCTATGATTCTATGTTCATGCTTTCCATGTGAGTATAGCACCGCTTGCTTGGACTGAATACAGTGTCCTTAAATATTATTTTTCTATTCTTCTTATACTTCCCAACAGCTCTGCCTGTAATACTGTTGCACTTATGAAAATGTACAATAAAAATTTATCGGTAGGAATCCTAAATATCCTGCTAAAGAATGAGATATATTTTAATTAAAGACTTTAAATTGATCTCTGATGTATTCAAGGTTTTTTCTTTGTTTTGGTCAAAATTTTCAATACGATAATATTATATTTCAATAAAACTCCTTCACTCTGGCGTTTATATTACTCTGTCAGTCACTTTTCAGAGACAAAGAAAAATGTTTGGATACTTACATGATACTTGGAATGGAAAATGAACATCATCTGACTCAAAAGGAGATAAAAATGTATATATTTGTGGAAATCAAAGTTCCTATAATGTGATTGTATGGGGTTCCAGTTTGAAAGAATACTGTGTGAATAGAAGTGCAGTGAAAGGAGCTACGTGTGAAAAACCTTTTGTCCTGAGGTGTTGGTTAAGGGTAAAGAGAAATAAGAATGTAAAAATATAATGATAATAATAATGGCACCTTGCTTAAATGGAGGATGCTTCTATTTATTTCTCTAATGCCATGGAACAGATCAAGTCAATATTATTACTTAAAACAATGGAGGATTCACATTCTTATCTAGGCAGGCAACTGGCATTTGACTAGTTCAAGTTGCGGCTAAATATAAGAAGCACTTCTAACAAAAAACCCATTAAGATATGTTACAGATGCCTACAGGCACTTCTGCATAACCAAGCTTTTATGGAGACATTCATGATATCTGCTGAGAGTTTGCTGTGTAAGTTATACACTGAGAGAGGAGAGGGATGAGAGGAGTTTCTATAACCCTAAGGTTATATGTTGATGATTTTGCAGTTATAGACTGAAAAATGCATACAATCCAGTTTAATGGTCCTCTTGGTTTAATAATGTAGCATATCATCATTTGTAGACATGAAACATCTGTTGCAATCACATATCATAGATTTTATAGTGGTAAAGAAATAAAGAAACAGATGGGTTTCCTAACGCCAATGGTGTTAGTGTTTATTTAGAAATCACATATTGAATCACAGGCAATCTTTTCTTTTTGCTCCCTGCCTCCAGCAGCAGGGATAGAACTGCTAATTTCATCAACAGCATGAAGCCTTTTTCAAAGGGAGGATGACTCCATTCTAGACACTCCCCTGGATTTTGATGTCACCAGAAATAGCTAATTTCCAGGAAGAAGGTAGGTTTTGTGTTGAGGAGACTGTAGACCGTGCCTACTATGAAAACCTTAATTTTATAGCAGTTCAGACCTATGCATACAGAAGTTTATTGTATCCTGACTACCAAGGTACCAGTAGCCATGACAACACAGGCTGCAGGGTGGACCAGATTTTCAGCTCCACATCAAGGAGACCCAAATGGTTTCTACTGGTATGCTGGAGATGTGACACTGTGCCCATCAGCTCACAAGCTAGATGGTATACAGCAAGTTCTGCTACATCTGTGTGCAAAGCGAAACTATCTCTAAGATTAAGATTGTTATTTCCACCAGCTATTATCTCTGATCTTTATCATGTTTGCCAGAAATAATTGTATTTATTTAAGAAGTTTACTTTTCCTGGGAAAGTCAGTTATTCCTCAAGTTTTGTCAGTCTTCTTTTCCCATAAGCTCTTCACCTTCTACTCTTCCACCCTCTGCCTAAATTTAACAACTGCTAATAGCTAAAATCTTAATTGTGCACATTTCTGTAGTGTGTCAGAAATTAAAGATTTAAATGCCATGATTATGTCAAGTGAGATCAGATTCCTAATATTTTACCAGTGATCCAATGAAACTTGTATTTCACTTCATGAAGTGGCAGAAATTTGAAGCAAAAGTGACTCAAAATGACTGAAATCACATTGCCACCATGCAGAATACCCTGAGAGATGTATGGAGAGATGGAATTTGCATTTGTGTCTGTCAGTGCCAAAAGCAAAAATGAATTTGCTACCTCTGTTTAAAAGCAATGTTATCTCTTGTTCATCCTTTTGGGATTTTTAGTTCCATCAGAATTGCTGTTACTTAAGAAATTCTTGGCTGTATCTCACACTTGTAATTAAATTTGAGGTTCCTCTTGTCCAGAAAGCAGCAGAGAATAGTAAAATGGGGCTTCCATAGTGATTGATGCAAAACAGCTGTATTCATGATGAAATACAATTAAAATTTAATATATCTTGTCTACTCCAGCCGGTAATTCAATTGGAACAAGCCAGTTGCTGCTGTCAAGTGTGTCTTTCTAAACAGGTATTCAGAAAAGTAACTCTGCCTGTGCTGAATTGTGTTGTTTTTCTTAAAAAAGACAACAATAGAGAGAAAGGATCAGGGTCCAAGATGTATATCTATATTTCTATATACCAGAGCCTTGTTGTTTTGGGTTTTTTTTCAGTTTATGGAGCTAAACTGATTTATGTCCATTGAATTTCTGTCCCACAAACTGTTGGAGTAACAATCAAACATTTGTTTCCAAGTCAGACAAAGGCTGTTGAGTTATGCATACTCATGTGCAATATATATACCAGGCTTAGAGAAGAGAAATCAACACAAATCAAAGCAGCAACTACAAAAAAATTACAATGTGCCTTTTTCAGTCAACACACGGTAGTCCATTCCTCTCGGAAACAAGAGAAGATGGTTGATTATATGGAGGTATTAATCATAACCACAAGTATGTATCTTTTTTAGTCCATGGTATCTGACAGTGGCTAAATAGATTTCTAAGCCTTCACCAAAGAAAGTATGAACAGAAAATCCTATGGGAAGCTTGGAAACACTAGAAGAAATGAATAAAATATGTTTCTATTTCCTACTGAATCAATCCACACACTTTCTCTCTCTTCTATCTGTATTTCTTTATTGGCTACTTTAAAGGGACCTTTCACCATTCTTGGAAAATGGGGAAGGAATTATCTTGAAAATGCAGGATTACCCATTTCTATAAATATAGTGGGACATGATAGAGACATGAAACAGTTTGCAATCTCTTTTGGAGGATTTAGAAAAGTAACAATGACATTGGGTTGGAGCTATCTGACTAAAAGTTAGACATCTAGCTGAAGGAGTCTTACATGTACTATCATACATAATCAGTAGATTGATTGGAATCACCAGCAAGATATTAATTCCACTCCACAATAGATAGCTTAAAAAACAAAAAAGGGAAAATTGACCTTCTGGCCAATTGTGAAGGTACTGAAACAAATGTTATAGCTGTATATGGCCTTCCTGTATTTTACCATGGATAACAATGCAGCCTAAGCAATCTAATTTTAGCTAAGTGAAATGAATCTCACCCATACCATGTAGAAATTAGTGTAAAAAATTGCCTGTATATGTCCACAACAGAAAATTTCAGTATTGATTGCTGCCAAGGGATAGCTATCAGACATCCATGGGAAATGAGAACCTCTAAGGCGAGTGAGATACAGTATTTGGCCTTAAAATGGGAGAGACAAGAGATAACCACTGACAGCTGGCTGGTCGGTGCTCTTCTCCTTTCTTTCTCTAGCTACTGTGGCAGGAAGTGCTCCTCTGGTAAAAAATCCTTTTCAGTCCACTCTACCATTCCTTCTCTCTTTCCACATGCTACCACTTTATGGCCAGTAAAGGCAACTTGGGACTTGAGATATGAACTCTCAACTTGAGACTAATGTTTGGTGTCTAAGCACTCAGGCAAGCAAGGAAAAGCATTCCCTGGCAGTCCTCTTGGTATAGACTGATTTTAGTGAGAAATAGTCAGCTTTGATTTTAAGTGTCTGGAGCGAGAACAGGAATCCTCAGCTCAGCTTTTGTAATGTATAATAAAGGTAACAAAATATTATCTGCTTTAATACTAAGGATGGGTCCAGCCTGTAATGTACCGGTACATTTTAGTTATGACATCCTCCTGGATTGTGAGTTATGGACTTGAATAAAAGTCAGAGTCTATTTGGTTGTTGTGGCTCCTTCTCCATCCATCTCCCTAGGTTTCTGTGCTGAAGAACACTTTCTCTCTGTGCATTTCTAAAAAAAAACGGACAATGCTCCCTTTCACACATCTCTCCTTTTAAATCTATGCAGATATATTAGCTGATGTAAAGGAATAGTTTTCTTAGGTTCACAGTTGTGCCTCTAATAAGCTGAGTGTTTATAAATCCACATTAAAGCTTTCATGAGACAGCTGCATGGGGAAGAAACAGAAGAAAGGGAAAAAAGAGAGATGGGGTATCTGGAAGGGTAACTGTGAGATGTTGGTGAACTTCCTGAACTTCTGCCTGGGACAGCATCACAAGTTGCATGTCAGCTCCTTCTGTCTCATATCACTAAAACTAGACTTGATGTGCATCTTCCTTAATATTTCACCTAGACTGAACCTAAAGATGAGTTCCATGTGCCTAATTCTGATTGCTGTTAAATCTTTTCACTTTGAACATGAATAAAGTCAGCCATTTAAGTGTTTATCAGAAGCTGAGCTTGCAGCTGGCAACACCCTGCTTGTTCTGTGTTTCTATTACTAAAACCTGTAAACCAGGATTTATGTTACAGCCATAACATTTGTTTCAGTACATTTACATTTGTTACAGCAGCTTTCAGGCAGACAGCACATGAATTAGCTATTTCCAGTGACACCTACAGATGTACAGAATACAGACGCCACACACAAAGGAGCACATACAAATCTGAACACAATTTTTTTCCCCATTAAAACTATTCATAGGAGAGAAAGATGGGTAGACTTCAGTCCTGAAATAGCGTCACCTTCACTAAGCTCTGTTTAAGCCCTACTGACTGCTGTAGTATGATTAGTCATAAACACTCCTCCTTGTTGCTCTTGATGAATAATTTTATTTTTGAACTCTGATTCAGAAACAGTCTTTTAGAAACAATTAAATTAAAATAAAACCTAACAAAGCAAACTAAAACCAAAGTAATGATCAAGTTTTAGATTTAATTATAGGCAGTACCCTGCAATAACTTTGCAAGGGTTTTTGGTTGGTTGGTTGTTTTTTTCCCCCCTACCATTGTTAATTTTAGTCTGAAGGACAGAGGAGTCAAAATACTTTCTAACTAATCTGGGACAGATGACAATTTGTGGTTTTGCTCATGACCATGGTTATACCCTGACCTGGCACTGGAATGGACCACAAAAGTGACATCTTTATTTTTTTTTAATAAATACGTTTTTGAAAAAACATCAGCTCAATAAAAAACTGTGTTCTAGTTTTTTTTGTCAGTCTGAAATTCTATTTCCAACTTCTTGCATTACAAAAATACCAGTGATTGCCAAAATCAAAACAGTTTTGGACAGAAGAATCCCTAGAAATTCTCTTTTCTGAAATCTAAAAATAATGAGCTCTAACTTCATAGCTTTCCTTGAAAGACTGGTGTGAAATGGCTTTTCACTTAGAAAAAAACTGTTTTTCACCAAATTGAGAATTTTTAAAGAATAGAAAACTTTTACTATGTTGTTCTTTTCTCTCAAAGCTCTTGGAATCTTGTCTGTTGAGCCCTGCATGAATGTCCATGACTCCTTTCCTATTAAAGCCTTAGAACCCACATGTCAGAGTAAGGGATGTGAGGATCTCCTGTTCTGCTTTGGTTGCCTGTAGGTGCTTGGAGCATCTCTTCTTGGCCTATGAACAATTAAAGGTATGAGCTACATAATCTGACTTCTGCAAAACAATCTGCATCACAGAGAGAGGAAACAGAATACTACCATCTTCCATTTCATAATGCAAGATGACTTTCATGTACCCAGACAATAAGGCAAACATTAGATATGATACAGAGAGTCTCCCAGTTGTTCTTTGAGTGCTTCACCAAAATGCATTCCCTGGGGAATATCAAAATATGAGTATGGTTATCTCACCAAATAAAAACATTGAGCAAGAACATTCATGAGCCCATTGGTCCTCTCTTAAATATGCATTCATCCTGAATATATTCTCAAGTTGTATTTGTGTTAATAAAAATCTGTACCAGTGGCCTTTCTGATTGGAATCTTTTTTGCTCTTACTAATATCTAATTGATTTTGCAGCCATGGCTAGTGGATTGGATGCAAATAAGAAAATGCAATAGGGAAGCTCCTTGTTCAGGTGTTAAAAAGAATGAATCATTCCTTGAGGGATACAGAAAAAAAAACACTTGAAAATTTGCCTTTGCCTTAAGATGCTCCATCACTCTACCAGCAACTACAGTTTGAACAATTATATCAAATTGTGACAAAGGAGAAGAATCATGTTAAACAGATCAAACAAGATCCTTCCAGCCTAGATGCATCTTTTGTTTCTGAGAGAAGTGAAGAAATCAGAACTACTTCATTATTCAACTCAAAATTTGAGTGGTGCCTACCTAGTGCATGGCTACAGCGTGCAGGTTCAGAAACATGGGCTGACTTTTGAGAAGTGAAAGTTAGTAAAAAACAAACAAGCAAAGAGAAACAACAACAACAACAAAACACACACAAAAACCCAAACCCTCCTGTGACAGATAACAGGCTGCAGCTAAACCCCGCTAAGCTCATTTTCAGTTTTGCTTCACAGACCTTGATTCAGATTATAGCACTTCAGGGATCTTAGGAGGCATTGATTGGGGAAGTTTTTAGAAGTTGCTAAGTTTACCTGGGTCTCTTGAGAGGAAGAGAACCGAGTCAATACAGAGTCCTCACTGGAGTAACAATGAAGCATGTTGGGTTAGCATGAGTAACTGTTACCGTGTTGCAGCCAGTAACTGCATGACAGGGAAAGATTTGTAGTAAATGAAAGAAAGTATCAGAAGAAAGAACTGATGATGCTGATGGACAAAGACATTATACTGAATTCTTGACAAGAGTGATGTCACAGTGCCAGTTGCAGAGTGGTGAAGTCTAGTTTCTTTTAGACTCTGAAGCCGTCCTAAAGTCTGAGCAGAAGTGTCCAAACCCCTTGGCATTCTGGTGGGAACAGGGCTTTTCCAAATCAGAAAATTTCTGTAATTTTTCTCACATCCAGGGCTTCCTTCATTATTTCAAAAATCATATTTTTTCAGACAGAGAACCAGTATATGCAAAGTAGAGAAAATTAGAACATGTATGTTTGCTTCAGATTCTTTCGTATTTTGGCACTGGTTACATCAAATACTTTAAAAAGTGAGGCAATACTCTAACGACTTACAGAAAGAATACAGACTAATGGTCATGGTGGTCAGTGCAGACCGCAGAAGACTTAAGAGTTTGTGTCTGATCTTTGTAATTAATGCAACTCAAAAATCTACATGTGTTAGATTAATACTTTAAAATTACATTTGGAGACACTTTAGTGAATTCTATCAGAAAAAAATGCAAATAAATGTAGATTTCTGTTATTATCAGCTTCATCAAAGCAAACAAGCAGCAGTTGGGCCATTATTAGACTTTGATAAGAATGCATATTGAATGATTTCCCTAAGGGATTCAGTAAAACTCATCTCATTTCGTTTCTTTTTATATAATAATATCAGTTGTTTAATACAGGAACGCTTGCACACAGTGTTGTCTGACTTATTTATTTATTTTATTTCTTGGAGGGGAAATATGTAAGAATTGTCCCTTTTCAGTTCTATATTGTAACTTCAAAATGTGAGAAAGAGATTCGAATAAAGGGATTCAGACAGAATCTGAGTAAAGTAGACTAGCAAATGCATAAGCATGCATTAATAAAATAATGGCTCTGAAAAGAGAGTGTTTTAGTGCCAGAAATAAAGAGGAGACTGAAAAGAAAGAAAAGCAGGAAAAGGAGAATGCCTAAAACCATGAATTTCTTTCTTGAGAGCCAATAAAGTGAGGAAATTTGCAACTAAGAAATAACTTCCATGGCGCATAATACTCCAGTAGCATTTGGCAAGTAATCAAAGTTGATTTTCTTTCCGTTCAAATCCATCATTGGAATTATTATTTTTGGTAATACCTATATACATATATAAAGCTCAGACATGTTTATAACTCTATTTCAGTGCTGAAAAAATTTGTCTTGAGTATTACTTTACAAGGTCACTCATGAAAAAAATAATTCCTAGAAACAATCATATCCCGGTCTATAACTGGAATTCTGTGTGCATTTTATGACTGATATTAAGAAAGCTTGTCTTTATAGAAAATATCCTTGCAAAACAATCTATTTTCACAATGAAGGTTTCTCTGCATAAAGGGTTTATGAAGAATTCCAGAGGACTACTTACTGTGGGGAACAGTGACCCAGTCCAGCCCTTTGATGATGATTTATCTTTCTACTCCTGCTTAACCATGGAAGACTAATGGTTTAGTTGGCTGGTTGGACTGGTAGCAAACAGTAATTGATCAGTAGAATTTCTAGCAAATGCTATTTGGACTGTGTTAAAATCACTAATACTTATGGATCACAAACCATGAGCCAGAAATGTGCCCTCGTGGTCAAGAAGACCAACAGCATCCTGGGATGCATCAAGAAGAGGTTGGCCAGTGGGTCATGGAAGGTTCTCCTTTCCCTCTAATCTGCCCTTGTAAGGTCGTATCTGGTGTCCTGTGTCCAGTTCTGGGCTCCTGTGCCAGGATAGGGAACTTCTGGAGAGAGTCCAGAGTAGGGCTACCAAGATGATCAGGTGACTGGAACATTTCTCTTATGAGGAAAGGCTGGGAGACCTGGAGCAGATTAACCTGAACATGACTGAGAAAGGACCTTATCGGTGTCATGAGCAGAAGCTTTTTTTTTCTGCAAGGGTGAGGGAGTCCTGGCACAGGCTGCCCAGATAGGGTGTGTAGTCTCCTTCTCTGGAGGTTTTCAAAAGCTGCCTGATTGCATTACTGTGCAACCTAATTGAGGTGGACCTGCTTTAGCAGGGAGGCTGCACTAGATGGTCTCTACCATTCTCTACCTACCGTTCTATGATTTTGTGATATAAACAATAATGGGCAATATAACAATTTCCTTTTGTACCTAATCACAGAAACACAGAATCTTAGGGGTTGGAAGGGACCTCAAAAGATCATCTAATTCCATCCCCTTGCCAGAGCAGGATTACTTATAGAGTAGGTCACACAGGAACTCTTCCAGGTGACTTTTGAATGTCTCCAGAGAAGGAGATTCAACAACGCAAGGTGCAAGCATTCTAAAAGTCCTTACTATATTAGAGGAGAAACTTGTGACTGCAGAACTGAGAGTCAAAAAGACATCACATAATCCAAGACTCTTCCACATCTTAACCAAGAAGTAATTGATTCCATCCAGAAAATTATTAGAGCTTTGTCTTAAAGTTGACTGACTGTCTTAACTTCCTCTCATTTCCAGTCTCTCTGACCAAAATCTGCCTCAGAGCCCCAGTGCAGGAACAGACAAAACATTCCTCTAATTTTGAGTTACTTAAAATAGTTTTATATCCATCTGTTTAGGATGACATTTTCCTTAGAGGAAATACTTCTTTTTCTGAGACAGACATGATCTGTAAATTTTCTTGATATTGAATGAGAAATGCTCACAAACTACAACTGGAAAGGTTCAGGCTAAGCATTAGGAAAGTTTTTTCCTGAGTTTATTGGCAATGACCACCAGAGAAAATGTGGCAGCACCATCTTAAATTTTGAAGACTTTTTGTATGGAGTCACTGTTGACCTGAGCCACTGATGATGACCCTACTGACTGAGGCTGGACAGGAGGACCCCCAGAAATGCCTTCCAACAAAGGAGAATGTTTCCAGGTGTTTATCTCAGAGGAATTATTCTACCTCCTCTTGGACTTTGTTCCACCAGAAGATGCAACGTGAACTTAGTTTCTCCAGCTTCTCTCTTACAGCTGCTTCTGCATTCCTCTGCTCATTCCTGTTTCTGGGGTTCAGCTGACATAAATTTATGTGGTTTATCTAAGGTGTTTTCCAGAGACATTAAATACTTCCCTGGAGGAATCTCACTTTAAATATCCAAATTAATATCTACCTTTTTCTTGCTCACATCATGGCAAGTGGCTCTTGGTCATCTTATTGCTGGCTCCTTTACCTAAATATTACTTTTACTCTGTCATTACCTAGTGAGGATTCAAGAATAAGTATGACACTTATATTTTTACAATAATAATTGCCTATAGATTCCAGGAATATGTCCTTGAACTTTAGTCATCCAGATCTTAATATTCGGATGTTCTTTAATGCCTCTAACTCTGTCATATGAAATTTAATTAGCTCAGTCTTCTGTTATGTTTCTGAAGAAATATCCTCAATTCAGTTCTAGGGAATTGCACAAATAACTTCCCTTTAGATAAATATTTCTCATTTTAGCACATGCTGTTGAAATCACTTCTCCAGTTGTGGCTTGCCTTGTAGTTATTCTACTAACACAACTTTCAACAATGTAACTACTATATTCCCATGCTGCACCATATCAACTATAGTTCTAAAGTCTGAACAGATTGAAGTTATTATACTTCCCTTACCTGAAATATCATAGAATGCTTCCTTATCAATAGATGTATTAAGCACTAATAAAAGGCAGCACTGTCCCATATTGGGAAATGAAACTAACATTTTTAATTAAACAGATGGTCCTAATGCCACCTGATCTAGGTGAAACTGCACCTGCAGGGGGGGTTAGACTAGATGATCTCTAAAGTTCCCTTCCAACCCTACCATTCTATGATTCTATGATATCTGCCAAGATCTAGAATGAAACTAAGTAGCATATCTTTAATCAAGAAACTGGAAAGCATAGTGTGTTAATTCAGCCATGTACATTTTTTCCCCCTTCTAATTGTCCTCATTGCCAGTTCAATTTTCACCTGAGCAAGGACTGGTATAAATTGACCTAAATCATATCTTTAAGACCAGAAATTAACACTGAAAGTATTCCAACTCACGTTTTGTGAATGTTAAGCTGAGATGGCTTGTGGAAATCAAGGATCCTCATCCTTACCAGTTTAGATATAGCATACCATGGGGAGGATATTGAAATCAGAAGAAGCAGTTCTGCCAATAACTGTGTTACAGGTCACAATACTCAGAGAATATTGCTGTGCTAGACACCATATAAAGAATTTTCGAGCTCAATTCTTGCTTAGGTCAATAAGAAATCAATCAAGTTGTGTGCATGTGTTGAACATCACAGGACATCTCAAATAACTTCACATGCATTCCTTCAGAATACTAAATTGAACCATGACTTTCCTTATGAAGTACATGTCTTTCACAGTGAAGACTTATGGGAGCACATGGTGTTTAAATGATTTTCCATTGATGTTCACAAGATAACAGTTCCTTTTAGGAAAGAGCTGGAATTCAGTTGAGGATTACAAATTTTATTCTTCATATCTAAGTGTGAGTTGATGTCTGACCTGCCAGGATAGTCCATAAACAACTTGTCATGAAGGCTAGAGTGCAGTTCATCCAGCTCACCAGCTGCTGCCTGCTTTAGGAAAACCCGAATCTCTGCTGATTGTAGTAGCTCAGCCCCAATTTAGACATCCAGGTGCAGATATCTGTGTTTAAACGCCTTGATCTAGAGTATCTGTCCACAACTGAAGTGCTGAATGCACTGAATAGCCTGTGTATTTCCTTCCATTCCTCTGCATTTGAACAGTTCAGTGCTTCTCTCCATCCTGGGTCTAAATGACTTATCTGATGGAGCATCTGACTTAGGAGAGTGCTGTATCCTCTAATGAATCTCAGCTAGACCCATGCTCATAATACCTAACTCATGTTCTCTATTTGATCAGTGTCAGTCCATTAAATCCATCTCTCAGAGATCCCTGTGCTCAGCATCATGACTATTGGGAAATGATTAGAATATGATCATAATCAAACAGACATGCCTAGTCCTTTGGACAGTGATACCATGATCATTTTCTGGTCTGACACATCTTGCTTGTCAAAGTGACACAGCAAGAAGTTATAGGAAAGGCCATTAACTACAGTGTGACATTGTACTGTGAATTCATTAATTTGTGGTGCTTTCAATGATCACCTGTATTGCTCATCTGCAGCTTGAGACCTTTTAGTGATGCAACATTCTTAAAGTCATTTGGTCTGTTCTTCATTATATGGTTTTAAAAATTGTTATAGTAGATTAACTAACTAATGATGGCTAGGTAGAACCATTCATCCTGGGTAGGTTATTTCAGAAGCTGAGTTTTTGCTTCTGCTATTTGGAGTAGCTGATTCTGTTCAAGGTTGGTGAGAGAGGACTGGGCCATTGGGAAGATCTAGATTAGGAATGCCAGTGGGGTGATATTTTTACATGTACAGAGCCAATGTAAGAAAGTCAGAAAGTTTGAGGACTTTGTGGTATATAACGGTATGAAAACATTCCATGGCCCTTTTAATTCATGATCTGGGGACTTCTGTATCAGAAAAATCCTGCAAAATAGTCAATAACATCTGAAATTGATGAGGTGATTTGAGAGGTGATAATGTAAACAGCTTTTGTGCATTAGAAATAATTACCAAAAATGTTTTAGAAGGATTTAAAGTTTCAAATAATAAACATTCTTGTTTCTTGAAGGTATTTTGGAGTGATTGTATCGCTCCACTCTCTTTACATCCCTCCCTTCTATCTGCCTAGCAAAGGGAAGTGCAGAAGTAAAAGGAGAACATCAGAGTAATATTAAAATTTTGACATATAAAGAGAACCTTGGCTTCAGAATGTTAACTTTTTTCTCCATAAACTAGAACACAGTTTACAGGGGAGGAGAAAAAAAAAAAAGAAAAACCATATAAACTTAAATTCAGACAAAGTCAAAACATTTTTATGAGGAGGGTTTTGGGTTTTTTTTCTGTTTACGATACCAACTAACAGTGGAGACTGTCTCTATTAGAAGAGGAAAAGGACTAAATTGAGTATCTATATGCAGTATAAACAATATTGGAGCATGTAAGAAGCATTATAGTTAAGGCTGGTTGCGTGCTGATTTCCACTGGTATGTAATTTAGAGCTAATTTCCCATGGAACCATAATTTTTCCTTCTTTAAATTTAGGGATAAGTGATAAACCACTAAAGGATTAGATGAAGGCATTCTTGAAACAGAGATTTCCTTTAAAAATCTTTCAGAAAGTACTTTTCCCCCTCCTTTTAGACAGTGAGGAACACTTTCTTGTCTGAGAAGATTAGGGTTTTTGAAGCATGGGAGATAATACCTATGCATCAGTCTTTCTGTCTGTCTATCCATCCATCTCCTATATAACCTATCCATCGCTCTGACACAGAGTTTTTATGAAGCAATGGGAGGAGGACTGTAGACAATCACTTAACATGCCGTGGAGTAAGACACATTTTTCCCTCACCAAATTGTGAGGCCTCCAAAACCCTGGTCATTAAAAGAGATAATATGGACTATGGAATGAATGGGAGTCAACAAGTAGCATCACTGGGAATTGAGTGATATTGCTAACAAAGTGGCATTGAGGTACAGGGTTTCATGTAAGATTTTAAAGTTAAAACAATCTGAGTCTTTTGGAAGTGGGAAGCCTGTATAAAGGGAGAAAAGTGTATCAAAGGACATTAAGAATTTTAGCTCTTAGTAGAAAAGGTGTATATTTATTAAGCTTGCCTTCTCTCTAGATTGCAAGGAACAAAACTGCGTGAAATATGGTAGCCTTCTGGGAACAAGATCTTGATAATTATTTGTAAGGAGTCCCCAAAACCTACCTTTACAGTATTTCCATTTAACACACTTTTTGCTTACATTAACTGTGAAAGCACTGAGAGGTTTTATGACCCAGCTGAATGTGCACTGGAATCCATATTACTGGCACTTTAAATATAGGGATCTTGACGCCCTTCTTCAAAGGGCAGTCCTGCTTAGTACACATATAAGTTATAAACATATAAGTCTCCTGAATCTCCCATTTGAGCTGATAAGAACAGACCACTTCTCTTGGTAGGGTCCTCTGAATGGAACAGAAAATAAAATCTTTGCACAAAATTGACTTTTTTTGTTCTTTTCTCATCTTCAGATGGGTCAATGTCACTTGGCCTGAAAGAATGGAGTAGATTCACACTTTATCTGCCCTTACAGTAGCTGCAGTGCTCACAGCTGTGCAGCATCCCTGTCCTGGCAGAGCTTAGCTGGCCACAGATACTGGGAGACAGAGTAACAGCATGAAATTCAAGGTCCTGTGTTCTGGAGGAGCACAAACTGAAGACCTTAGTGGTCTCCTTGACTGTGAAATCTGCAGAAAACAAAGAACAGCTTCTAGAAAGTATCTTCACTTGACCTGGAGGCATATTTATCTAGTGTATCTGTTGTGAGATGTCTATTACTAGAGGCAGCATATTCCACAAGAGAGAGCTATTCCTAGACACATATTGTTGTGAACAGATAGAGTTTGAACTTACATCTTTTTTCAGGTCTAAGTGAGACTAACCCACTTCTGTGAGTGTGCTTCTGACATTCCCTTAATTCCCCAGTTTCATTCATCAGATTATGAAATTGAGTAGCAAATAATCTGAGACAACAATCCTATTGCTCATCTATGTGACAATGCAAAGACAATAACCTCATCCTCACCTCAACTACTGGTTGCTGGGGTCGCTGAAAGATACATTTTACCAGCTTGTTTCTAGATGTGCTCTTTCCATCTTATGAAAGCTCAGATGCACCTGTCTGCTGTGGTAGCATCAGAAAATATAATTTTCTTGATATATGGAAAGTTGTATCTGTTTCAGCTTGCTTTCAAGAGTTGTCAGCTTGGGACTCATTACAGAGCTGTACCAAGGGACTATGGAGACTCGAGATGATGAGCTTCCAAGGCGATGCAGCTTTGCCAAACAGTGCAATTTCTTACAGCCAAGGTTTGTCAGTCTGCTATCACCTTCACAGTATGAAACCCAGGCCTTGGCTATGGAAAAAGTGTAACTATTTGTAGCCACAGGCTTCTAGGAAGAACGAAGATATCCTGCAGAGTCACTGTCAAATGGAGAAATGGATTTCCTCAGTGCAGTGATAGAGATGTACAGCAAGTTTCAGCAATCTAATTAGTTTCTTGATCAGAGGAAGACAACTCTTCAAGGCAAATGAAAAGGTCATTGGAAATCCCAGAGAAGTATTCATGTCTTTTGTCATATTTGCTGACAGATATTTAAATACAACCGTTCACTTTTCCTGCAGACATTGTCAGCAGATGCCAGACAGCTGACAAGCAGCAATGAATTTGTATCACTGCCCTGACATATCAACAATGAGGAACTGGATAAAACTACTAAGTGTTCTTTTAGTGCTGCTGTGAGATAAGCCTGGGTCAGCATACACTCAGTGACACACAGAGGACATAGTGACTTGTCTGGAGATGCTTTAGTCCAACAAACAATGTTAGCAGCAGAAAGGAAGGGTGTTCTTTCACTGGAGCACTAAGAGACTGAAACCTAACCACACATTGGCTGCAAGACTGACTTCATGTACTACTGACTTCAGGGTTTACCCTTTCAGTTCTCTCTCTGTAAAATGGGGACAAAGCATTTCCTTTCCCCACCCTTTCATTGTCATTTTATTTAACTGGAAAAGCTTCAAGGTAAGGGTAGATCTGGATGTAATTATGATGTGAATGGACACGTTCTTCTGTTAACATCTGTATTCAGGATCCTGAGCTGTAATATGAATCATAGAATCATACCATTCCATGATTCTATGAATCTGTGAGTCACATTACAGCACAGGACCCTGAACACAGAAGGTGTTAGCATATGTATGAAAGCTCTGTTATCAGAGTACCATACCATTTTTGTTGCACGTGTAAACAGTAGAGCCAGACTCCAGTATCAATCAATATGGCTGCAGGAAGACTAGAAAAAGTACTACCTTCATTTCAGCAATGTTATCTCATTTCTTCAAGGAACCTAACTCTCTTCGATGGTCAGGATTGTCTCTGTGGCATTATACTTGCAGCACATTTTCCAAACTAACAGTGAAAAGTGTTTGTGTAATCACACAGAGTATGGCACAGGAATGTTGAGTCTTCTTAGAAATGTTTGTTCATATGGACCACGAACAAGAGATTTCTTGCTGGGAAAAGACTTCAGCAATGAAGTTATAAGCTTGCAGAGATAGATACCTAAATAGACTTATATAGTGCAGACAGGTCTTTGCACTCAGAGACCTGGTGAATCAAATCTCATGCTTCAGAGTATTGGATGATTAATGCATAAATCAGAAAGGGCAGAATGTCTCACTGTTCATTCACTAATTAGGTAGAAATGTGGGTATGAAAGTGTAAATTACTTTGATTGGGAAAGTGATGGAAGCAGGATGCATAACATATCCTGTATTCCTGAAGGAATACTAAGCATATATTGCGCTAATAGCATGCACGTGTTAAAATCAGAAATCCATAACATGATAGCTGTTTTTACATAGTTAAGTGTACTGATCACCTCTCTTAAAACCAAAGTAAGATTTTACTTTACATTGAGTTCCATACCCCTCTAATATGTAATTGTGCTAAATAGAACTTTTTAGATATTCAAGAAAAAAGAGACAGACATGAAACAAAAGCAAAGCCAAAGAACACAAAGGTTCCCTAGAAAGCACTGAGATGTTTTTTAAACCTTGCTTCTCCAGCTCCTATGTACACAGACAATACATGAGATGCTCAGAATGAAGAGTTGCCTGTTATTATTTATATCCTTTTCAATACATTTCAGAAAGAATACAACTTATAAGTCTGACCCATTTTAGGCTCTAAGTAGGTCAATAAATTTCATTAATTTAATTAGAGAATAATGGAGGTGATAGGTACTCCTGCCCATCAGCATTGTGCAATCTAATGGCTATGCATGAGTAACACGGTGCACTTGGGTCATTCACATTGTGTCTGTGTCAGCTTCTGGCACTAGCTCTTAAGGATGAACTACCACTTGCATTGTTTTATAAGGTATACCTGGTGGGAAAAAAATATGCTGTTTGGGCCAAATTGGGAACCAAAGAGACCAATATGTTCAGCACTCTTCTTTGTATAACCTTTATGTCTCTATGCTTGTACATATAAACATGTTCTCTATAGACACTCTGCCCATCCAAAGGCATGTATGATGGGTTTTGTAGCCTTTACTAATGTTCAAGGAGAAGAAAATGATTTTCTATGGATATTGAAGTTCAGATTCATCACACCAAACAGAGAAGGCTGAATTAGAAATCTGAAAGGTAGGAATATCGAGAAATGAATGTTATTAATATGTGATGCTTCTCATATATTTTCTCTCTTTCACTGAATTTCCTACTGTGTGATTACACAAACACTAAACTCTTGTGAATAAATTCTACTTTAAAAAATTGCAGAAAAAGTAGCTGGGGACAGGAAATTAGCATTTTCTAAAATTGTTTTTCTCCTGCTTGATGCTCTACTCTCATTCACAGTACAATCACCCAAATGCTTGTAGAAGGTGTGATCTGATCTAGGTGGACCTACTTTGGCATGGGGATTGGACTTGATCTCTGTAGATCCCATCCAATCGCTACCATTCTATGATTCAGGACGTGTGGAGCAGGAGTGAGAAACTAGAGTTGGGAGAAATGTAGGAACTGCTTTTTCAAGGGCAATTGCTGACTTCTCCCATCTTGAACTGATATGGTAGGTAAACCACTAGCCAGCTCAGCTTAGGTCCTACATGGTATATTGTGTGTCATGACATGTTTTCTGAGTATATCTGTTTAGAAATATAAAATAAAAAAGAAAGAAAGCTTTTAGAGCCTGACATCAAGCTGTTCATCCTGGACAGATTATCTGTTTTAAGTATCCACATTGTGGAAAAACTTGGTTTGACATGAAATGTGTCATTTCATAGGTTAGCTTCCCCCTATCCTCCATTTCTGATCAGACCCTATGAAGCGAAAGATCTTATAACCTGGTTTTGATAGTCAGTCTCTTGCCTGTATGCCACAACAAAATTCCTCTGAATTTTTATGAAGTAAAGCACATCTGTGTTCTCTTTTCTGAAGCAGGTGTGATCATTTCACTATTCTCTATATAAGGCAACTGAGGAATGTAACTTTTATGTGACTTAGGACGTGATTGTGCCTTCAGAAAAGCCCCCAGCCTCCCCCATAGGTGCTTTTGCTAAAGAAGTGCAAGTACTTTGAACGAACTAATCGAGGAAATAGTCTCTTTTTATTAATATACTTCTAGTAAAAGTCCTGAAAGAAGGAATATCAGCTCCAAAGCCAGATTGCTTGGATATAATTTAACATTCTGAACTCTCCAGGAAGAAAAATAATTTCCATTGATGATGTCTCGTCCTTTTATTTTTGACATAAAACCCAGCACAATCTAAGTTATGGTATTAATTAATTGTGACAAAGTTTTTTCTTTAAACTGAGTAAATAAATTAAAAATAGAAACCCTCAATTAGAATTTGAATTTCATATATTATGGCCATTTTTGTTGATCTTTAGCATGTGAACATAGGGAAAGAGAACATTAAGGAGCTTGCCTTTGTTCATTTTAGAGCATTGTGCTGCTTAGTAAGCAGCATGTGGTTCTGCGTTTTGATGGCTGTTTGTTACTTCTGACCATTACTTTCAAATGATGCTTCATTGTGTCTGCTGCAGGGTAATGATGGGGTGTGTTTTATACCAGAGAGGATACAGTCAAATGTGATCCTATTCACAGAACTTGAGCTGGCGTAGTCAGGAGAGAGAAAGCAACATTCAATCCTTTCAGTGGCTAGAAATAATAATACAGGACTAATACAGGGACTGAGGTCCTGGATCTGACCTGCGTGTTAAGTAAATATGTTGACTTTATCTATTAAAGTGCTGCAAAGAGCTCACCACCTACTTAAAATACTACTATGGTACTGAATGACAGAGGATCTCACCCTGACAAGCTGCTGCTCAAAATGTTACACCAAATATGATCAATGTGCTTAGGAGCAGAGGAAAATTGCCGTTCACTTCAATCTAATCCTCCTAAATCAGGCAGAGATTTGATTCCAATGGTCATTGTCTGTAGTTTAAAGAAAGAAAGCAGAAGTAACAATGGGATGGATAAATTTCATAGCCATTATTGTTGAAAGAAAAGTGTTTAATTTAGTTTCCAGATAAAGAAATTCACATATCTCTTAACCTTAATTTCCAGAAATGGACTCAGGTTTTCGAGAACAGCCTCCCATCTTCAGAGAGGAACTGATAGTTGTACAAATAACTGACTTTAAGATTGAAAAGATAAAATTGAAGAAAGGATAGGTTTATATTTGCTGATCAACTGGAAACACTATTTCTGTGAGTCTTTTTAAATTTACCTTAACTTAAATGGTTATAGATATACCAACATACATTCATACAGAGTTGGGCTAAGTGCTTTCTTAGACTGAAGA